>NW_027476300.1:0-327375 GCF_051020955.1 Megalopta genalis
GAAGCAAATGATTTAGCTTCGAATCAATGCGATGTAGAAGGTTTAGCTTCAAATGCATGCGAAACCAATCATTCAGCTTCAGATACTTGCGATATAAGTGGCATAGCTTCAAATGCAGACGAAACAAACAAGTTAGCATCAATTCCATGCGAAACAAATGATTAGCTGCAAACACTTGGGATAGAAGTCATATAGCTTCAAATGCAGACGAACCAAACGAGTTAGATTAAAATCCATTCCATACGCATGATTTAGCTTCAAATCAATGCGAGGTAGAAGGCTTAGCTTCAAATCCATAAGAAACAAATGATTTAGGTTCAGATACTTGCGATATAAGTGATATATTTTCAAATGCAGGGAAACAAACGAGTTAGCTTCAATCCATGCAAAACACATGATTAAGCTTCAAATTAATGCTACGTAGAAGGTTTAGCTTGAAATCCATGCAAAACAAATGATTTAGCTTCAAACACTTGCGATATAAGTGATATAGCTTCAAATGCAGGGGAAACAAACGAGTTAGCTTCAAATCCATGCAAAATACATGATTTAGCTTCAAATCAATTCGAAGAAGAAGGATTAGCTTCAAACTCATGCGAAACAAATGATTTAGCTTCAAACACTTGGGATATATTCCTATAGCTTCAAATGCAGACGAACCCAACGAGTTAGTTTAAAAATCCATGCGTTACACATGATTTAGCTTCAAATCAATGGGAGGTAGAAGGCTTAGCTTCAAATCCGTGCGAAACAAATGATTTAGCATCAGATACATGCGATATATGTGATATAGCTTCAAATGCAGGAAAACAATGAGCTAGTTTCAACTCATACGAAACACATGATTTAGCTTCAAATCAATGCGATGTAGAAGGTTTAGTTTGAAACCAATGCGATGTGGAAGGTTTAGCTTCAAATCAATGCAACACATATGACATAGCATCAGATACATACGATATAAGTGATATAGCTTCAAATGCAGGAAAAACAAACGAGATTGCTTCAATCCATGCGCCACAAATGATTTAGCTTCAAATCAATTGCGAAGGTGAAGGCTAAGCTTCAAATCCAAGCGAATCACATGATTTAGCTTCAGATAATTGCGATATTAGTAATATAGCTTCAAATGCAGGGGAAACAAACGAGTTAGCTTCAAACCCATGCGAAACAAATGATTTAGCTTCAAATCAATGCGATGTAGAAGGTTTAGCTTCCAATCCATGCGAAACAAATGATTTAGCTTCAGATACTTGCGATATAAGTGATATAGCATCAAATGCAGGCGAAACGAACGAGTTAGCTGCAAATCCATGCGAAACACATGATATAGCTGCAAATCAATGCGATGTTGAAGGTTTAGCTTCAAATCCATGCGAAACAAATGATTTAGTTTCAGATACTAGCGATATATGTGATATTGCTTTAAGTGCAGACGAAACAAACGAGTTAGCTTCAAATCCATGCGGAACACATGATTTAGCTTAAAATTCATGCTATTTAGATGGTTTAGCTTCAAATCCATGCTAAACAAATGATTTAGTTTCAGATACTTGCGATATAAGTTATATACCTCCAAATGCAGACGAAACAAACGAGTTAGCTTCAAATCCATGCGAAACAAATGATTTAGCTTCAAACACTTGCGATATAAGTGATATAGCTTCAAATGCAGACGAAACAAACGAGTTAGTTCAAATCCTTGCAAAAAACATCATTTAGATGCAAAGCAATGCGATGTAGAAGGTTTAGCTTCAAATCCATGCGAAACAAATGATTTAGTATCAGATACTTGCGATATAAATGATATAGCTTCAAATGCAGGGGATAGAAACGAATTAGCTTCAAATCCATGTGAAACACATGATTAAGCTTCAAATCAATGCGATGTAGAAGGTTTAGCTTCAAATTCATGCGAAACAAATGATTTAGCTTCAAACACTTGGGATATAAGTGATATAGCTTCAAATGCAGACGAAACAAATGAGTTAGCTTCACATCCAAGCGAAACACACGATTTAGCATCAAATCAATGCGATGTTGATGGTTTAGATACAAATCCATGCGAAACAAATGATTTAGCATCAAACACTCGGGATATAAGTGATATAGCTTCAAATGCAGACGAATCAAACGAGTTAGCTTCAAAATGCATGCGATACACATGATTTAGCTTCAAATCAATGCGAAGTAGAAGGCTTAGCTTCAAATCCATGCGGAACAAAAGATTTATCTTCAGATAAATGCGTTATAAGCGATATACGTTCAAATGCAGACGAAACAAACGAGCTGGCTTCAAATCCATGCGACACACATGATTAAGCTTCAAATCAATGCGATGTAGAAGGCTTAGCTTCAAATCCATGCGGAACAAATGATTTAGCTTCAAATGCTTGCGATATAACTGATATAGCTTCAAATGCAGGCGAAACAAACGAGTAAGATTCAAATCCATGCGAAACACATAATTTAGCTGCAAATCAATGCGATGTAGAAGGTATAGCTTCAAGTCAAAGCGAAACACATGATTTAGCACATGAACTTGCGATATAAGTGATATAGCTTCAAATGCAGGGGAAACAAACGAGATAGTTTCAAATGCATGCAAAACACATGATTTAGCTTCAAATCAATGCGATGTAGATCGTTTAGCTTTAAATCCAAGCGAAACAAATGATGTAGCTTCACACACTTGGGATATAAGTGATATAGCTTCAAATGCAGACGAAACAAACGAGCTAGCTTCACATCCAAGCGAAACAAATGATTTTGGTTCAAATCAATTCGAAGTAGAAGGCTTAGCTTCAAATCGATGCGGAACAAATGATATTGCTTCAAATACTTGCGATATAAGTGATATAGATTCAACTGCAGGCCAAACAAACGAGTTAGCTTCAAATCCATGCGAAATAAATGACTTAGCATCAGATACTTGCGATATAAGTGATATAGCTTCAAATGCAAGGGAAACAAATGAGTTAGCTTCAAATCCATGCAAAACACATGATTTAACATCAAATCAATGCGATATAGAAGGTTTGGCTTCAAATCCATTCGAAACAAATGATTTAGCTTCAGATACTTGCGATATAAGTGATATAGCATCAAATGCAGGCGAAACGAACGAGTTAGCTGCAAATCCATGCGAAACACATGATATAGCTGCAAATCAAAGCGATGTTGAAGGTTTAGCTTCAAATCCATGCGAAACAAATGATTTAGCTTCAGATACTAGCGATATATGTGATATTGCTTTAAGTGCAGACGAAACAAACGAGTTAGCTTCAAATCCAAGCGGAACACATGATTTAGCTTAAAATTCATGCGATTTAGATGGTTTAGCTTCAAATCCATGCGAAACAAATGATAGAGCTGCAAACACTTGGGATATGTGTGATATAGCTTCAGCTGTATGCGAAACAAACGAGTTAGCTTCAAGTCCATGCGATGTAGAAGGTTTAGCTTCAAATCCATGCGAAACAAATGATTTAGCTTCAGATACTTGCGATATAAGTGATATAGCATCAAATGCAGGCGAAACGAACGAGTTAGCTGCAAATCCATGCGAAACACATGATATAGCTGCAAATCAAAGCGATGTTGAAGGTTTAGCTTCAAATCCATGCGAAACAAATGATTTAGCTTCAGATACTAGCGATATACGTGATATTGCTTTAAGTGCAAACGAAACAAAAGAGTTAGCTTCAAATCCATGCGAAACACATGAATTAGCTGCAAATCGAAGCGAAGTAGAAGGTTTGGTTTCAAATTCAAGCTAAACACATGATTTAGCTTCAAATCAATGCGATGTAGAAGGTTGTGCTTCAAATCCATGCGACACAAATGATTTAGCTTCAGATACTTACGATATAATTGATATAGCATCAAATGCAGGCTAAACGAACGAGTTAGCTGCAAATCCATGCGAAACACATGATTTAGCTTCAAATCTATGCGATGTAGAAGGTTTAGCTTCAAATCCATGCGACACATATGATTTAGTTTCAGATACTTGCGATATAAGTGATATACCTCCAAATGCAGACGAAACAGACGAGTTAGCTTCAAATCCATGCGAAACAAATGATTAAGCTTCAAACACTTGGGATATATGTGATATAGCTTCAAATTCATGCGAAACAAATGATTCAGCTTCAAACACTTGGGATATATGTGATATAGCTTCAAATGCAGACGAAACAAACGAGTTAACTTCACATCCAAGCGAAACACATGATTTAGCTTCAAATCAATGCGATGTAGAAGGTTTAGCTACAAATCCATGCGAAACAAATGATTTAGCATCAAACACTCGGGATATAAGTGATATAGCTTCAAATGGAGACGAATCAAACGAGTTAGCTTCAAAATGCATGCGATACACATGATTTAGCTTCAAATCAATGCGAAGTAGAAGGCTTAGCTTCAAATCCATGCGGAACAAATGATTTATCTTCAGATAATTGCGTTACAAGCGATATACGTTCAAATGCAGACGAAACAAACGAGCTAGCTTCAACTCCATGCGACACGCATGATAAAGCTTCAAATCAATGCGATGTAGAAGGCTCAGTTTCAAATCCATGCGAAAAAAATGATTTAGCTTCAGATACTAGCGATATTTGTGATATTGCTTCAAGTGCAGACGAAACAAACGAGTTAGCTTCAAATCCAAGCGAAACGAATGATTTAGCTTCAAACACTTGGGATATAAGTGATATAGCTTCAAATCCGTGCGAAACGAATGATTTAGCTTCAGATACTTACGATATAAGTGATATAGCATCAAATGCAGGCTAAACGAACGAGCTAGCTGCAAATCCATGCGAAACACATGATTTAGCTTCAAATCTATGCGATGTAGAAGGTTTAGCTTCAAATCCATGAGACACAAATGATTTAGCTTCGGATACTTGCGATATAAGTGATAGACCTTCAAATGCAGACGAAATAAACGACTTAGCTTCCAATCCAAGCGAATCACATGATTTAGCTTCAAATCAATGCGATGTAGGAGGTTTAGCTTCACATCCATGCGAAACAAATGATTTAGCTTCGAATCAATGCGAGGTAGAAGGCTTAGCTTCAAATCCATAACAAACAAATGATTTAGGTTCAGATACTTGCGATATAAGTGATATATCTTCAAATACAGACGAAACGATTGAGTTAGCTTCAAATCTATGCGAAGCAAATGATTTAGCTTCGAATCAATGGGATGTAGAAGGTTTAGCTTCAAATCCATGCGAAACCAATAATTCAGCTTCAGATACTTGCGATAGAAGTGGCATAGCTTCAAATGCAGACGAAACAAACAAGTTAGCATCAATTCCATGCGAAACAAATGATTTAGCTGCAAACACTTGGGATAGAAATCATATAGATTCAAATGCAGACTAACCAAACGAGTTAGATTAAAAATCCATGCGATACACATGATTTTGCTTCAAATCAATGCGAGGTAGATGGTTTAGCTTCAAATCCATAAGAAACAAATGATTTAGGTTGAGATACTTGCGATATAAGTGATATATCTTCAAATGCAGACGAAACAAACGAGTTAGCTTCAAATCCATGCGATACACATGATTAAACTGAATATCAATGCGATGTAGAAGGTTTAGCTTCAAAGCCATGCGAAACAAATGATAGAGCTGCAAACACTTGGGATATGGGTGATATAGTTTCAGCTGCATGCGAAACAAACGAGTTAGCTTCAAGTCCATGCGATGTATAAGGTTTAGCTTCAAATCCATGCTAAACAAATGATTTAGTTTCAGATACTTGCGATATAAGTGATATACCTCCAAATGCAGACGAAACAAACGAGTTAGCTTCAAATCCATGCGAAACAAATGATTTAGCTTCAAACACTTGCGATATAAGTGATATAGCTTCAAATGCAGACGAAACAAACGAGTTAGTTCAAATCCTTGCAAAAAACATCATTTAGATGCAAAGCAATGCGATGTAGAAGGTTTAGCTTCAAATCCATGCGAAACAAATGATTTAGTATCAGATACTTGCGATATAAATGATATAGCTTCAAATGCAGGGGATAGAAACGAATTAGCTTCAAATCCATGTGAAACACATGATTAAGCTTCAAATCAATGCGATGTAGAAGGTTTAGCTTCAAATTCATGCGAAACAAATGATTTAGCTTCAAACACTTGGGATATAAGTGATATAGCTTCAAATGCAGACGAAACAAATGAGTTAGCTTCACATCCAAGCGAAACACATGATTTAGCATCAAATCAATGCGATGTAGAAGGTTTAGATACAAATCCATGCGAAACAAATGATTTAGCATCAAACACTCGGGATATAAGCGATATACGTTCAAATGCAGACGAAACAAACGAGCTAGCTTCAACTCCATGCGACACGCATGATTAAGCTTCAAATCAATACGATGTAGAAGGCTCAGCTTCAAATCCATGCGGAACAAATGATTTAGCTCCAAATACTTGCGATAAAAGTGATATAGATTCAACTGCAGGCCAAACAAACGAGTTAGCTTCAAATCCATGCGAAACAAATGATTTAGATTCAAATCAATGCGAAGTGGAAGGCTTAGCTTCAAATCTATGCGGAACAAATGATTTATCTTCAGATAATTGTGTTATAAGCGATATACGTTCAAATGCAGACGAAACAAACGAGCTAGCTTCAACTCCATGCGAAACAAATGATTTAGCTTCAAACACTTGGGATATAAGTGATATAGCTTCAGCTGCATGCGAAACAAACGAGTTAGCTTCAGATCCATGCAAAACACATGATTAAACTGAAAATCAATGCGATGTAGAATGTTTAGCTTCAAATCCATGCGAAACAAATGATTTAGCTTCAGATGCTTGCGATATAAGTGATATAGCATCAAATGCAGGCGAAGCGAACGAGTTAGCAGCAAATCCATGCGAAACACATGATTTAGTTTCAAATCTATGGGTTGTAGAAGGTTTAGCTTCAAATCCATGCGAAATCAATGATTTAGTTTCAGATACTTGCGATATAAGTGATATACCTCAAAATGCAGACAAAACAAACGAGTTAGCTTCAAATCCATGCGAAACAAATGATTTAGTATCAGATAATTGCGATATAAATGATATAGCTTCAAATGCAGGGGATACAAACGAATTAGCTTAAAATTCATGCGAAACACATGATTAAGCTTCAAATCAATGCGATGTAGAAGGTTTAGCTTCAATTTCATGCGAAACAAATGATTTAGCATCAAACACTTGGGATAGAAGTGATATAGCTTCAAATGTAGACGAAACAAACGAGTTAGCTTCACATCCAAGCGAAACACATGATTTAGCTTCAAATCAATGCGATGTAGAAGGTTTAGCTACAAATCCATGCGAAACAAATGATTTAGCATCAAACACTCGGGATATAAGTGATATAGCTTCAAATGCAGACGAAACAAACGAGTTTTTTTCAAATCCTTGCGAAACACATCCATTTAAATGCAAATCAATGCGATGTAGTAGGTATAGCTTCAAATCCGTGCCAAACAAATGATTTAGTAACAGATACTTGCGATATAAATGATATAGCTTCAAATGCAGGGGATACAGACGAATTAGCTTCAAATCCATGCGAAACACATGATTAAGCTTCAAATCAATGCGATGTAGAAGGTTTAGCTTCAAATTCATGCGAAACAAATGATTTAGCATCAAACACTTGGGATATAAGTGATATAGCTTCAAATGCAGACGAATCAAAGGAGTTAGCTTCAAAATGCATGCGATACACATGATTTAGCTTCAAATCAATGCGAAGTAGAAGGCTTGGCTTCAAATCCATGCGGAACAAATGATTTATCATCAGATAATTGCGTTATAAGCGATATACGTTCAAATGCAGACGAAACAAACGAGCTAGCTTCAACTCCATGCGACACGCATGATTAAGCTTCAAATCAATACGATGTAGAAGGCTCAGCTTCAAATCCATGCGGAACAAATGATTTAGCTCCAAATACTTGCGATAAAAGTGATATAGATTCAACTGCAGGCCAAACAAACGAGTTAGCTTCAAATCCATGCGAAACAAATGATTTAGCTTCAAATCAATGCGAAGTGGAAGGCTTAGCTTCAAATCTATGCGGAACAAATGATTTATCTTCAGATAATTGTGTTATAAGCGATATACGTTCAAATGCAGACGAAACAAACGAGCTAGCTTCAACTCCATGCGACACACATTATGAAGCTTCAAATCAATGCGATGTAGAGAGCTTAGCTTCAAATCCATGCGAAACAAATGATGTAGCTTCAAACATTTGGGATATAAGTGATATAGCTTCAAATGCAGACGAAACAAACGAGTTCGCTTCACATCCAAGCGAAACACATGATTTAGCTTCAAATCAATGCGAAGTAGAAGGCTTAGCTTCAAATCGATGCGGAACAAATGATTTTGCTTCAAATACTTGCGATATAAGTAATATAGATTCAACTGCAGGCCAAACAAACGAGTTAGCTTCAAATCCATGCGAAACACAATATTTAGCTGCAAATCAATGCGATGTAGAAGGTTTAGCTTCAAATCCATTCGAAACAAATAGTTTAGCTACAATTACTTGCGATGTACGTTATTCAGATTCAACTGCATGCGCAACAAACGAGTTAGATTCAAATCCATGCGAAACCTGTTATTTAGCAGCAAATCAATGCGATGTAGAAGATTTAGCATCAAATCCATGCGAAACCAAGGATTTAGATTCAGGTACTTGCGATATAAGTGATATAGATTCAAATGCAGACGAAACAAACGAGTTTTTTTCAAATCCTTGCGAAACACATCATTTAAATGCAAATCAATGCGATGTAGTAGGTATAGCTTCAAATCCGTGCCAAACAAATGATTTAGTAACAGATACTTGCGATATAAATGATATAGCTTCAAATGCAGGGGATACAAACGAATTAGCTTCAAATCCATGCGAAACACATGATTAAGCTTCAAATCAATGCGATGTAGAAGGTTTAGCTTCAAATTCATGCGAAACAAATGATTTAGCATCAAACACTTGGCATATAAGTGATATAGCTTCAAATGCAGACGAATCAAAGGAGTTAGCTTCAAAATGCATGCGATACACATGATTTAGCTTCAAATCAATGCGAAGTAGAAGGCTTGGCTTCAAATCCATGCGGAACAAATGATTTATCATCAGATAATTGCGTTATAAGCGATATAAGTTCAAATGCAGACGAAACAAACGAGCTAGCTTCAACTCCATGCGACACGCATGATTAAGCTTCAAATCAATACGATGTAGAAGGCTCAGCTTCAAATCCATGCGGAACAAATGATTTAGCTCCAAATACTTGCGATAAAAGTGATATAGATTCAACTGCAGGCCAAACAAACGAGTTAGCTTCAAATCCATGCGAAACAAATGATTTAGCTTCAAATCAATGCGAAGTGGAAGGCTTAGCTTCAAATCTATGCGGAACAAATGATTTATCTTCAGATAATTGTGTTATAAGCGATATACGTTCAAATGCAGACGAAACAAACGAGCTAGCTTCAACTCCATGCGACACACATTATGAAGCTTCAAATCAATGCGATGTAGAGGGCTTAGCTTCAAATCCATGCGAAACAAATGATGTAGCTTCAAACATTTGGGATATAAGTGATATAGCTTCAAATGCAGACGAAACAAACGAGTTCGCTTCACATCCAAGCGAAACACATGATTTAGCTTCAAATCAATGCGAAGTAGAAGGCTTAGCTTCAAATCGATGCGGAACAAGTGATTTTGCTTCAAATACTTGCGATATAAGTAATATAGATTCAACTGCAGGCCAAACAAACGAGTTAGCTTCAAATCCATGCGAAACACAATATTTAGCTGCAAATCAATGCGATGTAGAAGGTTTAGCTTCAAATCCATTCGAAAGAAATGGTTTAGCTACAATTACTTGCGATGTACGTTATTCAGATTCAACTGCATGCGCAACAAACGAGTTAGATTCAAATCCATGCGAAACCTGTTATTTAGCAGCAAATCAATGCGATGTAGAAGATTTAGCATCAAATCCATGCGAAACCAAGGATTTAGATTCAGATACTTGCGATATAAGTGATATAGATTCAAATGCAGACGAAACAAACGAGTTTTTTTCAAATCCTTGCGAAACACATCATTTAAATGCAAATCAATGCGATGTAGTAGGTATAGCTTCAAATCCGTGCCAAACAAATGATTTAGTAACAGATACTTGCGATATAAATGATATAGCTTCAAATGCAGGGGATACAAACGAATTAGCTTCAAATCCATGCGAAACACATGATTAAGCTTCAAATCAATGCGATGTAGAAGGTTTAGCTTCAAATTCATGCGAAACAAATGATTTAGCATCAAACACTTGGCATATAAGTGATATAGCTTCAAATGCAGACGAATCAAAGGAGTTAGCTTCAAAATGCATGCGATACACATGATTTAGCTTCAAATCAATGCGAAGTAGAAGGCTTGGCTTCAAATCCATGCGGAACAAATGATTTATCATCAGATAATTGCGTTATAAGCGATATACGTTCAAATGCAGACGAAACAAACGAGCTAGCTTCAACTCCATGCGACACGCATGATTAAGCTTCAAATCAATACGATGTAGAAGGCTCAGCTTCAAATCCATGCGGAACAAATGATTTAGCTCCAAATACTTGCGATAAAAGTGATATAGATTCAACTGCAGGCCAAACAAACGAGTTAGCTTCAAATCCACGCGAAACATATGATTTAGCTTCAAATCAATGCGAAGTAGAAGGCTTAGCTTCAAATCTATGCGGAACAAATGATTTATCTTCAGATAATTGTGTTATAAGCGATATACGTTCAAATGCAGACGAAACAAACGGGCTAGCTTCAACTCCATGCGACACACATTATGAAGCTTCAAATCAATGCGATGTAGTGGGCTTAGCTTCAAATCCATGCGAAACAAATGATGTAGCTTCAAACATTTGGGATATAAGTGATATAGCTTCAAATGCAGACGAAACAAACGAGTTCGCTTCACATCCAGGCGAAACACATGATTTAGCTTCAAATCAATGCGAAGTAGAAGGCTTAGCTCCAAATCGATGCGGAACAAATGATTTTGCTTCAAATACTTGCGATATAAGTAATATAGATTCAACTGCAGGCCAAACAAACGAGTTAGCTTCAAATCCATGCGAAACACAATATTTAGCTGCAAATCAATGCGATGTAGAAGGTTTAGCTTCAAATCCATTCGAAACAAATGGTTTGGCTACAATTACTTGCGATGTACGTTATTCAGATTCAACTGCATGCGCAACAAACGAGTTAGATTCAAATCCATGCGAAACCTGTGATTTAGCAGCTAATCAATGCGATGTAGAAGATTTAGCATCAAATCCATGCGAAACCAAGGATTTAGATTCAGATTCTTGCGATATAAGTGATATAGATTCAAATGCAGACGAAACAAACGAGATAGCTTCAAATCCATGCGACACAAATGATTTAGTTTCAGATACTTGCGATATAAGTGATATACCTCCAAATGCAGACGAAACAAACGAGTTAGCTTCAAATTCATGCGAAACAAATGATTTAGCATCAAACACTTGGGATATAAGTGATATAGCTTCAAATGCAGACGAATCAAAGGAGTTAGCTTCAAAATGCATGCGATACACATGATTTAGCTTCAAATCAATGCGAAGTAGAAGGCTTAGCTTCAAATCCATGCGGAACAAATGATTTATCTTCAGATAATTGCGTTACAAGCGATATACGTTCAAATGCAGACGAAACAAACGAGCTAGCTTCAACTCCATGCGACACGCATGATAAAGCTTCAAATCAATGCGATGTAGAAGGCTCAGCTTCAAATCCATGCGAAAAAAATGATTTAGCTTCAGATACTAGCGATATATGTGATATTGCTTCAAGTGCAGACGAAACAAACCAGTTAGCTTCAAATCCAAGCGATACGAATGATTTAGCTTCAAACACTTGGGATATAAGTGATATAGCTTCAAATCCGTGCGAAACAAATGATTTAGCTTCAGATACTTACGATATAAGTGATATAGCATCAAATGCAGGCTAAACGAACGAGCTAGCTGCAAATCCATGCGAAACACATGATTTAGCTTCAAATCTATGCGATGTAGAAGGTTTAGCTTCAAATCCATGAGACACAAATGATTTAGCTTCGGATACTTGCGATATAAGTGATAGACCTTCAAATGCAGACGAAATAAACGACTTAGCTTCCAATCCAAGCGAATCACATGATTTAGCTTCAAATCAATGCGATGTAGGAGGTTTAGCTTCACATCCATGCGAAACAAATGATTTAGCTTCGAATCAATGCGAGGTAGAAGGCTTAGCTTCAAATCCATAACAAACAAATGATTTAGGTTCAGATACTTGCGATATAAGTGATATATCTTCAAATACAGACGAAACGATTGAGTTAGCTTCAAATCTATGCGAAGCAAATGATTTAGCTTCGAATCAATGGGATGTAGAAGGTTTAGCTTCAAATCCATGCGAAACCAATAATTCAGCTTCAGATACTTGCGATAGAAGTGGCATAGCTTCAAATGCAGACGAAACAAACAAGTTAGCATCAATTCCATGCGAAACAAATGATTTAGCTGCAAACACTTGGGATAGAAATCATATAGATTCAAATGCAGACTAACCAAACGAGTTAGATTAAAAATCCATGCGATACACATGATTTAGCTTCAAATCAATGCGAGGTAGATGGTTTAGCTTCAAATCCATAAGAAACAAATGATTTAGGTTGAGATACTTGCGATATAAGTGATATATCTTCAAATGCAGACGAAACAAACGAGTTAGCTTCAAATCCATGCGATACACATGATTAAACTGAATATCAATGCGATGTAGAAGGTTTAGCTTCAAAGCCATGCGAAACAAATGATAGAGCTGCAAACACTTGGGATATGGGTGATATAGTTTCAGCTGCATGCGAAACAAACGAGTTAGCTTCAAGTCCATGCGATGTATAAGGTTTAGCTTCAAATCCATGCTAAACAAATGATTTAGTTTCAGATACTTGCGATATAAGTGATATACCTCCAAATGCAGACGAAACAAACGAGTTAGCTTCAAATCCATGCGAAACAAATGATTTAGCTTCAAACACTTGCGATATAAGTGATATAGCTTCAAATGCAGACGAAACAAACGAGTTAGTTCAAATCCTTGCAAAAAACATCATTTAGATGCAAAGCAATGCGATGTAGAAGGTTTAGCTTCAAATCCATGCGAAACAAATGATTTAGTATCAGATACTTGCGATATAAATGATATAGCTTCAAATGCAGGGGATAGAAACGAATTAGCTTCAAATCCATGTGAAACACATGATTAAGCTTCAAATCAATGCGATGTAGAAGGTTTAGCTTCAAATTCATGCGAAACAAATGATTTAGCTTCAAACACTTGGGATATAAGTGATATAGCTTCAAATGCAGACGAAACAAATGAGTTAGCTTCACATCCAAGCGAAACACATGATTTAGCATCAAATCAATGCGATGTAGAAGGTTCAGATACAAATCCATGCGAAACAAATGATTTAGCATCAAACACTCGGGATATAAGTGATATAGCTTCAAATGCAGACGAATCAAAGGAGTTAGCTTCAAAATGCATGCGATACACATGATTTAGCTTCAAATCAATGCGAAGTAGAAGGCTTGGCTTCAAATCCATGCGGAACAAATGATTTATCATCAGATAATTGCGTTATAAGCGATATACGTTCAAATGCAGACGAAACAAACGAGCTAGCTTCAACTCCATGCGACACGCATGATTAAGCTTCAAATCAATACGATGTAGAAGGCTCAGCTTCAAATCCATGCGGAACAAATGATTTAGCTCCAAATACTTGCGATAAAAGTGATATAGATTCAACTGCAGGCCAAACAAACGAGTTAGCTTCAAATCCATGCGAAACAAATGATTTAGCTTCAAATCAATGCGAAGTGGAAGGCTTAGCTTCAAATCTATGCGGAACAAATGATTTATCTTCAGATAATTGTGTTATAAGCGATATACGTTCAAATGCAGACGAAACAAACGAGCTAGCTTCAACTCCATGCGAAACAAATGATTTAGCTTCAAACACTTGGGATATAAGTGATATAGCTTCAGCTGCATGCGAAACAAACGAGTTAGCTTCAGATCCATGCAAAACACATGATTAAACTGAAAATCAATGCGATGTAGAATGTTTAGCTTCAAATCCATGCGAAACAAATGATTTAGCTTCAGATGCTTGCGATATAAGTGATATAGCATCAAATGCAGGCGAAGCGAACGAGTTAGCAGCAAATCCATGCGAAACACATGATTTAGTTTCAAATCTATGGGTTGTAGAAGGTTTAGCTTCAAATCCATGCGAAACCAATGATTTAGTTTCAGATACTTGCGATATAAGTGATATACCTCAAAATGCAGACAAAACAAACGAGTTAGCTTCAAATCCATGCGAAACAAATGATTTAGTATCAGATAATTGCGATATAAATGATATAGCTTCAAATGCAGGGGATACAAACGAATTAGCTTAAAATTCATGCGAAACACATGATTAAGCTTCAAATCAATGCGATGTAGAAGGTTTAGCTTCAATTTCATGCGAAACAAATGATTTAGCATCAAACACTTGGGATAGAAGTGATATAGCTTCAAATGTAGACGAAACAAACGAGTTAGCTTCACATCCAAGCGAAACACATGATTTAGCTTCAAATCAATGCGATGTAGAAGGTTTAGCTACAAATCCATGCGAAACAAATGATTTAGCATCAAACACTCGGGATATAAGTGATATAGCTTCAAATGCAGACGAAACAAACGAGTTTTTTTCAAATCCTTGCGAAACACATCCATTTAAATGCAAATCAATGCGATGTAGTAGGTATAGCTTCAAATCCGTGCCAAACAAATGATTTAGTAACAGATACTTGCGATATAAATGATATAGCTTCAAATGCAGGGGATACAAACGAATTAGCTTCAAATCCATGCGAAACACATGATTAAGCTTCAAATCAATGCGATGTAGAAGGTTTAGCTTCAAATTCATGCGAAACAAATGATTTAGCATCAAACACTTGGGATATAAGTGATATAGCTTCAAATGCAGACGAATCAAAGGAGTTAGCTTCAAAATGCATGCGATACACATGATTTAGCTTCAAATCAATGCGAAGTAGAAGGCTTGGCTTCAAATCCATGCGGAACAAATGATTTATCATCAGATAATTGCGTTATAAGCGATATACGTTCAAATGCAGACGAAACAAACGAGCTAGCTTCAACTCCATGCGACACGCATGATTAAGCTTCAAATCAATACGATGTAGAAGGCTCAGCTTCAAATCCATGCGGAACAAATGATTTAGCTCCAAATACTTGCGATAAAAGTGATATAGATTCAACTGCAGGCCAAACAAACGAGTTAGCTTCAAATCCATGCGAAACAAATGATTTAGCTTCAAATCAATGCGAAGTGGAAGGCTTAGCTTCAAATCTATGCGGAACAATTGATTTATCTTCAGATAATTGTGTTATAAGCGATATACGTTCAAATGCAGACGAAACAAACGAGCTAGCTTCAACTCCATGCGACACACATTATGAAGCTTCAAATCAATGCGATGTAGAGGGCTTAGCTTCAAATCCATGCGAAACAAATGATGTAGCTTCAAACATTTGGGATATAAGTGATATAGCTTCAAATGCAGACGAAACAAACGAGTTCGCTTCACATCCAAGCGAAACACATGATTTAGCTTCAAATCAATGCGAAGTAGAAGGCTTAGCTTCAAATCGATGCGGAACAAATGATTTTGCTTCAAATACTTGCGATATAAGTAATATAGATTCAACTGCAGGCCAAACAAACGAGTTAGCTTCAAATCCATGCGAAACACAATATTTAGCTGCAAATCAATGCGATGTAGAAGGTTTAGCTTCAAATCCATTCGAAACAAATGGTTTAGCTACAATTACTTGCGATGTACGTTATTCAGATTCAACTGCATGCGCAACAAACGAGTTAGATTCAAATCCATGCGAAACCTGTTATTTAGCAGCAAATCAATGCGATGTAGAAGATTTAGCATCAAATCCATGCGAAACCAAGGATTTAGATTCAGATACTTGCGATATAAGTGATATAGATTCAAATGCAGACGAAACAAACGAGTTTTTTTCAAATCCTTGCGAAACACATCATTTAAATGCAAATCAATGCGATGTAGTAGGTATAGCTTCAAATCCGTGCCAAACAAATGATTTAGTAACAGATACTTGCGATATAAATGATATAGCTTCAAATGCAGGGGATACAAACGAATTAGCTTCAAATCCATGCGAAACACATGATTAAGCTTCAAATCAATGCGATGTAGAAGGTTTAGCTTCAAATTCATGCGAAACAAATGATTTAGCATCAAACACTTGGCATATAAGTAATATAGCTTCAAATGCAGACGAATCAAAGGAGTTAGCTTCAAAATGCATGCGATACACATGATTTAGCTTCAAATCAATGCGAAGTAGAAGGCTTGGCTTCAAATCCATGCGGAACAAATGATTTATCATCAGATAATTGCGTTATAAGAGATATACGTTCAAATGCAGACGAAACAAACGAGCTAGCTTCAACTGCATGCGACACGCATGATTAAGCTTCAAATCAATACGATGTAGAAGGCTCAGCTTCAAATCCATGCGGAACAAATGATTTAGCTCCAAATACTTGCGATATAAGTGATATAGATTCAACTGCAGGCCAAACAAACGAGTTAGCTTCAAATCCATGCGACACACATGACTAAGCTTCAAATCAATGCGATGTAGAAGGCTCAGCTTCAAATCCATGCGGAATAAATGATTTAGCTCCAAATACTTGCGATATAAGTGATATAGATTCAACTGCAGGCTAAACGAACGAGTTAGCTGCAAATCCATGCGAAACACATGATTTAGCTACAAATCTATGCGATGTAGTAGGTTTATCTTCAAATCCATGCGACACAAATGATTTAGTTTCAGATACTTGCGATATAAGTGATATACCTCCAAATGCAGACGAAACAAACGAGTTTGCTGCAAATCCATGCAAAACACATGATTAAGCTTCAAATCAATGCTGTGTGGAAGGTTTAGCTTCAAATCCATGCGAAACAAATGATTTAGTATCAGATACTTGCGATATAAATGATATAGCTTCAAATGCAGGGGATACAAACGAATTAGCTTCAAATCCATGCGAAACACATGATTTAGCTTCAAATCAATGCGATGTAGAATGTTTAGCTGCAAATCCATGCGAAACCAATGATTTAGGTTCAAATACTTGGTGTATAAGTGATATAGCATCAAATGCAGACGAAACAAACGAGTTAGCTTCAAATCCATGCGATACACAAGATTTAGCTTCAAATCAATGCGATGTAGAAGGTTTAGCTTCAAATCCATGCGAATCAAATGATTTAGGTTCAGATACTTGCGATATAAATGATATAGCTTCATATCCAAGCGAAACACACGATTTAGCTTCAAATCGATGCCATGTAGTAGGTTTAGCTTCAAATCTATGCGAAACACGCGATTTAGCAGCAAATCAATGCGATGTAGAAGGTTTAGCATCAAATTCATGCGAAACCAATGATTTACTTTCAGATACTTATCGATATAAGTGATATAGCTTCAAATGCAGGCGAAACAAACGAGATTGCTTCAAATCCATGCGCAACAAATGATTTAGATTCAAATCAATTGCGAAGGTGAAGGCTAATCTTCAAATCCAAGCGAATCACATGATTTAGTTTCAGATAATTGCGATATTAGTAATATAGCTTGAAATGCAGGGGAAACAAACGAGTTAGCTTCAAATCCACGCGAAACAAATGATTTAGCTTCGGATACTTGCGATATATGTTATTTATCTTCAAATGCAGAAGAAACAAACGAGCTAGCTTCAACTCCATGCGAAACACATGATTAAGCTTCAAATCAATGCGATGTAGAAGGCTTAGCTTCAAATCCATGCGAAACAAATGATGTAGCTTCAAACATTTGGGATACAAGTGATATAGCTTCAAATGCAGACGAAACAAACGAGTTCGCTTCACATCCAAGCGAAACACATGATTTAGCTTCAAATCAATGCGAATTAGAAGGCTTAGCTTCAAATCGATGCGGAACAAATGATTTTGCTTCAGATACTTGCGATATAAGTAATATAGATTCAACTGCGGGCCAAACAAACGAGTTAGCTTCAAATCCATGCGAAACACAATATTTAGATGCAAATCAATGCGATGTAGAAGGTTTAGCTTCAAATCCATTCGAAACAAATGGTTTAGCTACAAATACTTGCGATGTACGTTATTCAAATTCAACTGCATGCGCAACAAACGAGTTAGATTCAAATCCATGTGACACACATGATTAAGCTTCAAATCAATGCGATGTAGAAGGCTCAGCTTCAAATCCATGCGGAATAAATGATTTAGCTCCAAATACTTGCGATATAAGTGATATAGATTCAACTGCAGGCTAAACGAACGAGTTAGCTGCAAATCCATGCAAAACACATGATTTAGCTTCAAATCAATGCGATGTAGAAGGTTTAGCTTCAAATCCATGCGACACAAATGATTTAGTTTCAGATACTTGCGGTATAAGTGATATACCTCCAAATGCAGACGAAACAAACGAGTTAGCTGCAAATCCATGCAAAACACATGATTAAGCTTCAAATCAATGCTGTGTGGAAGGTTTAGCTTCAAATCCATGCGAAACAAATGATTTAGTATCAGATACTTGCGATATAAATGATATAGCTTCAAATGCAGGGGATACAAACGAATTAGCTTCAAATCCATGCGAAACACATGATTAACCTTCAAATCAATGCGATGTAGAAGGTTTAACTTCAAATTCATGCGAAACAAGTGATTTAGCATCAAACACTTGGGATATAAGTGATATAGCTTCAGCTGCATGCGAAACAAACGAGTTAGCTTCAAATCCATGCGAAACACATGATTAAACTGAAAATCAATGCGATGTAGAAGGTTTAGCTTCAAATCCATGCGACACAAATGATTTAGCTTCAGATACTAGCGATATAAGTGATATAGCTTCAAATGCAGGGGAAACAAACGAGTTACCTTAAAATCCATGCGAAATACGTGATTTAGCTGCAAATCAATCCGATGTAGAAGGTTTAGCTTCAAATCCATGCGAAACATATGATGTAGCATCAGATACTTGCGATATAACTGATATAACTTCAAATGCAGGCGAAACGAAATAGTTAGCATCAAATTCATGCGAAACAAATGATTTAGGTTCAGATACTAGCGATATAAGTGATATAGATTCAATTGCAGACGAAACAAACAAGTTAGCATCAAATCCATGCGAAACACATGAACTAGCTTCAAATCAATGCGGTGTAGAAGGTTTAGCTTCAAATCCATGCGAAACAAGTGATTTAGTTTCAAACACATGGGATATAAGTGATATAGCTTCAAATGCAGACGAATCAAAGGAGTTAGCTTCAAAATGCATGCCATACACATGATTTAGCTTCAAATCAATGCGAAGTAGAAGGCTTAGCTTCAAATCCATGCGGAACAAATGATTTATCATCAGATAATTGCGTTATAAGAGATATACGTTCAAATGCAGACGAAACAAACGAGCTAGCTTCAACTCCATGCGACACGCATGATTAAGCTTCAAATCAATACGATGTAGAAGGCTCAGCTTCAAATCCATGCGGAACAAATGATTTAGCTCCAAATACTTGCGATATAAGTGATATAGATTCAACTGCCGGCCAAACAAACGAGTTAGCTTCAAATCCATGCGACACACATGATTAAGCTTCAAATCAATGCGATGTAGAAGGCTCAGCTTCAAATCCATGCGGAATAAATGATTTAGCTCCAAATACTTGCGATATAAGTGATATAGATTCAACTGCAGGCTAAACGAACGAGTTAGCTGCAAATCCATGCGAAACACATGATTTAGCTACAAATCTATGCGATGTAGTAGGTTTATCTTCAAATCCATGCGACACAAATGATTTAGTTTCAGATACTTGCGATATAAGTGATATACCTCCAAATGCAGACGAAACGAACGAGTTTGCTGCAAATCCATGCAAAACACATGATTAAGCTTCAAATCAATGCTGTGTGGAAGGTTTAGCTTCAAATCCATGCGAAACAAATGATTTAGTATCAGATACTTGCGATATAAATGATATAGCTTCAAATGCAGGGGATACAAACGAATTAGCTTCAAATCCATGCGAAACACATGATTAACCTTCAAATCAATGCGATGTGGAAGGTTTAGCTTCAAATTCATGCGAAACAAATGAGTTAGCATCAAACACTTGGGATATAAGTGATATAGCTTCAGCTGCATGCGAAACAAACGAGTTAGCTTCAAATCCATGCGAAACACATGATTAAACTGAAAATCAATGCGATGTAGAAGGTTTAGCTTCAAATCCATGCGAAACAAATGATTTAGCTTCAGATACTAGCGATATAAGTGATATAGCTTCAAATGCAGGGGAAACAAACGAGTTACCTTCAAATCCATGCGAAATATGTGATTTAGCTGCAAATCAATCCGATGTAGAAGGTTTAACTTCAAATCCAATCGAAACATATGGTTTAGATTCAGATACTTCCGATATATGTGATATGGCATCAAATGCAGGCGAATCAAACGAGTTAGCTTCAAATCCAAGCGAATCACATGATTTAGCTTCAAATCAAAGCGATGTAGAAGTTTTAGCTTCAAATCCATGCGAAACATATGATGTAGCATCAGATACTTGCGATATAACTGATATAACTTCAAAGGCAGGCGAAACGAAATAGTTAGCATCAAATTCATGCGAAACAAATGATTTAGCTTCAGATACTAGCGATATAAGTGATATAGATTCAACTGCAGGCTAAACGAACGAGTTAGCTGCAAATCCATGCGAACCACATGATTTAGCTACAAATCTATGCGATGTAGTAGGTTTAGCTTCAAATCCATGCGACACAAATGATTTAGTTTCAGATACTTGCGATATAAGTGAAATACCTCCAAATGCAGACGAAACAAACGAGTTTGCTGCCAATCCATGCAAAACACATGATTAAGCTTCAAATCAATGCTGTGTGGAAGGTTTAGCTTGAAATCCATGCGAAACAAATGATTTAGTATCAGATACTTGCGATATAAATGATATAGCTTCAAATGCAGGGGATACAAACGAATTAGCTTCAAATCCATGCGAAACACATGATTTAGCTTCAAATCAATGCGATGTAGAATGTTTAGCTGCAAATCCATGCGAAACCAATGATTTAGGTTCAAATACTTGGGGTATAAGTGATATAGCATCAAATGCAGACGAAACAAACGAGTTAGCTTCAAATACATGCGAAACACATGATTTAGCTGCAAATCAATGCGATGTAGAAGGTTTATCTTCAAATCCATGCGAATCAAATGATTTAGGTTCAGATACTTGCGATATAAATGATATAGCTTCATATCCAAGCGAAACACACGATTTATCTTCAAATCGATGCCATGTAGTAGGTTTAGCTTCAAATCTATGCGAAACACGCGATTTAGCAGCAAATCAATGCGATGTAGAAGGTTTAGCATCAAATTCATGCGAAACCAATGATTTACTTTCAGATACTTATCGATATAAGTGATATAGCTTCAAATGCAGGCGAAACAAACGAGATTGCTTCAATTCCATGCGCAACAAATGATTTAGATTCAAATCAATTGCGAAGGTGAAGGCTAATCTTCAAATCCAAGCGAATCACATGATTTAGCTTCAGATTATTGCGATATTAGTTATATAGTTTGAAATGCAGGGGAAACAAACGAGTTAGCTTCAAATCCACGCGAAACAAATGATTTAGCTTCAGATACTTGCGATATATGTTATTTATCTTCAAATGCAGAAGAAACAAACGAGCTAGCTTCAACTCCATACGAAACAGATGATTTAGATTCAAATCAATGTTATGTGGAAGGTTTAGCTTCAAATCCATGCAACACAAATGATTTAGCTTCAGATACTTGCAATATAAGTGATACAGCTTCAAATGCATGCGAAACGAACGAGTTAGCTTCAAATCCATGCGAAACAAATGATTTAGAATACGATACTTGCGACATAACGGATATAGTTTCAAATTCAGGGAATACAAACGAGTTAGATTAAAATCCATGCGAAACACATGATTTAGCTTCAAATCAATGCGATGTAGAAGGATTAGCTTCCAATCCATGAGAAGCAAATGATTGAGCTTCAAACAGTTGGGATATATGTGATATAGTTTCAAATGCAGACGAAACAAACGAGATAGATTCCAATCCAAGCGAAACACATGATTCAGCTTCAAATCAGTGCGATGTAGAAGGTTTAGCTTCAAATCCAAGCGAAACACATGATTTAGCTTCATATCAATGCGATGTATTAGGTTTAGCTTCAAATCCATGCGCCACAAATGATTTAGCTTCAAATCAATTGCGAAGATGAAGGCTAAGCTTCAAATCCAAGCGAATCACATGACTTAGCTTCAGCTAATTGCGATATTAGTAATATAGCTTGAAATGCAGGGGAAACAAACGAGTTAGCTTCAAATCCATGCGAAACAAATGATTTAGCTTCAGATACTTGCGATATATGTTATTTATCTTCAAATGCAGACGAAACAAACGAGCTAGCTTCAACTCCATACGAAACAGATGATTTAGATTCAAATCAATATTACGTGGAAGGTTTAGCTTCAAATCCATGCAACACAAATGATTTAGCTTCAGATACTTGCAATATAATTGATACAGCTTCAAATGCAGGCGAAACGAACGAGTTAGCTTCAAATCCATGCGAAACAAATGATTTAGCTTCAAGCAATCGGGATATAAGTGATATAGCTTCAATTGCAGACGAAACAAACGAGTAAGCTTCAAATCGATGCAAAACACATGAATTAGCTTCATATCAATGCGATGTAGAAGGTTTAGATTCAAATCCATGCGGAAAAAATGATTTAGCATCAGATACTTGCGATATAAGTGATATAGCTTCAAATGCAGGAGAAACACACGAGTTAGCTTCAAATCCATGCAAAACACATGATTAAGCTTGAAATCAATGCTACTTAGAAGGTTTAGCTTCAAATCCATGCAAAACAAATGATTTAGCTTCAGATACTTGCAATATAAGTGATACAACTTCAAATGCAGGCGGAACGAACGAGTTCGCTTCAAATCCATGCGACGCAAATGATTTAGCATCAGATTCTTGCGATATTAGTGATATAGCTTCAAATGTAGGGGAAACATACGAGTTATCTTCATATCAAAGCAAAACACATGACTTAGCTGCAAATCAATGCGATGTAGAAGATTTAGCTTCACATCAATGCGATGTAGAAGGTTTAGCATCAAATCCATGCGGAACAAATGATTTAGCTTCAAATACTTGCGATGTAAGTGATATAGATTCAAATGCAGGGGAAACAAACGAGTTAGCTTCAAATCCATGCGATACACAAGATTTAGCTTCAAATCAATGCGATGTAGAAGGTTTAGCTTCAAATCCATCCGAAACAAATGATTTAGGTTCAGATACTTGCGATATAAGCGATATAGCTTCAAATGCAGGCGAAACAAACGAGATTGCTTCAAAACCATGCGCAACAAATGATTTAGATTCAAATCAATTGCGAAGGTGAAGGCTAATCTTCAAATCCAAGCGAATCACATGACTTAGCTTCAGATAATTGCGATATTACTAATATAGCTTGAAATGCAGGGGAAACAAACGAGTTAGCCTCAAATCCACGCGAAACAAATGATTTAGCTTCAGATACTTGCGATATATGTTATTTATCTTCAAATGCAGAAGAAACAAACGAGCTAGCTTCAACTCCATACGAAACAGATGATTTAGATTCAAATCAATGTTATGTGGAAGGTTTAGCTTCAAATCCATGCAACACAAATGATTTAGCTTCAGATACTTGCAATATAAGTGATACAGCTTCAAATGCAGGCGAAACGAACGAGTTAGCTTCAAATCCATGCGAAACAAATGATTTAGAATACGATACTTGCGACATAACGGATATAGTTTCAAATTCAGGGAATACAAACGAGTTAGATTAAAATCCATGCGAAACACATGATTTAGCTTCAAATCAATGCGATGTAGAAGGTTTAGCTTCAAATCCATGCGAAAAAAATGGTTTTGCATCAGATACTTGCGATATAAGTGATATAGCTTCAGATGCAGTTAAACACACGAGTTAGCTTCAAATCCGTGCAAAACACATGATTAAGCTTCAAATCAATGCTACGTAGAAGGTTTAGCTTCAAATCCATGCAAAACATATGATTTAGATTCAGATACTTGCGATATATGTGATATAGCTTCAAATGCAGGGGCAACAAACGAGATAGCTTCAACTCCATACGAAGCACATGATTTAGCTCCAAATCAATGCGATGTAGAAGGTTTAGCTTCAAATCCGTGCGAAACAAATGATTTAGCATCAGATACTTGCGATATATGTGATATAGCTTCAAATGCAGGGGCAACAAACGAGCTAGCTTCAACTCCATACGAAACACATGATTTAGCTCCAAATCAATGCGATGTAGAAGGTTTAGCTTCAAATCAATGCGATGTAGAAGGATTAGCTTCCAATCCATGAGAAGCAAACGATTGAGCTTCAATCAGTTGGGATATAAGTGATATAGTTTCAAATGCAGAAGAAACAAACGAGATAGCTTCCAATCCAAGCGAAACACATGATTCAGCTTCAAATCAGTGCGATGTAGAAGGTTTAGCTTCAAATCCAAGCGAAACACATGATTTAGCTACATATCAATGCGATGTATTAGGTTTAGCTTCAAATCCATGCGAAACAAATGATTTAGCTTCAAACACTTGCGATATAAGTGATATAGCTTCAAATGGAGGCGGCACAAACGAGTTAGCTTCAAATCCATGCGAAACACATGACTTAGCTGCAAATCAATGCGATGTGGAAGGTTTAGCTTCAAATCCGTGCGAAACAAATGATTTAGCATCAGATACATGCGATATATGTGATATAGCTTCAAATGCAGGGGAAACAATGAGCTAGCTTCAACTCCATCCGAAATACATGATTTAGCTTCAAATCAATGCGATGTAGAAGGTTTAGCTTGAAACCAATGCGATGTGGAAGGTTTAGCTTCAAATCAATGCAACACATATGACATAGCATCAGATACATACGATATAAGTGATATAGCTTCAAATGCAGGAAAACCAAACGAGATTGCTTCAAATCCATGCGCCACAAATGATTTAGCTTCAAATCAATTGCGAAGGTGAAGGCTAAGCTTCAAATCCAAGCGAATCACATGATTTAGCTTCAGATAATTGCGATATTAGTAATATAGCTTGAAATGCAGGGGAAACAAACGAGTTAGCTTCAAATCCACGCGAAACAAATGATTTAGCTTCAGATACTTGCGATATATGTTATTTATCTTCAAATGCAGAAGAAACAAACGAGCTAGCTTCAACTCCATACGAAACAGATGATTTAGATTCAAATCAATGTTATGTGGAAGGTTTAGCTTCAAATCCATGCAACACAAATGATTTAGCTTCAGATACTTGCAATATAAGTGATACAGCTTCAAATGCAGGCGAAACGAACGAGATAGCTTCAAATCCATGCGAAACAAATGATTTAGCTTCAAGCAATCGGGATATAAGTGATATAGCTTCAATTGCAGACGAAACAAACGAGTTAGCTTCAAATCGATGCAAAACACATGAATTAGCTTCATATCAATGCGATGTAGAAGGTTTAGCTTCAAATCCATGCGGAAAAAATGATTTAGAATCAGATACTTGCGATATAAGTGATATAGCTTCAAATGCAGGGGAAACAAACGAGTTAGCCTCAAATCCATGCAAAATACATGATTTAGCTTCAAATCAATTCGAAGAAGAAGGATTAGCTTCAAACTCATGCGAAACAAATGATTTAGCTTCAAACACTTGGGATATAAGTCATGTAGCTTCAAATGCAGACGAACCAAACGGGTTAGTTTAAAAATTCACGCGATACACAAGATTTAGCTTCAAATCAATGCGATGTAGACGGTTTAGCTTCAAATCCATGCGACGCAAATGATTTAGCATTAGATAATTGCGATATAAGTGATATAGCTTCAATTGTTGGGGAAACAAACGAGTTAGCTTCAAATCCAAGCAAAACACATGTTTAATCTTCAAATCAATGCGATGTATTAGGTTTAGCTACAAATCCATGCGAAACAAATGATTTAGCTTCAGACACTTGGGATATAAGTGATATAGCTTCAAATGCAGGGGAAACAAACGAGTTAGCTTCAAATCCATGCAAAACACGTGACTTAGCTGCAAATCAATGCGATGTGGAAGGTTTAGCTTCAAATCTGTGCGAAACAAATGATTTAGCATCAGATACTTGCGATATATGTGATATAGCTCAAATGCAGGGGAAACAAACGAGCTAGCTTCAATTCCATACGAAACACATGATTTAGCTTCAAATCAATTCGATGTAGAAGGTTTAGCTTGAAACCAATGCGATGTGGAAGATTTAGCTTCAAATCAATGCAATACATATGACATAGCATCAGATACATGCGATATAAGTGATATAGCTTCAAATATAGGAGAAACAAACGTGATTGCTTCAAATCCATGCGCCACAAATGATTTAGCTTCAAATCATTTGCGAAGGTGAAGGCGAAGCTTCAAATCCAAGCAAATCACATGATTTAGCTTCAGATAATTGCGATATTAGTAATATAGCTTGTAATGCAGGGGAAACAAACGAGTTAGCTTCAAATCGATGAATTAGTTACAATACTTGCGATATACTTGTTTACTAGTATTGTATACATGTATACAATACCTATCTATTAAGTGAAGCTAAACCATTTGATTCGTTTGGACTTGATGCTAAGCCTTCTACTTCGCATTAATTTGAAGCTAAATCATGTGATTCGCGTGGATTTGATGCTAACTCGTTTGCTTCGCATGAGGTTGAAGCTAAGTCATCTATATCACAAGTATTTGAAGCCAAACCAATTGTTTCTCATGGATTTGAAACTAAGCCTTCTACTTAGTATTGATTTGAAGCTAAATCATGTGTTTCGCATGGATTTGAAGCTAAACCTTCTAAATCGCATTTATTTGAAGCTAAATCATGTAATTCTCTTGGATTTGAAGCTAACACGTTTGTTTCGTCTGAATTTGAAGTTATATCACTTATATCGCAAGTATCTGATGCTAATTCATTTGTTTCGCATGGATTTGAAGCTAAGCCTTCTACATCGCATATATTTGAAGCTACCTCGTTTGTTTCGTCTGCATTTGAATCTATATCACTTATATCGCAAGTATCTCAAGCTAAATCATTGGTTTCGCATGGATTTGAAGCTAAACCTTCTACATCGTATAGATTTGAAGCTAGCTCGTTTGCTTCGTCGGCATTTGAAGCTTTATCACTTATATCGCAAGTATTTGAAGAAAAATCATTTGCTTTGCATGAATTTGAAGCTAACTCGTTTGTTTCGTTTGCATTTGAAGCTATATCACTTATATCGCAAGTATCTGAAGCTAAATCATTGGCTTCGCATGGATTTGAAGCTATGCCTTCTACTTCGCATCGGTTTGAAGCTAAACGATGTGTATCGCATGGATTTTGAAGCTAACTCGTTTGTTTTGTCTGAATTTGAAGCTATATCACTTATATCCCAAGTGTTTGAAGCTAAATCATTCGTTTCGCATGGATTTGAATCTAAACTTTCTACATCGCATTGATCTGAAGCTAAATCATGTGTGTCGCTTGAATTTGAAGCTAAACCTTCTAGATCTCATTGATTTGAAGCTAAATCATGTGTTTCGCTTGGATTTGAAGCTAACTCGTTTGTTTCGTCTGCATTTGAAGCTATATCACTTATATCGCACGTATCTGCTGCTAAATCAATTGTTTCCCCTGCATTTGAAGCTATATCACTTATATCGCAATTATCTGATGCGGAATCATTTGTTTCGCATGGATTTGAAGCTAATCCTTATAAATCGCATTTATTAGAAGCTAAATCGTGTGATTCGCTTGGATTTGAAGCTAACTCGTTTTTGTTTTGTCTGCATTTGACGCTATATCACTTATGTCGCAAGTATCTCAACCTAAACCATTTGTTTCGCATGTATCTGAAGCTAACTCGTTTGTTGCGTCTGCATGTGAAGCTGTATCATTTATATCGCAAGTATCTGATGCTAAATCATTTGTTTCGCATGGATTTGAAACTAAACCTTCTACATGGCATCGATTTGAAGCTAAATCATGTGTTTCGCTTGGATATGAAGCCAACTCGTTTGTTGCGTCTGCATGTGAAGCTATATCACTCTTAGATCGCAAGTATCTGGAGCTAAATTATTGGTTTCGCATGGATTTGAAGCTAAATCATGTGATTCGCTTCGATTGGAAGCTAAGTCGTTTGTTTCGTCTGCATTTGAAGCTATGCCACTTATATCGCAAGTATCTGAAGCTAAATCATTGGTTTCGCATGGATTTGAAGCTAAACCTTCTACATCGCATTGATTTGCTGCTAAATCATGTGTTTCGCATGGATTTGAAGCTAACTCGTTTGTTTCGTCTGCATTTGAAGCTATATCACTTATATCCCAAGCGTTTGAAAGTAAATTATTTGTTTCGCTTGGATTTGAAGTTAAAACTTCTAAATCGCACTGCTTTGAAGCTAAATCATGTGATTCGCTTGGATTTGAAGCTAACTCGTTTGTTTCGTCTCCATTTTTAGCTATATCACTTATATCGCTATTATATGAAGCTAAATCATTAGTGTCTCATGGATTTGAAGCGAAAAATTCTACATAGCATTGATTTGAAGCTTAATCATGTGTTTTGTATGGATTTGAAGCTAACTCGTTTGTTTCCCCTGCATTTGAAACTATATCACTTATATCGCAACTATCTGATGATAAATCATTTGTTTCGCATGGATTTGAAGCTAACACGTTTGTTTCGTCTGCATTTGAAGCTATATCACTTATATCCCAAGCGTTTGAAAGTAAATTATTTGTTTCGCCTGGATTTGAAGTTAAACCTTTGTGGCGGACCAGACATAAAAAGACACGTCCTTCAAAAGCGGGGTGTACATATGCCTTTTTCGGGTTTTCGCGACGCAAGGCGTACACGCCCCAATAAAACAATAAAATCGTTGGGACACAGCTTCGAACCATAGGTCCCGGATCACCCCGGTCGGAAAATCTTCGGGAAAGGCCTTCGCCCTTCCCAAGGACTTTCCCTTACCAATAAATACGAGGACCTCTCGACCGAGAAGTCAGTTAGCAAGTTTTCCTCCAACTCTCAACGTGTTCATATTTCTGTATCATCCGTCACTCGTTTACCTTTACCTTCTACACACTGTACCTCATCGCCTTTTGTTACAAGTTATATTAAAGTTCTCGTTATATAAAAACCAAAAACTCTCTCGGATTATTTTATATAAACCGTCGCAGTAACCCCTGCGACAAACTGGTGACCCCGACGTGATCCGAGAGTACCGCGAGTGCGTTATAACCGAGAACTTAGCGACTTTTAGTGACATTTCGTTCGGCAACATACGAACTTCGCGACCCGAGTGGTGTTATACAAACTGTGTGAACTTTTTTTTAATACATACGAAATGACGGACGCCAGCCCCATCCAAACTACTGTCTCCGGTGTAGAGGTAAATCAAATTAATATACGCGTACCTAGCTTCACACCCGAGGTACCAGCTATGTGGTTTGCACAACTGGAAGGACAGTTTCTCATAGCGGGAATAAAAAGCGAGAATAAGAAGTTCTGGTACGCAGCCTCGAACTTGGAAACCAAGTACGCAACCGAGGTACAGGATCTAATTATCAACCCGCCAGCTGAAAATCCCTTCAAAATTTTGAAAGAGACGCTCATATCGCGCCTCTCGCAGTCGAACGAATCGCGTCTTCAGCGACTCCTGGAGCGAGAGGAAATAGGGGACCGGAAACCTTCACAGTTTTTGCGGTACCTAAGGGGGCTGGAAAATTCAGTGCCGGACAATATAGTTCGATCTATATGGCTCAACCGGTTGCCGACGCATGTACGAGCAATCCTCGCTACGCACACGGATACGACGTTGGAGAAACTCGGCCTACTGCGTGCAAAACACAGTATCGAGCACCATATTGAAACGACCCCCGGACCGCCTATCTCTCACAAATTCCGACGACTCGCACCGGACCGTTATAAAGCAGCAAAAGCGGAATTTGACCTGCTGCTCAAGCAAGGGATTATTCGACCTTCTAAGAGCCCATGGTCATCACCGTTGCACATGTTCACGAAAAAGAACGGAGAATGGCGCCCTTGCGTCGACTACCGCGGGCTGAATAAACGAACAATTCCGAATAGATATCGAATACGACGCATCGAAGATTTCTCACAAAATCTACACGGGGAAACAATCTTTTCAACCATCGACTTCGTGCGCGCTTACCACCAGATACCGATAGCTGCGGAGGATATTCCAAAAACCGCCGTAATCACACCTTTTGGTTTATTTGAATATTTATACGGATCCTTCGGCCTTTGCGGGTTAGCTCAAACTTTTCAGAGATTTATAGACGAAGTTACGCGAGGTTTGGATTTCGTTTTCGCCTATCTCGACGACTTTTTAATAGCTTCCGCAAACCCGAGCGAACATCTGCAACACCTCGAGATTATTTTCAAAAGATTTAAGGAATATGGCATTGTTATAAACCCAAGCAAATGCGTATTCGGAGCCTCTCAGGTCAAATTTCTCGGCTACCAGGTAGACGAGAAGGGCACTCGCCCACCCGAACATAAGGTCGACGCCGTAAAAAACTTCCCTCAGCCGACAACCGTAAAACAATTACGCCGTTTCCTTGGGATGGTTAACTTCTACCGCCGATTCCTGCCAGCAGCTGCGACACGACAAAAGCCCCTTAACGGCCTACTGACAGGCCCAAAAATGACAGGTAACAAACCTATCAATTGGACCGAAGAGGCCAAACAAGCTTTCGCCGCAATAAAAGAAGGCCTAGCAAACGCCACGCTGTTGGTACATCCAGCAATAAATGCTCCATTATCAATAACTGTGGACGCTTCTGACCACGCGATAGGAGCCGTTTTGCAACAAAGGACAAACAACGATTGGCAACCCCTTGGATTTTTCTCTCGCCCCCTGACAAAAACACAAGCTAAGTATAGCGCGTACGATCGCGAGCTTCTCGCTATTTACGAAGCCATAAAGTACTTCATTTACGCTGTAGAAGGCAGAAACTTCACCATATTCGCCGACCACAAACCGCTTACTTATGTTTTTAACCAAAAGAAAGAAAAATCCCCAAGGCAGTTCCGTTACTTTGACTACATTTCACAATTCACATCGGACATAAAACATATTTCGGGCATAAATAATGTAGTCGCAGACGCTTTATCGAGAATCGAAGAAATCGAAGAGATCAATTATTCAGCTCTCGCCGCAGCACAAACCGATGACGAAGAACTACAACATTTATTGCAATCCGATACAAACCTACAACTAAAATCTATTTTCTTTGAACCGTGTAAAGCCAACATCTACTGCGATATTTCTACACAGAGAGCCCGCCCTTATATTGTACCGTCATTTCGCAACAAGGTTTTCCAACAGATCCATGGATTAGCCCACCCAGGTACACGGGCCACCATAAAACTTATTTCAGAAAGGTTTGTGTGGCCATCCATGCGGAAAGATTGAACACAATGGGTTCGAACATGCATACAATGCCAAAAAGCAAAAATATTTAAACACGTGTCTTCACCTATAGGCAAATTTGAAACACCGAGCGCTAGATTCCAGCACATTCATATGGACATAGTTGGCCCGATGACATCCTCAGAAGGTTTCAAGTACTGCGTAACGTGCGTGGACCGATTCACGCGATGGCCCGAAGCCTGGCCAGTGGAAGAAATCGCCGCAGAAGCAGTCGCAAAAGTTTTTATGAACTGGATTAGCCGCTTCGGAGTCCCCGCGAGAATAACAACCGACCAAGGAAGACAGTTCACATCACAGTTATTCAAAGAATCAACCCGTTTGATTGGCGCCTCACACCTTATGACAACTGCATACCACCCGCAAGCCAACGGAATGGTTGAACGATTTCATAGGCAACTCAAAGCAGGAATCATGTGTCATGAAGACAACAAATGGACGCAACGACTTCCTATTGTTCTATTAGGCATTAGATCAGCACCCAAAGAAGATCTACAGGCAAGCTCAACAGAGCTAGTATATGGAGAAAGTGTCCGTTTACCAGGAGAATTTTTCGAAAACCATAAAGTACAGGATACCAATGATTTCGTAAAACAACTACGCCAGCATATCAAGGAAATTAAACCTACAGCTCCAGTTAAAAACGGAGAGAAAAACCCTTTTATTTTTAAAGACCTAGCAACATCGAAACAAGTCTTCGTTCGCCATGACGGGGTAAGAAAACCCTTACATCCACCATACGATGGACCATATACAGTAATCGACCGCGCAACAAAATATTTTACCCTTGATATCGCCGGAAAACATACAAAAATCTTCATCGACCGCCTTAAACCAGCATATTTATTAAAAGATGCCGCAAACAATAATACACAACACAACAAGACTAACCTGCAACCAGAAGTACAAGCACAAGGCACTTCAAACGTACCAACGACAACACGTTCCGGTAGAAGAGTAAAATTTCCAGACTTCTTCGGAATGCCGTTAGCTCACGAACATACTTATTAATATACTCCGATATATCTTGCGTACGCATATTATAAACCATGAAAAGTGCTGTCCACTACTAATACCATTATCAATGTTATAAGCGACATATTCACCCAGTAAAATGTATATATTTTAGATTACCACGTTGACCTTCCATAGGTATAATATTTTTTTTTCTCAACCAATTTTCTACCTTAGCGTTAATCACTGGAAGGGGGGTGAATGTGGCGGACCAGACATAAAAAGACACGTCCTTCAAAAGCGGGGTGTACATATGCCTTTTTCGGGTTTTCGCGACGCAAGGCGTACACGCCCCAATAAAACAGTAAAAACGTTGGGACACAGCTTCGGACCATAGGTCCCGGATCACCCCGGTCGGAAAATCTTCGGAAAAGGCCTTCGCCCTTCCCAAGGACATTCCCTTACCAATAAATACGAGGACCTCTCGACCGAGAAGTCAGTTAGCAAGTTTTCCTCCGACTCCCAACGTGTTCATATTTCTGTATCATCCGTCACTCGTTTACCTTTACCTTCTACACACTGTACCTCATCGCCTTTTGTTACAAGTTATATTAAAGTTCTCGTTATATATAAAACCAAAGAAACTCTCGGATTATTTTATATAAACCGTCGCAGTAACCCCTGCGACAAACCTTCCAAATCGCACTGCTTTGAAGCTAGATCATGTGATTCGCTTGGATTTGAAGCTAACTCGTTTATTTCGTCTGCATTTTAAGCTATATCACTTATATCGCTAGTATATGAAGCTAAATCGTTAGTGTCTCATGGATTTGAAGCGAAAAATTCTACATAGCATTGATTTGAAGCTTAATCATGTGTTTTGTATGGATTTGAAGCTAACTCGTTTATTTCCACTGCATTTGAAACTATATCACTTATATCGCAACTACCTGATGTTAAATCATTTGTTTCGCATGGATTTGAAGCTAAACCTTCTACATCGCATTGATTTGCAGCTAAATCTTGTGTTTTGCATGGATTTGAAGCTAACTCGTTTGCTTCGTCTGCATTTGAAGCTATATCACTCATATCCCAAGTGTTTGAAGCTAAATCATTTGTTTCGCATGGATTTGAAGCTAAACCTTCTACATCGCATTGATTTGCTGCTAAATCATGTGATTCGCATTGATTTGAAGCTAACTCGATTGTTTTGTCCTCATTTGAAGCTATATCACTTATATCGTAAGTATCTGAACCTAAATCATTTGTTTCGAATGGATTTGAAGCTAAACCTTGTACATCGCATTTATATGAAGCTAAATCATGTGATTCTCTTGGATTTGAAGCTAACTCGTTTGTGTCGTCTGCATTTGAAGCAACATCACTTATATCGCAACCATCTGAATCTAAATCATTGCCTTCGCATGGATTTGAAGCTAAACCTTCTACATAGCATTGATTTGAATCATAATAATGTGTATTGCTTGAATTTAAAGCTAACTAGTTTGTTTCGCCTGCATTCGAAGTTGAACCTTCCACATAGCATTAATTTGAAGTTTAAACATGTGTTTTGCATGGATTTGAAGCTAACTCGTTTGTTTCACCTACAATTGAAGCCATAACACTTATATCGCAACTATCTAAATCTAAATCATTTGTGTCGGATGGATTTGAAGCTAAACCTTATACATCGCATTAATTTTAACTAAATCATTTGTTTCGCATGGAATTGAAGCTAACTAGTTTGTTTCGTCTGCATTTGAAGCTGTGCCACATATATCGCAAGTATCTGAAGCTAAATCATTGGTTTCGCATGGATTTGAAGCTAAACCTTCTACATAGCCTTGATTTGAAGCTTAGTAACGTGTTTTGCTTGGATTTAATGCAAACTCGTTTGTTTCGCCTGCATTTGAAGCTAAACCTTCCATGTAGCATTGATTTGAAGTTTAAACATGTGTTTTGCATCGATATGATGCTAATTCGTTTGTTTCCCCTACAATTGAAGCTATATCACTTATATCGCAAGTATCTAAAGCTAAATCATTTGTGTCGCATGGATTTGAAGCTAAACCTCCTACATAGCATTGATTTGAAGCTTAGTAATGTGTTTTGCTTGGATATGAAGCTAACTCGTCTGTTTCTCCTGCATTTGAAGCTATATCACTTATATCGCAAGTATCTGATGCTGAATCATTTGTTTCGCTTGGATTTGAAGCTATACCTTCTACATTGCATTGATTTGCAGCAAAATCATGTGTTTCGCATGGATATGGTGCTAACTCGTTTGTTTCGTCTGCATTTGAAGCCATGTGACATATATCGCAAGTATCTGAAGCTAAATCATTGGTTTCGCATGGATTTGAAGCTAAACCTTCTACACCGCAATGCTTTACTGCTAAATCATGTGTTTCGCATGGATTTGAAGCTAACTCGTTTGATTTGTCTGCATTTTAAGCTATAACACTTATATCGCTAGTATCTCAAGCTAAATCATTGGTTTCGCATGGATTTGAAGCTAAACCTACTACATAGCCTTGATTTGAAGCTTAGTAATGTGTTTTGCTTGGATATGAAGCTAACTCGTTTGTTTCTCCTGCATTTGAAGTTATATCACTTATATCGCAAGTATCTAAAGCTAAATCGTTGGTTTCGCATGGATTTGAAACTAAACGTTCTACATCGCAATGATTTACTGCTAAATCATGTGTTTCGCATGGATTTGAAGCTAAACCTTCTACATCGCATTGATTTACTGCTAAATCACGTGTTTCGCATGGGCTTGAAGCTATCTCGTTTGTTTCGTCTGCATTTGAAGCTATGTCACTTATATCCCAAGTGTTTGAAGCTAAATCATTTGCTTCGCGTGGATTTGAAGCTAAACCTTCTACATCGCATTGATTTGCATCTAAATGATGTGTTTCCCCTGCATTTGAAGCTATATCACTTATATCCCAAGTGTTTGAAGCTAAATCATTTGTTTCGCATGGATTTGAAGCTAACTCGTTTGTTTCGTCTGCATTTGGAGGTATATCACTTATATCGCAAGTATCTGAAACTAAATCATTTGTGTCGCATGGATTTGAAACTATCTCGTTTGTTTCGTCTGCATTTGAAACTATATCACTTATATCGCAAGTATCTGAAGCTAAATCATTTTTTTCGCATGGATTTGAAGCTAAACTTTCTACATCGCATTGATTTGATGCTAAATCATGTGTTTCGCATAAATTTGAAGCTATCTCGGTTGTTTCGTCTGCATTTGAAGCTATATCACTTATATCCCAAGTTTTTGAAGCTAGCTCGTTTGTTTCCCCTGCATTTGAAGCTATGTCACTCATGTCGCAAGTATCTGAAGCTAAATCATTTGTGTCGCATGAATTTGAAGCTAAACCTTCTACATATCACTGATTTGAAGCTTAATTATGTGTTTTGCATGGATTTGAAGCTAATTAGTTTGTTTCGTCTGCATTTGAAACTATATCACTTATATCGCAAGTATCTGAAGGTAAATCATTTGTTTCGCATGGATTTGAAGCTAAACCTTCTACATCGCTTTGATTTGCAGCTAAATCATGTATTTCGCATGGACTTGAATCTAACTCGTTTGATTCGTCTGCATTTGATGCTATATCGCTTATACCGCAAGTATCTGAAGCTAAATCATTTGTTTCACATGGATTTGAAGCTAAGACATCTAGTTCGAATTGATTTGAAGCTAAATCATGAGTTTCGCATGGATTAGAAGCTAACTCGTTTGTTTCGCCTGCATTTGAAGTTATATCATTTATATCGCAAGTATCTGAAGCTAAATCATTTGTTCCGGATGAATTTGCAGCTAAACCTTCAACATCGCATTGATTTGCAGCTAAATCATGTGTTTCGCATGGATTTGAAGCTAACTCGTTTGTTTCGTCTGCATTTGAAACTATATCACTTATATCGCAAGTATCTGATGCTAAATCATTTTTTTCGCATGGATTTGAAGCTAAACCTTCTACATCGCATTGATTTGAAGCTAATTCATGTGTTTCGCATGGATTGGAAGCTAACTCGTTTGTTTCCCCTGCATTTGAGGCTATATCACTTATATCGCAAGTATCTGAAGCTAAATCATTTGTTTCGCATGAATTTGCAGCTAAACCTTCAACATCGCATTGATTTGCAGCTAAATCATGTGTTTCGCATGGACTTGAAGCTAACTCGTTTGATTCGTCTGCAGTTGAAGCTATAGCCCCTATATCCAAAGTGTTTGAAGCTCAATCATTTGCTTCGCATGGTTTTGAAGCTAATCCTTCTACATCGCATTGATTTGATGCTAAATCATGTGTTTCGCATGAATTTGAAGCTAACTCGTTTGTTCCATCTGCACTTGAAGCTATATTACTAATATCGCAATTATGTGAAGCTAAATCATGTGATTCGCATGGATTTGAAGCTAACTTGTTTGTTTCGTCTGCACTTGAAACTATATCACTTATATCGCAAGTATCTGAAGGTAAATCATTTGTTTCGCATGGATTTGAAGAAGAACCTTCTACATCGCATTGATTTGCAGCTAAATCATGTGTTTCGCAGGGATTTGAAGCTATCTCGGTTGTTTCGTCTGCATTTGAAGCTATATCACTTATATCCCAAGTTTTTGAAGCTAGCTCGTTTGTTTCCCCTGCATTTGAAGCTATGTCACTTATATCGCAAGTATCTGAAGCTAAATCATTTGTTTCGCATGGATTTGAAGCTAAACCTTCTACATCGCTTTGATTTGCAGCTAAATCATGTATTTCGCATGGACTTGAATCTAACTCGTTTGATTCGTCTGCATTTGATGCTATATCGCTTATACCGCAAGTATCTGAAGCTAAATCATTTGTTTCACATGGATTTGAAGCTAAGACATCTAGTTCGAATTGATTTGAAGCTAAATCATGAGTTTCGCATGGATTAGAAGCTAACTCGTTTGTTTCGCCTGCATTTGAAGTTATATCATTTATATCGCAAGTATCTGAAGCTAAATCATTTGTTCCGGATGAATTTGCAGCTAAACCTTCAACATCGCATTGATTTGCAGCTAAATCATGTGTTTCGCATGGATTTGAAGCTAACTCGTTTGTTTCGTCTGCATTTGAAACTATATCACTTATATCGCAAGTATCTGATGCTAAATCATTTTTTTCGCATGGATTTGAAGCTAAACCTTCTACATCGCATTGATTTGAAGCTAATTCATGTGTTTCGCATGGATTGGAAGCTAACTCGTTTGTTTCCCCTGCATTTGAGGCTATATCACTTATATCGCAAGTATCTGAAGCTAAATCATTTGTTTCGCATGAATTTGCAGCTAAACCTTCAACATCGCATTGATTTGCAGCTAAATCATGTGTTTCGCATGGACTTGAAGCTAACTCGTTTGATTCGTCTGCAGTTGAAGCTATAGCCCCTATATCCAAAGTGTTTGAAGCTCAATCATTTGCTTCGCATGGTTTTGAAGCTAATCCTTCTACATCGCATTGATTTGATGCTAAATCATGTGTTTCGCATGAATTTGAAGCTAACTCGTTTGTTCCATCTGCACTTGAAGCTATATTACTAATATCGCAATTATGTGAAGCTAAATCATGTGATTCGCATGGATTTGAAGCTAACTTGTTTGTTTCGTCTGCACTTGAAACTATATCACTTATATCGCAAGTATCTGAAGGTAAATCATTTGTTTCGCATGGATTTGAAGAAGAACCTTCTACATCGCATTGATTTGCAGCTAAATCATGTGTTTCGCAGGGATTTGAAGCTATCTCGGTTGTTTCGTCTGCATTTGAAGCTATATCACTTATATCCCAAGTTTTTGAAGCTAGCTCGTTTGTTTCCCCTGCATTTGAAGCTATGTCACTTATATCGCAAGTATCTGAAGCTAAATCATTTGTGTCGCATGAATTTGATGCTAAACCTTCTACATAGCACTGATTTGAAGCTTAATCATGTGTTTTGCATGGATTTGAAGCTAACTAGTTTGTTTCGTCTGCATTTGAAACTATATCACTTATATCGCAAGTATCTGAAGGTAAATCATTTGTTTCGCATGGATTTGAAGCTAAACCTTCTACATCGCTTTGATTTGCAGCTAAATCATGTATTTCGCATGGACTTGAAGCTAACTCGTTTGATTCGTCTGCATTTGATGCTATATCGCTTATGTCGCAAGTATCTGAAGCTAAATCATTTGTTTCGCATGGATTTGAAGCTAAGACATCTAGTTCGCATTGATTTGAAGCTAAATCATGAGTTTCGCATGGATTAGAAGCTAACTCGTTTGTTTCGCCTGCATTTGAAGTTATATCATTTATATCGCAAGTATCTGAAGCTAAATCATTTGTTCCGCATGAATTTGCAGATAAACCTTCAACATCGCATTGATTTGCAGCTAAATCATGTGTTTCGCATGGATTTGAAGCTAACTCGTTTGTTTCGCCTGCATTTGAAACTATATCACTTATATCGCAAGTATCTGATGCTAAATCATTTTTTTCGCATGGATTTGAAGCTAAACCTTCTACATCGCATTGATTTGAAGCTAATTCATGTGTTTCGCATGGATTGGAAGCTAACTCGTTTGTTTCGCCTGCATTTGAAGTTATATCATTTATATCGCAAGTATCTGAAGCTAAATCATTTGTTCCGCATGAATTTGCAGCTAAACCTTCAAAATCGCATTGATTTGCAGCTAAATCATGTGTTTCACATGGACTTGAAGCTAACTCGTTTGATTCGTCTGCATTTGATGCTATATCGCTTATACCGCAAGTATCTGAAGCTAAATCATTTGTTTCGCATGGATTTGAAGCTAAGACATCTAGTTCGAATTGATTTGAAGCTAAATCATGTGCTTCGCATGGATTGGAAGCTAACTCGTTTGTTTCCCCTGCATTTGAGGCTATATCACTTATATCGCAAGTATCTGAAGCTAAATCATTTGTTTCGCATGAATTTGCAGCTAAACCTTCAACATCGCATTGATTTGCAGCTAAATCATGTGTTTCGCATGGACTTGAAGCTAACTCGTTTGATTCGTCTGCAGTTGAAGCTATAGCCCCTATATCCAAAGTGTTTGAAGCTCAATCATTTGCTTCGCATGGTTTTGAAGCTAATCCTTCTGCATCGCATTGATTTGATGCTAAATCATGTGTTTCGCATGAATTTGAAGCTAACTAGTTTGTTTCGTCTGCACTTGAAACTATATCACTTATATCGCAAGTATCTGAAGCTAAATCATTTGTGTCGCATGAATTTGAAGCTAAACCTTCTACATAGCACTGATTTGAAGCTTAATTATGTGTTTTGCATGGATTTGAAGCTAATTAGTTTGTTTCGTCTGCATTTGAAACTATATCACTTATATCGCAAGTATCTGAAGGTAAATCATTTGTTTCGCATGGATTTGAAGCTAAACCTTCTACATCGCTTTGATTTGCAGCTAAATCATGTATTTCGCATGGACTTGAAGCTAACTCGTTTGATTCGTCTGCATTTGATTCTATATCGCTTATACCGCAAGTATCTGAAGCTAAATCATTTGTTTCGCATGGATTTGAAGCTAAGACATCTAGTTCGCATTGATTTGAAGATAAATCATGAGTTTCGCATGGATTAGAAGCTAACTCGTTTGTTTCGCCTGCATTTGAAGTTATATCATTTATATCGCAAGTATCTGAAGCTAAATCATTTGTGTCGCATGAATTTGAAGCTAAACCTTCTACATAGCACTGATTTGAAGCATAATCATGTGTTTCGCATGGATTTGAAGCTAACTAGTTTGTTTCGTCTGCACTTGAAACTATATCACTTATATCGCAAGTATCTGAAGGTAAATCATTTGTTTCGCATGGATTTGAAGCTAAACCTTCTAAATCGCATTTATTTGCAGCTAAATCATGTGTTTCGCAAGGATTTGAAGCTATCTCGGTTGTTTCGTCTGCATTTGAAGCTATATCACGTATATCGCAAGTATCTGAAGCTAAATCATTTTTTTCGCATGGATTTGAAGCTAAACCTTCTACATCGCATTGATTTGAAGCTAATTCATGTGTTTCGCATGGATTGGAAGCTAACTCGTTTGTTTCCCCTGCATTTTAGGCTATATCACTTATATCGCAAGTATCTGAAGCTAAATCATATGTTCCGCATGAATTTGCAGCAAAACCTTCAACATCGCATTGATTTGCAGCTAAATCATGTGTTTCGCATGAATTTGAAGCTAACTCGTTTGTTTCGTCTGCATTTGATGCTATATCACTTATATCGCAAGTATCTGATGCTAAATCATTTTTTTCGCATGGATTTGAAGCTAAACCTTCTACATCGCATTGATTTGAAGCTAATTCATGTGTTTCGCATGAATTGGAAGCTAACTCGTTTGTTTCGTCTGCATTTGAAGTTATATCATTTATATCGCAAGTATCTGAAGCTTAATCATTTGTTCCGCATGAATTTGCAGCTAAACCTTCAACATCGCATTGATTTGCAGCTAAATCATGTATTTCGCATGGACTTGAATCTAACTCGTTTGATTCGTCTGCATTTGATGCTATATCGCTTATACCGCAAGTATCTGAAGCTAAATCATTTGTTTCACATGGATTTGAAGCTAAGACATCTAGTTCGAATTGATTTGAAGCTAAATCATGAGTTTCGCATGGATTAGAAGCTAACTCGTTTGTTTCGCCTGCATTTGAAGTTATATCATTTATATCGCAAGTATCTGAAGCTAAATCATTTGTGTCGCATGAATTTGAAGCTAAACCTTCTACATAGCACTGATTTGAAGCATAATCATGTGTTTCGCATGGATTTGAAGCTAACTAGTTTGTTTCGTCTGCACTTGAAACTATATCACTTATATCGCAAGTATCTGAAGGTAAATCATTTGTTTCGCATGGATTTGAAGCTAAACCTTCTAAATCGCATTTATTTGCAGCTAAATCATGTGTTTCGCAAGGATTTGAAGCTATCTCGGTTGTTTCGTCTGCATTTGAAGCTATATCACGTATATCGCAAGTATCTGAAGCTAAATCATTTTTTTCGCATGGATTTGAAGCTAAACCTTCTACATCGCATTGATTTGAAGCTAATTCATGTGTTTCGCATGGATTGGAAGCTAACTCGTTTGTTTCCCCTGCATTTTAGGCTATATCACTTATATCGCAAGTATCTGAAGCTAAATCATATGTTCCGCATGAATTTGCAGCAAAACCTTCAACATCGCATTGATTTGCAGCTAAATCATGTGTTTCGCATGAATTTGAAGCTAACTCGTTTGTTTCGTCTGCATTTGATGCTATATCACTTATATCGCAAGTATCTGATGCTAAATCATTTTTTCGCATGGATTTGAAGCTAAACCTTCTACATCGCATTGATTTGAAGCTAATTCATGTGTTTCGCATGAATTGGAAGCTAACTCGTTTGTTTCCCCTGCATTTGAAGCTATGTCACTTATATCGCAAGTATCTGAAGCTAAATCATTTGTTTCGCATGGATTTGAAGCTAAACCTTCTACATCGCTTTGATTTGCAGCTAAATCATGTATTTCGCATGGACTTGAATCTAACTCGTTTGATTCGTCTGCATTTGATGCTATATCGCTTATACCGCAAGTATCTGAAGCTAAATCATTTGTTTCACATGGATTTGAAGCTAAGACATCTAGTTCGAATTGATTTGAAGCTAAATCATGAGTTTCGCATGGATTAGAAGCTAACTCGTTTGTTTCGCCTGCATTTGAAGTTATATCATTTATATCGCAAGTATCTGAAGCTAAATCATTTGTTCCGGATGAATTTGCAGCTAAACCTTCAACATCGCATTGATTTGCAGCTAAATCATGTGTTTCGCATGGATTTGAAGCTAACTCGTTTGTTTCGTCTGCATTTGAAACTATATCACTTATATCGCAAGTATCTGATGCTAAATCATTTTTTTCGCATGGATTTGAAGCTAAACCTTCTACATCGCATTGATTTGAAGCTAATTCATGTGTTTCGCATGGATTGGAAGCTAACTCGTTTGTTTCCCCTGCATTTGAGGCTATATCACTTATATCGCAAGTATCTGAAGCTAAATCATTTGTTTCGCATGAATTTGCAGCTAAACCTTCAACATCGCATTGATTTGCAGCTAAATCATGTGTTTCGCATGGACTTGAAGCTAACTCGTTTGATTCGTCTGCAGTTGAAGCTATAGCCCCTATATCCAAAGTGTTTGAAGCTCAATCATTTGCTTCGCATGGTTTGAAGCTAATCCTTCTACATCGCATTGATTTGATGCTAAATCATGTGTTTCGCATGAATTTGAAGCTAACTCGTTTGTTCCATCTGCACTTGAAGCTATATTACTAATATCGCAATTATGTGAAGCTAAATCATGTGATTCGCATGGATTTGAAGCTAACTTGTTTGTTTCGTCTGCACTTGAAACTATATCACTTATATCGCAAGTATCTGAAGGTAAATCATTTGTTTCGCATGGATTTGAAGAAGAACCTTCTACATCGCATTGATTTGCAGCTAAATCATGTGTTTCGCAGGGATTTGAAGCTATCTCGGTTGTTTCGTCTGCATTTGAAGCTATATCACTTATATCCCAAGTTTTTGAAGCTAGCTCGTTTGTTTCCCCTGCATTTGAAGCTATGTCACTTATATCGCAAGTATCTGAAGCTAAATCATTTGTGTCGCATGAATTTGATGCTAAACCTTCTACATAGCACTGATTTGAAGCTTAATCATGTGTTTTGCATGGATTTGAAGCTAACTAGTTTGTTTCGTCTGCATTTGAAACTATATCACTTATATCGCAAGTATCTGAAGGTAAATCATTTGTTTCGCATGGATTTGAAGCTAAACCTTCTACATCGCTTTGATTTGCAGCTAAATCATGTATTTCGCATGGACTTGAAGCTAACTCGTTTGATTCGTCTGCATTTGATGCTATATCGCTTATGTCGCAAGTATCTGAAGCTAAATCATTTGTTTCGCATGGATTTGAAGCTAAGACATCTAGTTCGCATTGATTTGAAGCTAAATCATGAGTTTCGCATGGATTAGAAGCTAACTCGTTTGTTTCGCCTGCATTTGAAGTTATATCATTTATATCGCAAGTATCTGAAGCTAAATCATTTGTTCCGCATGAATTTGCAGATAAACCTTCAACATCGCATTGATTTGCAGCTAAATCATGTGTTTCGCATGGATTTGAAGCTAACTCGTTTGTTTCGCCTGCATTTGAAACTATATCACTTATATCGCAAGTATCTGATGCTAAATCATTTTTTTCGCATGGATTTGAAGCTAAACCTTCTACATCGCATTGATTTGAAGCTAATTCATGTGTTTCGCATGGATTGGAAGCTAACTCGTTTGTTTCGCCTGCATTTGAAGTTATATCATTTATATCGCAAGTATCTGAAGCTAAATCATTTGTTCCGCATGAATTTGCAGCTAAACCTTCAAAATCGCATTGATTTGCAGCTAAATCATGTGTTTCACATGGACTTGAAGCTAACTCGTTTGATTCGTCTGCATTTGATGCTATATCGCTTATACCGCAAGTATCTGAAGCTAAATCATTTGTTTCGCATGGATTTGAAGCTAAGACATCTAGTTCGAATTGATTTGAAGCTAAATCATGTGCTTCGCATGGATTGGAAGCTAACTCGTTTGTTTCCCCTGCATTTGAGGCTATATCACTTATATCGCAAGTATCTGAAGCTAAATCATTTGTTTCGCATGAATTTGCAGCTAAACCTTCAACATCGCATTGATTTGCAGCTAAATCATGTGTTTCGCATGGACTTGAAGCTAACTCGTTTGATTCGTCTGCAGTTGAAGCTATAGCCCCTATATCCAAAGTGTTTGAAGCTCAATCATTTGCTTCGCATGGTTTGAAGCTAATCCTTCTGCATCGCATTGATTTGATGCTAAATCATGTGTTTCGCATGAATTTGAAGCTAACTAGTTTGTTTCGTCTGCACTTGAAACTATATCACTTATATCGCAAGTATCTGAAGCTAAATCATTTGTGTCGCATGAATTTGAAGCTAAACCTTCTACATAGCACTGATTTGAAGCTTAATTATGTGTTTTGCATGGATTTGAAGCTAATTAGTTTGTTTCGTCTGCATTTGAAACTATATCACTTATATCGCAAGTATCTGAAGGTAAATCATTTGTTTCGCATGGATTTGAAGCTAAACCTTCTACATCGCTTTGATTTGCAGCTAAATCATGTATTTCGCATGGACTTGAAGCTAACTCGTTTGATTCGTCTGCATTTGATTCTATATCGCTTATACCGCAAGTATCTGAAGCTAAATCATTTGTTTCGCATGGATTTGAAGCTAAGACATCTAGTTCGCATTGATTTGAAGATAAATCATGAGTTTCGCATGGATTAGAAGCTAACTCGTTTGTTTCGCCTGCATTTGAAGTTATATCATTTATATCGCAAGTATCTGAAGCTAAATCATTTGTGTCGCATGAATTTGAAGCTAAACCTTCTACATAGCACTGATTTGAAGCATAATCATGTGTTTCGCATGGATTTGAAGCTAACTAGTTTGTTTCGTCTGCACTTGAAACTATATCACTTATATCGCAAGTATCTGAAGGTAAATCATTTGTTTCGCATGGATTTGAAGCTAAACCTTCTAAATCGCATTTATTTGCAGCTAAATCATGTGTTTCGCAAGGATTTGAAGCTATCTCGGTTGTTTCGTCTGCATTTGAAGCTATATCACGTATATCGCAAGTATCTGAAGCTAAATCATTTTTTTCGCATGGATTTGAAGCTAAACCTTCTACATCGCATTGATTTGAAGCTAATTCATGTGTTTCGCATGGATTGGAAGCTAACTCGTTTGTTTCCCCTGCATTTTAGGCTATATCACTTATATCGCAAGTATCTGAAGCTAAATCATATGTTCCGCATGAATTTGCAGCAAAACCTTCAACATCGCATTGATTTGCAGCTAAATCATGTGTTTCGCATGAATTTGAAGCTAACTCGTTTGTTTCGTCTGCATTTGATGCTATATCACTTATATCGCAAGTATCTGATGCTAAATCATTTTTTTCGCATGGATTTGAAGCTAAACCTTCTACATCGCATTGATTTGAAGCTAATTCATGTGTTTCGCATGAATTGGAAGCTAACTCGTTTGTTTCGTCTGCATTTGAAGTTATATCATTTATATCGCAAGTATCTGAAGCTTAATCATTTGTTCCGCATGAATTTGCAGCTAAACCTTCAACATCGCATTGATTTGAAGCTAATTCATGTGTTTCGCATGGATTGGAATCTAACTCGTTTGATTCGTCCGCAGTTGATGCTATATCGCTTATATCCCAAGTATCTGAAGCTAAATCATTTGTTTCGCATGGACTTGAAGCTAACTCGTTTGATTCGTCTGCATTTGATGCCATATCGCTTGTATCGCAAGTATCTGAAGCTAAATCATTTGTTTCGTATGGATTTGAATCTAAGACATCTAGTTCGCATTGATTTGAAGCTAAATCATGAGTTTCGCATGGATTGGAAGCTAACTCGTTTGTTTCGTCTGCATTTGAAACTATATCACTTATATCGCAAGTATCTGATGCTAAATAATTTTTTTCGCATGGATTTGAAGCTAAACTTTCTACATCGCATTGATTTGAAGCTAATTCATGTGTTTCGCATGGATTTGAAGCTAACTCGTTTGTTTCGTCTGCATTTGAAACTATATCACTTATATCGCAAGTATCTGATGCTAAATCATTTTTTTGGCATGGATTTGAAGCTAAACCTTCTACATCGCATTGATTTGAAGCTAATTCATGTTTTTCGCAAGGATTGGAAGTTAACTCGTTTGTTTCCCCTGCATTTGAGGCTATAACACTTATATCGCAAGTATCTGAAGCTAAATCATTTGTTTCGCATGAATTTGCAGATAAACCTTCAACATCGCATTGATTTGAAGCTAATTCATGTGTTTCGCATGAATTGGAAGCTAACTCGTTTGTTTCGTCTGCATTTGAAGTTATATCATTTATATCGCAAGTATCTGAAGCTAAATCATTTGTTCCGCATGAATTTGCAGCTAAACCTTCAACATCGCATTGATTTGCAGCTAAATCATGTGTTTCGCATGAATTTGAAGCTAACTCGTTTGTTCCATCTGCATTTGAAGTTATATCATTTATATCGCAAGTATCTGAAGCTAAATCATTTGTTCCGCATGAATTTGCAGCTAAACCTTCAACATCGCATTGATTTGCAGCTGAATCATGTGTTTCGCATGGATTTGAATCTAACTCGTTTGTTTCCCCTGCATTTCAAGATATATAACTTATATCGCAAGTATCTGATGCTAAATCATTTGTTTCGCATGGATTTAAAGCTAACTAGTTTGTTTCGTCTGCACTTGAAACTATATCACTTATATCGCAAGTATCTGAAGCTAGATCATTTTTTCGCATGGATTTGAAGCCAAACCTTCTACATCGCTTTGATTTCCAGCTAAATCATGTATTTCGCATGGACTTGAAGCTAACTCGTTTGATTCGTCTGCTTTTGATGCTATATCGCTTATACCGCAAGTATCTGAAGCTAAATCATTTGTTTCGCATGGATTTGTAGCTAAGACATCTAGTTCGCATTGATTTGAAGCTAAATCATGTGTTTCGCATGGATTGGAAGCTAACTCGTTTGTTTCCCCTGCATTTGAGGCTATATCACTTATATCGCAAGTATCTGAAGCTAAATCATTTGTTTCGCATGAATTTGCAGCTAAACCTTCAACATCGCATTGATTTGCAGCTAAATCATGTGTTTCGCATGGACTTGAATCTAACTCGTTTGATTCGTCTGCAGTTGAAGCTATAGCCCCTATATCCAAAGTGTTTGAAGCTCAATCATTTGCTTCGCATGGTTTTGAAGCTAATCCTTCTACATCGCATTGATTTGATGCTAAATCATGTGTTTCGCATGAATTTGAAGCTAACTCGTTTGTTCCATCCGCATTTGAAGCTATATTACTAATATCGCAATTATCTGAAGCTAAATCATGTGATTCGCATGGATTTGAAGCTAACTAGTTTGTTTCGTCTGCACTTGAATCTATATCACTTATATCGCAAGTATCTGAAGCTAAATCATTTGTTTCGCATGGATTTGAAGCTAAGACATCTAGTTCGCATTGATTTGAAGCTAAATCATGAGTTTCGCATGGATTAGAAGCTAACTCGTTTGTTTCGCCTGCATTTGAATTTATATCATTTATATCGCAAGTATCTGTAGCTAAATCATTTGTGTCGCATGAATTTGAAGCTAAACCTTCTACATAGCACTGATTTGAAGCATAATCATGTGTTTCGCATGGATTTGAAGCTAACTGGTTTGTTTCGTCTGCACTTGAAACTATATCACTTATATCGCAAGTATCTGAAGGTAAATCATTTGTTTCGCATGGATTTGAAGCTAAACCTTCTAAATCGCATTGATTTGCAGCTAAATCATTTGTTTCGCAAGGATTTGAAGCTATCTCGGTTGTTTCGACTGCATTTGAAGCTATATCACTTACATCCCAAGTTTTTGAAGCTAGCTCGTTTGTTTCCCCTGCATTTGAAGCTATGTCACATATATCGCAAGTATCTGAAGCTAAATCATTTGTGTCGCATGAATTTGAAGCTAAACCTTCTACATAGCCTTGATTTGAAGCTTAATCATGTGTTTCGCATGGATTTGAAGCTAACTAGTTTGTTTCGTCTGCACTTGAAACTATATCACTTATATCGCAAGTATCTGAAGGTAAATCATTTGTTTAGCCTGGATTTGAAGCTAAACCTTCTACATCGCTTTGATTTGCAGCTAAATCATGTGTTTCGCATGGACTTGAAGCTAACTCGTTTGATTCGTCTGCATTTCATGCTATATCGCTTATATCGCAAGTATCTGAAGGTAAATCATTTGTTTCGCATGGATTTGAAGCTAAACCTTCTACATCGCTTTGATTTGCAGCTAAATCATGTATTTCGCAAGGATTTGAAGATATCTCGGTTGTTTCGTCTGCATTTGAAGCTATATCACTTATATCCCAAGTTTTTGAAGCTAGCTCGTTTGTTTCCCCTGCATTTGAAGCTATGTCACTTATATCGCAAGTATCTAAAGCTAAATCATTTGTGTCGCATGGATATGAAGCTAATCCTTCTACATCGCATTGATTTGAAGCTAATTCATGTGTTTCGCATGGATTGGAAGCTAACTCGTTTGTTTCCCCTGCATTTGAGGCTATATCACTTATATCGCAAGTATCTGAAGCTAAATCATTTGTTTCGCATGAATTTGCAGCTAAACCTTCAACATCGCATTGATTTGCAGCTAAATCATGCGTTTCGCATGGACTTGAAGCTAACTCGTTTGATTCGTCTGCAGTTGAAGCTACAGCCCCTATATTCAAAGTGTTTGAAGCTCAATCATTTGCTTCGCATGGTTTTGAAGCTAATCCTTCCACATCGCATTGATTTGATGCTAAATCATGTGTTCCGCATGGATTTGAAGCTAACTCGTTTGTTTCGCCTGCATTTGAAGTTATATCATTTATATCGCAAGTATCTGTAGCTTAATCATTTGTTCCGCATGTATTTGCAGCTAAACCTTCAACACCGCATTGATTTGCAGCTAAATCATGTGTTTCGCATGGATTTGAAGCTAACTCGTTTGTTTCGTCTGCATTTGAAACTATATCACTTATATCGCAAGTATCTGATGCTAAATCATTTTTTTCGCATGGATTTGAAGCTAAACCTTCTACATCGCTTTGATTTGCAGCTAAATCATGTGTTTCGCATGGACTTGAAGCTAACTCGTTTGATTCGTCTGCAGTTGAAGCTATAGCCCCTATATCCCAAGTGTTTGAAGCTCAATCATTTGCTTCGGATGGTTTTGAAGCTAATCCTTCTACATCGCATTGCTTTGATGCTAAATCATGTGTTTCGCATGAATTTGAAGCTAACTCGTTTGTTCCATCTGCATTTGAAGCTATATCACTTATATCGCTAGAATCTGGAGCTGAATCATTTGTTTCGCATGGATTTGAAGCTAAACCTTCAACATCGCATTGATTTGCAGCTGAATCATGTGTTTCACATTGATTTGAATCTTACTCGTTTGTTTCCCCTGCATTTCAAGATATATAACTTATATCGCAAGTATCTGATGCTAAATCATTTGTTTCGCATGGATTTGAAGCAAACTAGTTTGTTTCGTCTGCACTTGAAACTATATCACTTATATCGCAATTATCTGAAGCTAAATCATGTGATTCGCATGGATTTGAAGCAAAACCTTCTAAATCGCATTGATTTGCAGCTAAATCATGTGTTTCGCAAGGATTTGAAGCTATCTCGGTTGTTTCGTCTGCATTTGAATCTATATCACTTATATCGCAAGTATCTGAAGGTAAATCACTTGTTTCGCATGGATTTGAAGCAATACCTTCTAAATCGCATTGATTTGCAGCTAAATCATGTGTTTCGCAAGGATTTGAAGCTATCTCGGTTGTTTCGTCTGCATTTGAAGCTATATCACTTATATCCCAAGTTTTTGAAGCTAGCTCGTTTGTTACCCCTGCATTTGAAGCTATGTCACTTATATCGCAAGTATCTGAAGCTAAATCATTTGTGTCGCATGAATTTGAAGCTAAACCTTCTACATAGCACTGATTTGAAGCTTAATCATGTGTTTTGCATGGATTTGAAGCTAACTAGTTTGTTTCGTCTGCATTTGAAACTATATCACTTATATCGCAAGTATCTGAAGGTAAATCATTTGTTTCGAATGGATTTGAAGCTAAGACATCTAGTTCGCATTTATTTGAAGCTAAATCATGAGTTTCGCATGGATTAGAAGCTAACTCGTTTGTTTCGCCTGCATTTGAAGTTATATCATTTATATCGCATGTATCTGAAGCTAAATCATTTGTTCCGCAAATCATTTGTTCCGCATGAATTTGCAGCTAAACCTTCAACATCGCATTGATTTGCAGCTAAATCATGTGTTTCGCATGGATTTGAAGCTAACTCGTTTGTTTCGTCTGCATTTGAAACTATTTCACTTATATCGCAAGTATCTGATGCTAAATCATTTTTTTCGCATGGATTTGAAGCTAAACCTTCTACATCGCGTTGATTTGAAGCTAATTCATGTGTTTCGCATGGATTGGAAGCTAACTCGTTTGTTTCCCCTGCATTTGAGGCTATATCACTTATATCGCAAGTATCTGATGCTAAATCATTTGTTTCGCATGAATTTGCAGCTAAACCTTGAACATCGCATTAATTTGCAGCTAAATCATGTGTTTCGCATGGATTTGAAGCTAACTCGTTTGTTTCGTCTGCATTTGAAACTATATCACTTATATCGCAAGTATCTGATGCTAAATCATTTTTTTCGCATGGATTTGAAGCTAAACTTTCTACATCGCATTGATTTGAAGCTAATTCATGTGTTTCGCATGGATTTGAAGCTAACTCGTTTGTTTCGTCTCCATTTGAAACTATATCACTTATATCGCAAGTATCTGATGCTAAATCATATTCTTCGCATGGATTTGAAGCTAAACCTTCTACATCGCATTGATTTGAAGCTAATTCACGTTTTTCCCATGGATTGGAAGCTAACTCGTTTGTTTCCCCTGCATTTGAGGCTATATCACTTATATCGCAAATATCTGAAGCTAAATCATTTGTTTCGCATGAATTTGCAGCTAAACCTTCAACATCGCATTGATTTGCAGCTAAATCATGTGTTTCGCATGGACTTGAAGCTAACTCGTTTGATTCATCTGCAGTTGAAGCTATAGCCCCTATATCCAAAGTGTTTGAAGCTCAATCATTTGCTTCGGATGGTTTTGAATCTAATCCTTCTACATCGCATTGATTTGCAGCTGAATCATGTGTTTCACATTGTTTTGAATCTAACTCGTTTGTTTCCCCTGCATTTCAAGATATATAACTTATATCGCAAGTATCTGATGCTAAATCATTTGTTTCGCATGGATTTGAAGCAAACTAGTTTGTTTCGTCTGCACTTGAAACTATATCACTTATATCGCAAGTATCTGCAGGTAAATCATTTGTTTCGCATGGATTTGAAGCTAAACCTTCTACATCGCTTTGATTTGCAGCTAAATCATGTGTTTCGCATGGACTTGAAGCTAACTCGTTTGATTCGTCTGCATTTGATGCTATATCACTTATATCCCAAGTATCTGAAGCTAAATCATTTGTTTCGCATGGATTTGAAGCTAAGACATCTAGTTCGCATTGATTTGAAGCTAAATCATGAGTTTCGCCTGGATTAGAAGCTAACTCGTTTGTTTCGCCTGCATTTGAAGTTATATCACTTATATCGCAAGTATCTGAAGCTAAATCATTTGTGTCGTATGAATTTGAAGCTAAACCTTCTACATAGCACTGATTTGAAGCATAATCATGTGTTTCGCATGGATTTGAAGCTAACTAGTTTGTTTCATCTGCACTTGAAACTATATCACTTATATCGCAAGTATCTGAAGGTAAATCATTTGTTTCGCATGGATTTGAAGCTAAACCTTCCAAATCGCATTGATTTGCAGCTAAATCATGTGTTTCGCAAGGATTTGAAGCTATCTCGGTTGTTTCGTCTGCACTTGAGGCTATATCACTTGTATCGCAATTATCTCAAGGTAAATCATTTGTTTCGCATGGATTTGAAGCTAAGCCTTCTACTTCGTATCGATTTGAAGCTAAATGATATGTATCGCATGGATTTTGAAGCTAACTCGTTTGAGTCGTCTGCATTTGAAGCTTTATCACTTATATCCCAACTGTTAAGCTCAATCATTTGCTTCGCATGGATTTGAAGCTAATCCTTCTACATCGCATTGATTTGAAGCTAAATCATGTGTTTCGCATGGATTTGAAGCTAACTCGTTTGTATCCCCAGCTTTTGAAGCTTTATCACTTATATCGCAAGTATCTAAAGCTAAATCACTTGTTTCGCATGGATTTGAACCTAAGCCTTCTACTCCGCATGGATTTAAAGCTAAATGATGTGTATCTCATGGATTTTGAAGCTACCCCGTTTGATTCGTCTGCATTTGAAGCTATATCACTTATATCCCAATTGCTTGAAGCTAAATCATTTGTTTCGCATGGATTTGTAGCTAAACCTTCTACATCGCATTGATTTGAAGCTAAATCATGTGTTTCGCATGGATTTGAAGCTAACTCGTTTGTTTCGTCTGCATTTGAAGCTATATCACTTATATCGCAAGTATCTGATGCTAAATCATTTTTTTCGCATGGATTTGAAGCTAAACCTTCTACATCGCATTGATTTGGAGCTAATTCATGTGTTTCGCATGGATTGGAAGCTAACTCGTTTATTTCCCCTGCATTTGAGGCTATATCACTTATATCGCAAGTATCTGAAGCTAAATCATTTGAGTTCGCATGAATTTGCAGCTAAACCTTGAACATCGCATTGATTTGCAGCTAAATCATGTGTTTCGCATGGATTTGAAGCTAACTCGTTTGTTTCGTCTGCATTTTAAACTATATCACTTATATCGCAAGTATCTGATGCTAAATCATTTTCTTCGCATGGATTTGAAGCTAAACTTTCTACATCGCATTGATTTGAAGCTAATTCATGTGTTTCGCATGGATTGGAAGCTAACTCGTTTGTTTCCCCTGCATTTGAGGCTATATCACTTATATCGCAAGTATCTGAAGGTAAATCATTTGTTTCGCATGGATTTGAAGCAAAACCTTCTAAATCGCATTGATTTGCAGCTAAATCATGTGTTTCGCAAGGATTTGAAGCTGTCTCGGTTGTATCGTCTGCATTTGAAGCTATATCACTTATATCCCAAGTTTTTGAAGCTAGCTCGTTTGTTTCGTCTGCATTTGAAACTATATCACTTATATCGCAAGTATCTGAAGGTAAATCATTTGTTTCGCATGGATTTGAAGCTAAACCTTCTACATCGCTTTGATTTGCATCTAAATCATGTATTTCGCATGGACTTGAAGCTAACACGTTTGATTCGTCTGCAGTTGATGCTATATCGCTTATACCGCAAGTATCTGAAGCTAAATCATTTGTTTCGCATGGATTTGAAGCTAAGACATCTAGATCGAATTGAGTTGAAGCTAAATCATGAGATTCGCATGGATTACAAGCTAACTCGTTTGTTTCGCCTGCATTTGAAGTTATATCATTTATATCGCAAGTATCTGTAGCTAAATCATTTGTTCCGCATGAATTTGCAGCTAAACCTTCAACATCGCATTGATTTGCAGCTAAATCATGTGTTTCGCATGGATTTGAAGCTAACTCGTTTGTTTCGTCTGCATTTGAAACTATATCACTTATATCGCAAGTATCTGATGCTAAATCATTTGTTCCGCATGAATTTGCAGCTAAACCTTCAACATCGCATTGATTTGCAGCTAAATCATGTGTTCCGCATGGATTTGAAGCTAACTCGTTTGTTTTCCCTGCATTTGAAGCTATATTACTAATATCTCAATTATCTGAAGGTAAATCATTTGTTTCGCATGGATTTGAAGCTAAACCTTCTACATTGCTTTGATTTGCAGCTAAATCATGTATTTCGCATGGACTTGAAGCTAACTCGTTTGATTCGTCTGCATTTGATGCTATATCGCTTATATCGCAAGTATCTGAAGCTAAATCATTTGTTTCGCATGGATTAGAAGCTAAGACATATAGTTCGCATTGATTTGAAGCTAAATCATGAGTTTCGCATGGATTAGAAGCTAACTCGTTTGTTTCGCCTGCATTTGAAACTATATCACTTATATCGCAAGTATCTGATGCTAAATCATGTGATTCGCATGGATTTGAAGCCAACTAGTTTGTTTCGTCTGCACTTGAATCTATATCACTTATATCGCAAGTATCTGAAGGTAAATCATTTGTTTCGCACGGATTTGAAGCTAAACCTTCTACATTGCTTTGATTTGCAGCTAAATCATGTATTTCGCATGGACTTGAAGCTAACTCGTTTGATTCGTCTGCATTTGAAACTATATCACTTATATCGCAAGTATCTGATGCTAAATCATTTTTTTCGCATGGATTTGAAGCTTAACTTTCTACATCGCATTGATTTGAAGCTTATTCATGTGTTTCGCATGGATTTGAAGCTAACTCGTTTGTTTCGCCTGCATTTGAAGTTATATCATTTATATCGCAAGTATCTGTAGCTTAATCATTTGTTTCGCATGGATTTGAAGCAAACTAGTTTGTTTCGTCTGCACTTGAAACTATATCACTTATATCGCAAGTATCTGCAGGTAAATCATTTGTTTCGCATGGATTTGCAGCTAAACCTTCAACATCGCATTGATTTGCAGCTAAATCATGTGTTTCGCATGGATTTGAAGCTAACTCGTTTGTTTCGTCTGCATTTGAAACTATATCACTTATATCGCAAGTATCTGATGCTAAATCATTTTTTTCGCATGGATTTGAAGCTAAACCTTCTACATCGCTTTGATTTGCAGCTAAATCATGTGTTTCGCATGGACTTGAAGCTAACTCGTTTGATTCGTCTGCAGTTGAAGCTATAGCCCCTATATCCCAAGTGTTTGAAGCTCAATCATTTGCTTCGGATGGTTTTGAAGCTAATCCTTCTACATCGCATTGCTTTGATGCTAAATCATGTGTTTCGCATGAATTTGAAGCTAACTCGTTTGTTCCATCTGCATTTGAAGCTATATCACTTATATCGCTAGAATCTGGAGCTGAATCATTTGTTTCGCATGGATTTGAAGCTAACCCTTCAACATCGCATTGATTTGCAGCTGAATCATGTGTTTCACATTGATTTGAATCTTACTCGTTTGTTTCCCCTGCATTTCAAGATATATAACTTATATCGCAAGTATCTGATGCTAAATCATTTGTTTCGCATGGATTTGAAGCAAACTAGTTTGTTTCGTCTGCACTTGAAACTATATCACTTATATCGCAATTATCTGAAGCTAAATCATGTGATTCGCATGGATTTGAAGCAAAACCTTCTAAATCGCATTGATTTGCAGCTAAATCATGTGTTTCGCAAGGATTTGAAGCTATCTCGGTTGTTTCGTCTGCATTTGAATCTATATCACTTATATCGCAAGTATCTGAAGGTAAATCACTTGTTTCGCATGGATTTGAAGCAAAACCTTCTAAATCGCATTGATTTGCAGCTAAATCATGTGTTTCGCAAGGATTTGAAGCTATCTCGGTTGTTTCGTCTGCATTTGAAGCTATATCACTTATATCCCAAGTTTTTGAAGCTAGCTCGTTTGTTACCCCTGCATTTGAAGCTATGTCACTTATATCGCAAGTATCTGAAGCTAAATCATTTGTGTCGCATGAATTTGAAGCTAAACCTTCTACATAGCACTGATTTGAAGCTTAATCATGTGTTTTGCATGGATTTGAAGCTAACTAGTTTGTTTCGTCTGCATTTGAAACTATATCACTTATATCGCAAGTATCTGAAGGTAAATCATTTGTTTCGAATGGATTTGAAGCTAAGACATCTAGTTCGCATTTATTTGAAGCTAAATCATGAGTTTCGCATGGATTAGAAGCTAACTCGTTTGTTTCGCCTGCATTTGAAGTTATATCATTTATATCGCATGTATCTGATGCTAAATCATTTTTTTCGCATGGATTTGAAGCTAAACCTTCTACATCGCGTTGATTTGAAGCTAATTCATGTGTTTCGCATGGATTGGAAGCTAACTCGTTTGTTTCCCCTGCATTTGAGGCTATATCACTTATATCGCAAGTATCTGATGCTAAATCATTTGTTTCGCATGAATTTGCAGCTAAACCTTGAACATCGCATTAATTTGCAGCTAAATCATGTGTTTCGCATGGATTTGAAGCTAACTCGTTTGTTTCGTCTGCATTTGAAACTATATCACTTATATCGCAAGTATCTGATGCTAAATCATTTTTTTCGCATGGATTTGAAGCTAAACTTTCTACATCGCATTGATTTGAAGCTAATTCATGTGTTTCGCATGGATTTGAAGCTAACTCGTTTGTTTCGTCTCCATTTGAAACTATATCACTTATATCGCAAGTATCTGATGCTAAATCATTTTCTTCGCATGGATTTGAAGCTAAACCTTCTACATCGCATTGATTTGAAGCTAATTCACGTTTTTCCCATGGATTGGAAGCTAACTCGTTTGTTTCCCCTGCATTTGAGGCTATATCACTTATATCGCAAATATCTGAAGCTAAATCATTTGTTTCGCATGGATTTGAAGCTAAGACATCTAGTTCGAATTGATTTGAAGCTAAATCATGAGATTCGCACGGATTACAAGCTAACTCGTTTGTTTCGCCTGCATTTGAAGTTATATCATTTATATCGCAAGTATCTGAAGCTAAATCATTTGTTCCGCATGAATTTGCAGCTAAACCTTCAACATCGCATTGTTTTGCAGCTAAATCATGTGTTTCGCATGGATTTGAAGCTAACTCGTTTGTTTCGTCTGCATTTGAAACTATATCACTTATATCGCAAGTATCTGATGCTAAATCATTTGTTCCGCATGAATTTGCAGCTAAACCTTCAACATCGCATTGATTTGCAGCTAAATCATGTGTTCCGCATGGATTTGAAGCTAACTCGTTTGTTTTCCCTGCATTTGAAGCTATATTACTAATATCTCAATTATCTGAAGGTAAATCATTTGTTTCGCATGGATTTGAAGCTAAACCTTCTACATTGCTTTGATTTGCAGCTAAATCATGTATTTCGCATGGACTTGAAGCTAACTCGTTTGATTCGTCTGCATTTGATGCTATATCGCTTATATCGCAAGTATCTGAAGCTAAATCATTTGTTTCGCATGGATTAGAAGCTAAGACATATAGTTCGCATTGATTTGAAGCTAAATCATGAGTTTCGCATGGATTAGAAGCTAACTCGTTTGTTTCGCCTGTATTTGAAACTATATCACTTATATCGCAAGTATCTGATGCTAAATCATGTGATTCGCATGGATTTGAAGCTAACTAGTTTGTTTCGTCTGCACTTGAATCTATATCACTTATATCGCAAGTATCTGAAGGTAAATCATTTGTTTCGCACGGATTTGAAGCTAAACCTTCTACATTGCTTTGATTTGCAGCTAAATCATGTATTTCGCATGGACTTGAAGCTAACTCGTTTGATTCGTCTGCATTTGAAACTATATCACTTATATCGCAAGTATCTGATGCTAAATCATTTTTTTCGCATGGCTTTGAAGCTTAACTTTCTACATCGCATTGATTTGAAGCTTATCCATGTGTTTCGCATGGATTTGAAGCTAACTCGTTTGTTTCGCCTGCATTTGAAGTTATATCATTTATATCGCAAGTATCTGTAGCTTAATCATTTGTTCCGCATGTATTTGCAGCTAAACCTTCAACATCGCATTGATTTGCAGCTAAATCATGTGTTTCGCATGGATTTGAAGCTAACTCGTTTGTTTCGTCTGCATTTGAAACTATATCACTTATATCGCAAGTATCTGATGCTAAATCATTTTTTTCGCATGGATTTGAAGCTAAACCTTCTACATCGCTTTGATTTGCAGCTAAATCATGTGTTTCGCATGGACTTGAAGCTAACTCGTTTGATTCGTCTGCAGTTGAAGCTATAGCCCCTATATCCCAAGTGTTTGAAGCTCAATCATTTGCTTCGGATGGTTTTGAAGCTAATCCTTCTACATCGCATTGCTTTGATGCTAAATCATGTGTTTCGCATGAATTTGAAGCTAACTCGTTTGTTCCATCTGCATTTGAAGCTATATCACTTATATCGCTAGAATCTGGAGCTGAATCATTTGTTTCGCATGGATTTGAAGCTAAACCTTCAACATCGCATTGATTTGCAGCTGAATCATGTGTTTCACATTGATTTGAATCTTACTCGTTTGTTTCCCCTGCATTTCAAGATATATAACTTATATCGCAAGTATCTGATGCTAAATCATTTGTTTCGCATGGATTTGAAGCAAACTAGTTTGTTTCGTCTGCACTTGAAACTATATCACTTATATCGCAATTATCTGAAGCTAAATCATGTGATCCGCATGGATTTGAAGCAAAACCTTCTAAATCGCATTGATTTGCAGCTAAATCATGTGTTTCGCAAGGATTTGAAGCTATCTCGGTTGTTTCGTCTGCATTTGAAGCTATATCACTTATATCCCAAGTTTTTGAAGCTAGCTCGTTTGTTACCCCTGCATTTGAAGCTATGTCACTTATATCGCAAGTATCTGAAGCTAAATCATTTGTGTCGCATGAATTTGAAGCTAAACCTTCTACATAGCACTGATTTGAAGCTTAATCATGTGTTTTGCATGGATTTGAAGCTAACTAGTTTGTTTCGTCTGCATTTGAAACTATATCACTTATATCGCAAGTATCTGAAGGTAAATCATTTGTTTCGAATGGATTTGAAGCTAAGACATCTAGTTCGCATTTATTTGAAGCTAAATCATGAGTTTCGCATGGATTAGAAGCTAACTCGTTTGTTTCGCCTGCATTTGAAGTTATATCATTTATATCGCATGTATCTGATGCTAAATCATTTTTTTCGCATGGATTTGAAGCTAAACCTTCTACATCGCGTTGATTTGAAGCTAATTCATGTGTTTCGCATGGATTGGAAGCTAACTCGTTTGTTTCCCCTGCATTTGAGGCTATATCACTTATATCGCAAGTATCTGATGCTAAATCATTTGTTTCGCATGAATTTGCAGCTAAACCTTGAACATCGCATTAATTTGCAGCTAAATCATGTGTTTCGCATGGATTTGAAGCTAACTCGTTTGTTTCGTCTGCATTTGAAACTATATCACTTATATCGCAAGTATCTGATGCTAAATCATTTTTTTCGCATGGATTTGAAGCTAAACTTTCTACATCGCATTGATTTGAAGCTAATTCATGTGTTTCGCATGGATTTGAAGCTAACTCGTTTGTTTCGTCTCCATTTGAAACTATATCACTTATATCGCAAGTATCTGATGCTAAATCATTTTCTTCGCATGGATTTGAAGCTAAACCTTCTACATCGCATTGATTTGAAGCTAATTCACGTTTTTCCTATGGATTGGAAGCTAACTCGTTTGTTTCCCCTGCATTTGAGGCTATATCACTTATATCGCAAATATCTGAAGCTAAATCATTTGTTTCGCATGAATTTGCAGCTAAACCTTCAACATCGCATTGATTTGCAGCTAAATCATGTGTTTCGCATGGACTTGAAGCTAACTCGTTTGATTCATCTGCAGTTGAAGCTATAGCCCCTATATCCAAAGTGTTTGAAGCTAAATCATTTGCTTCGCATGGTTTTGAAGCTAATCCTTCTACATCGCATTGATTTGATGCTAAATCATGTGTTTCGCATGAATTTGAAGCTAACTCGTTTGTTCCATCTGCATTTGAAGTTATATCATTTATATCGCAAGTATCTGAAGCTAAATCATTTGTTCCGCATGAATTTGCAGCTAAACCTTCAACATGGCATTGATTTGCAGCTAAATCATGTGTTTCGCATGGATTTGAAGCTAACTCGTTTGTTTCGTCTGCATTTGAAACTATATCACTTATATCGCAAGTATCTGATGCTAAATCATTTTTTTCGCATGGGTTTGAAGCAAAACCTTCTACATCGCATTGATTTGAAGCTGATTCATGTGTTTCGCATGAATTGGAAGCTAACTCGTTTGTTTCCCCTGCATTTCAGGCTATATCACTTATATCGCAAGTATCTGAAGCTAAATCATTTGTTTCGCATGATTTTGCAGCTAAACCTTGAACATCGCATTGATTTGCAGCTAAATCATGTGTTTCGCATGGATTTGAAGCTAACTCGTTTGATTCATCTGCATTTGAAACTATATCAATAATATCCCAAGTATCTGATGCTAAATCATTTTTTTCGCATGGATTTGAAGCTAAACTTTCTACATCGCATTGATTTGAAGCTAATTCATGTGTTTCGCATGGATTTGAAGCTAACTCGTTTGCTTCGCCTGCATTTGAAGTTATATCATTTATATCGCAAGTATCTGTAGCTTAATCATTTGTTCCGCATGTATTTGCAGCTAAACCTTCAACATCGCATTGATTTGCAGCTAAATCATGTGTTTCGCATGGATTTGAAGCTAACTCGTTTGTTTCGTCTGCATTTGAAACTATATCACTTATATCGCAAGTATCTGATGCTAAATCATTTTTTTCGCATGGATTTGAAGCTAAACCTTCTACATCGCTTTGATTTGCAGCTAAATCATGTGTTTCGCATGAACTTGAAGCTAACTCGTTTGATTCGTCTGCAGTTGAAGCTATAGCCCCTATATCCCAAGTGTTTGAAGCTCAATCATTTGCTTCGGATGGTTTTGAAGCTAATCCTTCTACATCGCATTGCTTTGATGCTAAATCATGTGTTTCGCATGAATTTGAAGCTAACTCGTTTGTTCCATCTGCATTTGAAGCTATATCACTTATATCGCTAGAATCTGGAGCTGAATCATTTGTTTCGCATGGATTTGAAGCTAAACCTTCAACATCGCATTGATTTGCAGCTGAATCATGTGTTTCACATTGATTTGAATCTAACTCGTTTGTTTCCCCTGCATTTCAAGATATATAACTTATATCGCAAGTATCTGCAGGTAAATCATTTGTTTCGCATGGATTTGAAGCTAAACCTTCTACATCGCTTTGATTTGCAGCTAAATCATGTGTTTCGCATAGACTTGAAGCTAACTCGTTTGATTCGTCTGCATTTGATGCTATATCGCTTATATCCCAAGTATCTGAAGCTAAATCATTTGTTTCGCATGGATTTGAAGCTAAGACATCTAGTTCGCATTGATTTGAAGCTAAATCATGAGTTTCGCCTGGATTAGAAGCTAACTCGTTTGTTTCGCCTGCATTTGAAGTTATATCACTTATATCGCAAGTATCTGAAGCTAAATCATTTGTGTCGTATGAATTTGAAGCTAAACCTTCTACATAGCACTGATTTGAAGCATAATCATGTGTTTCGCATGGATTTGAAGCTAACTAGTTTGTTTCATCTGCACTTGAAACTATATCACTTATATCGCAAGTATCTGAAGGTAAATCATTTGTTTCGCATGGATTTGAAGCTAAACCTTCCAAATCGCATTGATTTGCAGCTAAATCATGTGTTTCGCAAGGATTTGAAGCTATCTCGGTTGTTTCGTCTGCATTTGAAGCTATATCACTTACATTCCAAGTTTTTGAAGCTAGCTCGTTTGTTTCCCCTGCATTTGAAGCTATGTCACTTATATCGCAAGTGTCTGAAGCTAAATGATTTGTGTCGCATGAATTTGAACCTAAACCTTCTAGATAGCACTGATTTGAAGCTATATCATGAGTTTCGAATGGATTAGAAGCTAACTCGTTTGTTTTGCCTGCATTTGAAGTTATATCATTTATATCGCAAGTATCTGATGCTAAATCATTTGTTCCGCATGAATTTGCTGCTAAACCTTCAACATCGCATTGGTTTGAAGCTAAATCATGTGTTTCGCATGGGTTAGAAGCTAACTCGTTTGTTTCGCCTGCATTTGAAGTTATATCATTTATATCGCAAGTATCTGAAGCTAAATCATTTGTTCTGCATTAATTTGCAGCTAAACCTTCAACATCGCATTGATTTGCTGTTAAATCATGTGTTTCTCATGGATTTGAAGCTAACTCGTTTGTTTCGTCTGCATTTGAAACTATATCACTTATATCCCAAGTTTTTGAAGCTAGCTCGTTTGTTTCCCCTGCATTTGAAACTATATCATTTATATCGCAAGTATCTGAAGCTAAATCATTTGTTCCGCATGAATTTGTAGCTAAACCTTCAACATCGCATTGATTTGCAGCTAAATCATGTGTTTCTCATGGATTTGAAGCTAACTCGTTTGTTTTGTCTGCATTTGAAACTATATCACTTATATCGCAAATATCTGATGCTAAATCATTTTTGTCGCATGGATTTGAAGCTAAACTTTCTACATCGCATTGATTTGAAGCTAATTCATGTGTTTGGCATGGATTTGAAGCTAACTCGTTTGTTTCGTCTGCATTTGAAACTATATCACTTATATCGCAAGTATCTGATGCTAAATCATTTTTTTCGCATGGATTTGAAGCTAAACTTTCTACATCGAGTTGAAGCTAGCTCGTTTGTTCCGTCTGCATTTGAAGCTACATCACATATATCGCAAGTATCTGATGTTAAATCATTTGTTTCGCATGGATTTGACCCTAAGCCTTCTACTTCGCATGGAATTAAAGCTAAATGATGTGTATCGCATGGATTTTGAAGCTAACTCGTTTGAATCGTCTGCATTTGAAGCAATATCAATGTATCGCAAGTATCTGAACCTAAATCATTTGTTTCGCATGGATTTGAAGCTAAGCCTTCTACTTCGTATCGATTTGAAGTTAAATGATATGTATCGCATGGATTTTGAAGCTACCCCGTTTGATTCGTCTGCATTTCCGGCTATATCACTTATATCCCAAGTGTTTGTAGGTAAATCATTTGTTTCGCTTGGATTTGAAGCTAAACCTTCAACATCGCATTGATTTGAAGCTAAATCATGTGTTTCGCATGGATTTGAAGCTAACTCGTTTGTTTCGACTGCACTTGAGGCTATATCACTTGTATCGCAATTATCTCAAGGTAAATCATTTGTTTCGCATGGATTTGAAGCTAAGCCTTCTACTTCGTATCGATTTGAAGCTAAATGATATGTATCGCATGGATTTTGAAGCTAACTCGTTTGAGTCGTCTGCATTTGAAGCTTTATCACTTATATCCCAACTGTTAAGCTCAATCATTTGCTTCGCATGGATTTGAAGCTAATCCTTCTACATCGCATTGATTTGAAGCTAAATCATGTGTTTCGCATGGAATTGAAGCTAACTCGTTTGTTTCGTCTGCATTTGTAACTATATCACTTATATCCCAAGTTTTTGAAGCTAGCTCGTTTGTTTCCCCTGCATTTGAAACTATGTCATTTATATCGCAAGTATCTGAAGCTAAATCATTTGTTCCGCATGAATTTGTTGCTAAACCTTCAACATCGCATTGATTTGCAGCTAAATCATGTGTTTCTCATGGATTTGAAGCTAACTCGTTTGTTTTGTCTGCATTTGAAACTATATCACTTATATCGCAAATATCTGATGCTAAATCATTTTTGTCGCATGGATTTGAAGCTAAACTTTCTACATCGCATTGATTTGAAGCTAATTCATGTGTTTGGCATGGATTTGAAGCTAACTCGTTTGTTTCGTCTGCATTTGAAACTATATCACTTATATCGCAAGTATCTGATGCTAAATCATTTTTTTCGCATGGATTTGAAGCTAAACTTTCTACATCGCATTGATTTGAAGCTAATTCATGTGTTTCGCATGGATTTGAAGCTAACTCGTTTGTTTCGTCTGCATTTGAAGCTATATCACTATTATCCCATGGGTTTGAAGCTAAATCATTTGTTTCGCATGGATTTGAATCTAAGCCTTCTACTTCGCATTGATTTGAAGCTAAATCAAGTGTATCGCATGGATTTGAAACTAACTCGTTTCTTCCGCCTGCATTTGAAGCTATATCACACCTATCCCAAGTGTTTGGAGCTAAATCATTTGTTTCTCCATGGATTTGAACCTAAACCTTCTACATCGCATGGACTTGAAGCTAACTCGTGTGTTTCGCCTGCATTTGAAGGTATATCGCTTGTATCGCAAGCATTTGAATAAAAATCATTTGACCACACGGATTTGAAGCTAAGCCTTATAATTCGCATTGATTTCAAGCTAAATCATGTGTTTGGCTTGGATATGAAGATAACTCGTTTGTTTCGTCTGCATTTGAAGCTATATCACTTATATCGCCATTATATGATGCTAAATCATTTGTCTCGCATGGATTTGAAGCTAAACCTTCTGAATCGCATTTATTGGAATCTAAAACATGTGATTCTCTTGGATTTGAAGCTAACTCGTTAGTTTCGCCTGCATTTGAAGCTATATCACTTATAACGCAAGTATCTGAACCTAAATCATTTGTTTCCCATGGATTTGAAGCTAAGCCTTCTACTTCGGATGGATTAAAAGCTAAATGATGTGTATCGCATGGATTTTGAAGCTAACTCGTTTGTTTCGTCTGCATTTGAAGCTATATCACTTATATCCCAAGTGTTTGAAGCTAAATCATTTGTTTCGCATGGATTTGAACCTGAAACTTCTACATCGCATGGACTTGAAGCTAACTCGTTTGATTCCCCTGCATTTGAAGCTATATCACATATATCGCAAGTGTCTGATGCTAAATCATTTGTTTCGCACGGATTTGAAGCTAAACCTTCTACTTCGCATTGATTTGAAGCTAAATCAAGTGTATCGCATGGATTTGAAACTAACTCGTTTCTTCCGCCTGCATTTGAAGCTATATCACACCTATCCCAAGTGTTTGGAGCTAAATCATTTGTTTCTCCATGGATTTGAACCTAAACCTTCTACATCGCATGGACTTGAAGCTAACTCGTGTGTTTCGCCTGCATTTGAAGGTATATCGCTTGTATCGCAAGCATTTGAAGAAAAATCATTTGACCACACGGATTTGAAGCTAAGCCTTATAATTCGCATTGATTTCAAGCTAAATCATGTGTTTGGCTTGGATATGAAGATAACTCGTTTGTTTCGTCTGCATTTGAAGCTATATCACTATATCGCCATTATATGATGCTAAATCATTTGTTTCGCATGGATTTGAAGCTAAACCTTCTGAATCGCATTTATTGGAATCTAAAACATGTGATTCTCTTGGATTTGAAGCTAACTCGTTAGTTTCGCCTGCATTTGAAGCTATATCACTTATAACGCAAGTATCTGAACCTAAATCATTTGTTTCCCATGGATTTGAAGCTAAGCCTTCTACTTCGGATGGATTAAAAGCTAAATGATGTGTATCGCATGGATTTTGAAGCTAACTCGTTTGTTTCGTCTGCATTTGAAGCTATATCACTTATATCCCAAGTGTTTGAAGCTAAATCATTTGTTTCGCATGGATTTGAACCTAAAACTTCTACATCACATGGACTTGAAGCTAACTCGTTTGATTCCCCTGCATTTGAAGCTATATCACATATATCGCAAGTGTCTGATGCTAAATCATTTGTTTCGCACGGATTTGAAGCTAAACCTTCTAGATCGCATTGATTTGCAGCTAAATCGTGTGTTTCGCATGGATTTGAAGCTAACTCGTTTGTTCCGCCTGAATTTGAAGCTATATCACTCCTATCCCAAGTGTTTGAAGCTAAATCATTTGTTTCGCATGGATTTGAGGCTAAGCCTTCTACTTCGAATAGATTTGAAGCAAAATGATATGTATCGCATGGATTTTGAAGCTAACTCGTTTGAGTCGTCTGCATTTGAAGCTATATCACTTATGTCCCAAGTGTTTGAAGCTCAATCATTTGCTTCGCATGGATTTGAAGCTAATCCTTCTACTTCGCATCGATTTGCAGATAAATCATGTGTTTCGCATGGATTTGAAGCTAACTCGTTTGTTTCGTCTGCATTTGAAGCTATATCACATATATCGCAAGTATCTGATGTTAAATCATTTGTTTCGCATGGATTTGACCCTAAGCCTTCTACTTCGCATGGATTTAAAGCTAAATGATGTGTATCGCATGGATTTTGAAGCTAACTCGTTTGAGTCGTCTGCATTTGAAGCAATATCAATGTATAGCAAGTATCTGAACCTAAATCATTTGTTTCGCATGGATTTGAAGCTAAGCCTTCTACTTCGTATCGATTTGAAGTTAAATGATATGTATCGCATGGATTTTGAAGCTACCCCGTTTGATTCGTCTGCATTTCCGGCTATATCACTTATATCCCAAGTGTTTGTAGGTAAATCATTTGTTTCGCTTGGATTTGAAGCTAAACCTTCTACATCGCATTGATTTGAAGCTAAATCATGTGTTTCGCATGGATTTGAAGCTAAACCAGCTACAACGCATTGATTTGAAACTAAATCAAGTGTTTCGCTTGGATATGAAGCTAACTCGTTTGTATCCCCAGCTTTTGAAGCTTTATCACTTATATCGCAAGTATCTAAAGCTAAATCACTTGTTTCGCATGGATTTGAACCTAAGCCTTCTACTTCGCATGGATTTAAAGCTAAATGATGTGTATCTCATGGATTTTGAAGCTACCCCGTTTGATTCGTCTGCATTTGAAGCTATATCACTTATATCCCAATTGCTTGAAGCTAAATCATTTGTTTCGCATGGATTTGTAGCTAAACCTTCTACGTCGCAGTGATTTGCTGCTAAATCATGTGTTTCGCATGGATTTGAAGTTAAGCCTTCTACTTCGCATCGATTTGAAGCTAAATCATGTCTTTCGCATGGATTTGAAGCTAACTCGTTTGTTTCCCCGGCATTTGAAGCTATATCACTTATATCCCTACTGTTTGAAGCTAAATCATTTGTTTCGCATGGATTTGAAGCTAACTCGTTCGTTTCCCCTGCATTTGAAGCTATATCACTTATATCGCAAGTATCTGAAGCTAAATCATTTGTGTTGCATGGATTTGAAGCTAACTCGTTCGTATCCCCTGAATTTGAAACTATATCCCTTATGTCGCAAGTATCGTATGCTAAATCTTTTTTTCGCACGGATTTGAAGCTAAACCTACTACTTTCGCATTGATTTGAAGCTAACTCGTTTGTTTCGTCCGCATTTGAAGCTATATCACTTATATCCCAACTGTTTGAAGCTAAATCAGTTGTTCCGCATGGATTTGAAGCTAACTCGTTTGTTTCCCCTGCATTTGAAGCTATATCACTTATATCGCAAGTATCTAAAGCTCAATCATTTGTTTCGCATGGATTTGAAGCTAAACCTTCAACATCGCATTGATTTGCAGCTAAATCATGTGTTTCGCATGGACTTGAAGCTAACTCGTTTGTTTCGTTTGCACTTGAAACTATATCACTTATATCGCAAGTATCTGATGCTAAATCATTTTTGTCGCATGGATTTGAAGCTAAACTTTCTACATCGCATTGATTTGAAGCTAATTCATGTGTTTGGCATGGATTTGAAGCTAACTCGTTTGTTTCGTCTGCATTTGAAACTATATCACTTATATCGCAAGTATCTGATGCTAAATCATTTTTTTCGCATGGATTTGAAGCTAAACTTTCTACATCGAGTTGAAGCTAGCTCGTTTGTTTCGTCTGCATTTGAAGCTACATCACATATATCGCAAGTATCTGATGTTAAATCATTTGTTTCGCATGGATTTGACCCTAAGCCTTCTACTTCGCATGGATTTAAAGCTAAATGATGTGTATCGCATGGATTTTGAAGCTAACTCGTTTGAGTCGTCTGCATTTGAAGCTATATCACTTATGTCCCAAGTGTTTGAAGCTCAATCATTTGCTTCGCATGGATTTGAAGCTAATCCTTCTACTTCGCATCGATTTGCAGATAAATCATGTGTTTCGCATGGATTTGAAGCTAACTCGTTTGTTTCGTCTGCATTTGAAGCTATATCACATATATCGCAAGTATCTGATGTTAAATCATTTGTTTCGCATGGATTTGACCCTAAGCCTTCTACTTCGCATGGATTTAAAGCTAAATGATGTGTATCGCATGGATTTTGAAGCTAACTCGTTTGAGTCGTCTGCATTTGAAGCAATATCAATGTATAGCAAGTATCTGAACCTAAATCATTTGTTTCGCATGGATTTGAAGCTAAGCCTTCTACTTCGTATCGATTTGAAGTTAAATGATATGTATCGCATGGATTTTGAAGCTACCCCGTTTGATTCGTCTGCATTTCCGGCTATATCACTTATATCCCAAGTGTTTGTAGGTAAATCATTTGTTTCGCTTGGATTTGAAGCTAAACCTTCTACATCGCATTGATTTGAAGCTAAATCATGTGTTTCGCATGGATTTGAAGCTAAACCAGCTACAACGCATTGATTTGAAACTAAATCAAGTGTTTCGCTTGGATATGAAGCTAACTCGTTTGTATCCCCAGCTTTTGAAGCTTTATCACTTATATCGCAAGTATCTAAAGCTAAATCACTTGTTTCGCATGGATTTGAACCTAAGCCTTCTACTTCGCATGGATTTAAAGCTAAATGATGTGTATCTCATGGATTTTGAAGCTACCCCGTTTGATTCGTCTGCATTTGAAGCTATATCACTTATATCCCAATTGCTTGAAGCTAAATCATTTGTTTCGCATGGATTTGTAGCTAAACCTTCTACGTCGCAGTGATTTGCTGCTAAATCATGTGTTTCGCATGGATTTGAAGTTAAGCCTTCTACTTCGCATCGATTTGAAGCTAAATCATGTCTTTCGCATGGATTTGAAGCTAACTCGTTTGTTTCCCCGGCATTTGAAGCTATATCACTTATATCCCTACTGTTTGAAGCTAAATCATTTGTTTCGCATGGATTTGAAGCTAACTCGTTCGTTTCCCCTGCATTTGAAGCTATATCACTTATATCGCAAGTATCTGAAGCTAAATCATTTGTGTTGCATGGATTTGAAGCTAACTCGTTCGTATCCCCTGAATTTGAAACTATATCCCTTATGTCGCAAGTATCGTATGCTAAATCTTTTTTTCGCACGGATTTGAAGCTAAACCTACTACTTTCGCATTGATTTGAAGCTAACTCGTTTGTTTCGTCCGCATTTGAAGCTATATCACTTATATCCCAACTGTTTGAAGCTAAATCAGTTGTTCCGCATGGATTTGAAGCTAACTCGTTTGTTTCCCCTGCATTTGAAGCTATATCACTTATATCGCAAGTATCTAAAGCTCAATCATTTGTTTCGCATGGATTTGAAGCTAAACCTTCAACATCGCATTGATTTGCAGCTAAATCATGTGTTTCGCATGGACTTGAAGCTAACTCGTTTGTTTCGTTTGCACTTGAAACTATATCACTTATATCGCAAGTATCTGATGCTAAATCATTTTTGTCGCATGGATTTGAAGCTAAACTTTCTACATCGCATTGATTTGAAGCTAATTCATGTGTTTGGCATGGATTTGAAGCTAACTCGTTTGTTTCGTCTGCATTTGAAACTATATCACTTATATCGCAAGTATCTGATGCTAAATCATTTTTTTCGCATGGATTTGAAGCTAAACTTTCTACATCGAGTTGAAGCTAGCTCGTTTGTTTCGTCTGCATTTGAAGCTACATCACATATATCGCAAGTATCTGATGTTAAATCATTTGTTTCGCATGGATTTGACCCTAAGCCTTCTACTTCGCATGGATTTAAAGCTAAATGATGTGTATCGCATGGATTTTGAAGCTAACTCGTTTGAATCGTCTGCATTTGAAGCAATATCAATGTATCGCAAGTATCTGAACCTAAATCATTTGTTTCGCATGGATTTGAAGCTAAGCCTTCTACTTCGTATCGATTTGAAGTTAAATGATATGTATCGCATGGATTTTGAAGCTACCCCGTTTGATTCGTCTGCATTTCCGGCTATATCACTTATATCCCAAGTGTTTGTAGGTAAATCATTTGTTTCGCTTGGATTTGAAGCTAAACCTTCTACATCGCATTGATTTGAAGCTAAATCATGTGTTTCGCATGGATTTGAAGCTAACTCGTTTGTTTCGACTGCACTTGAGGCTATATCACTTGTATCGCAATTATCTCAAGGTAAATCATTTGTTTCGCATGGATTTGAAGCTAAGCCTTCTACTTCGTATCGATTTGAAGCTAAATGATATGTATCGCATGGATTTTGAAGCTAACTCGTTTGAGTCGTCTGCATTTGAAGCTTTATCACTTATATCCCAACTGTTAAGCTCAATCATTTGCTTCGCATGGATTTGAAGCTAATCCTTCTACATCGCATTGATTTGAAGCTAAATCATGTGTTTCGCAAGGATTTGAAGCTAACTCGTTTGTATCCCCAGCTTTTGAAGCTTTATCACTTATATCGCAAGTATCTAAATCTAAATCACTTATTTCGCATGGATTTGAACCTAAGCCTTCTACTCCGCATGGATTTAAAGCTAAATGATGTGTATCTCATGGATTTTGAAGCTACCCCGTTTGATTCGTCTGCATTTGAAGCTATATCACTTATATCCCAATTGCTTGAAGCTAAATCATTTGTTTCGCATGGATTTGTAGCTAAACCTTCTACGTCGCATTGATTTGCTGCTAAATCATGTGTTTCGCATGGATTTGAAGTTAAGCCTTCTACTTCGCATCGATTTGAAGCTAAATCATGTCTTTCGCATGGATTTGAAGCTAACTCGTTTGTTTCCCCGGCATTTGAAGCTATATCACTTATATCCCTACTGTTTGAAGCTAAATCATTTGTTTCGCATGGATTTGAAGCTAACTCGTTCGTTTCCCCTGCATTTGAAGCTATATCACTTATATTGCAAGTATCTGAAGCTAAATCATTTGTGTTGCATGGATTTGAAGCTAACTCGTTCGTATCCCCTGAATTTGAAACTATATCCCTTATGTCGCAAGTATCGTATGCTAAATCTTTTTTTCGCACGGATTTGAAGCTAAACCTACTACTTTCGCATTGATTTGAAGCTAACTCGTTTGTTTCGTCCGCATTTGAAGCTATATCACTTATATCCCAACTGTTTGAAGCTAAATCAGTTGTTCCGCATGGATTTGAAGCTAACTCGTTTGTTTCCCCTGCATTTGAAGCTATATCACTTATATCGCAAGTATCTAAAGCTCAATCATTTGTTTCGCATGGATTTGAAGCTAAACCTTCAACATCGCATTGATTTGCAGCTAAATCATGTGTTTCGCATGGACTTGAAGCTAACTCGTTTGTTTCGTTTGCACTTGAAACTATATCACTTATATCGCAAGTATCTGATGCTAAATCATTTTTGTCGCATGGATTTGAAGCTAAACTTTCTACATCGCATTGATTTGAAGCTAATTCATGTGTTTGGCATGGATTTGAAGCTAACTCGTTTGTTTCGTCTGCATTTGAAACTATATCACTTATATCGCAAGTATCTGATGCTAAATCATTTGTTTCGCCTGCATTTGAAGCTATATCACTTATATCGCCATTATATGATGCTAAATCATTTGTTTCGCATGGATTTGAAGCTAAACCTTCTGAATCGCATTTATTGGAATCTAAAACATGTGATTCTCTTGGATTTGAAGCTAACTCGTTAGTTTCGCCTGCATTTGAAGCTATATCACTTATAACGCAAGTATCTGAACCTAAATCATTTGTTTCCCATGGATTTGAAGCTAAGCCTTCTACTTCGGATGGATTAAAAGCTAAATGATGTGTATCGCATGGATTTTGAAGCTAACTCGTTTGTTTCGTCTGCATTTGAAGCTATATCACTTATATCCCAAGTGTTTGAAGCTAAATCATTTGTTTCGCATGGATTTGAAGCTAAACCTTCTACATCGCTTTGATTTGCAGCTAAATCATGTGTTTCGCTTGGACTTGAATCTAACTCGTTTGTTTCATCTGCATATGAAGCTATATCACTTATATCGCTAGAATCTGGAGCTAAATCATTTGTTTCGCATGGATTTGAAGCTAAGCCTTCAACTTCGCATTGATTTCCAGCTAAATCATGTGTTTCGCATGGATTTGAATCTAACCCGTTTGTTTCCCCTGCATTTCAGGATATATAACTTGTATCGCAAGTATCTGATGCTAAATCATTTGTTTCGCATGGATTTGAAGCTAAACCTTCTACTTTCGCGTTGATTTGAAGCTGACTCGTTTGATTCGTCCGCATTTGAAGCTATATCATTATATCCCAAGTTTTTGAAGCTAGCTCGTTTGTTTCCCCTGCATTTGAAGCTATGTCACTTATATCGCAAGTATCTGAAGCTAAATCATTTGTGTCGCATGAATTTGAAGCTAAACCTTCTACATAGCACTGATTTGAAGCTTAATTATGTGTTTCGCATGGATTTGAAGCTAACTAGATTGTTTCGGCTGCACTTGAAACTATATCACTTATATCGCAAGTATCTGAAGGTAAATCATTTGTTTAGCATGGATTTGAAGCTAAACCTTCTACATCGCATTGATTTGCAGCTAAATCATGTGTTTCGCATGGACTTGAAGCTAACTCGTTTGATTCGTCTGCATTTGATGCAATATCGCTTATATCGCAATTATCTGAAGCTAAATCATTTGTTTCGCATGGATTTGAATCTAAGACATCTGGTTCGCATTGATTTGAAGCTAAATCATGAGTTTCGAATGGATTAGAAGCTAACTCGTTTGTTTCGCCTGCATTTGAAGTTATATCATTTATATCGCAAGTATCTGAAGCTAAATCATTTGTTCCGCATGAATTTGCTGCTAAACCTTCAACATCGCATTGATTTGCAGCTAAATCATGTGTTTCGCATGGATTAGAAGCTAACTCGTTTGTTTCGCCTGCATTTGAAGTTATATCATTTATATCGCAAGTATCTGAAGCTAAATCATTTGTTCTGCATGAATTTGCAGCTAAACCTTCAACATCGCATTGATTTGCAGCTAAATCATGTGTTTCTCATGGATTTGAAGCTAACTCGTTTGTTTCGTCTGCATTTGTAACTATATCACTTATATCCCAAGTTTTTGAAGCTAGCTCGTTTGTTTCCCCTGCATTTGAAACTATATCATTCATATCGCAAGTATCTGAAGCTAAATCATTTGTTCCGCATGAATTTGTTGCTAAACCTTCAACATCGCATTGATTTGCAGCTAAATCATGTGTTTCGCATGGACTTGAAGCTAACTCGTTTGTTTCGTTTGCACTTGAAACTATATCACTTATATCGCAAGTATCTGATGCTAAATCATTTTTGTCGCATGGATTTGAAGCTAAACTTTCTACATCGCATTGATTTGAAGCTAATTCATGTGTTTGGCATGGATTTGAAGCTAACTCGTTTGTTTCGTCTGCATTTGAAACTATATCACTTATATCGCAAGTATCTGATGCTAAATCATTTTTTCCGCATGGATTTGAAGCTAAACTTTCTACATCGAGTTGAAGCTAGCTCGTTTGTTTCGTCTGCATTTGAAGCTACATCACATATATCGCAAGTATCTGATGTTAAATCATTTGTTTCGCATGGATTTGACCCTAAGCCTTCTACTTCGCATGGATTTAAAGCTAAATGATGTGTATCGCATGGATTTTGAAGCTAACTCGTTTGAATCGTCTGCATTTGAAGCAATATCAATGTATCGCAAGTATCTGAACCTAAATCATTTGTTTCGCATGGATTTGAAGCTAAGCCTTCTACTTCGTATCGATTTGAAGTTAAATGATATGTATCGCATGGATTTTGAAGCTACCCCGTTTGATTCGTCTGCATTTCCGGCTATATCACTTATATCCCAAGTGTTTGTAGGTAAATCATTTGTTTCGCTTGGATTTGAAGCTAAACCTTCTACATCGCATTGATTTGAAGCTAAATCATGTGTTTCGCATGGATTTGAAGCTAAACCAGCTACAACGCATTGATTTGAAACTAAATCAAGTGTTTCGCTTGGATATGAAGCTAACTCGTTTGTATCCCCAGCTTTTGAAGCTTTATCACTTATATCGCAAGTATCTAAAGCTAAATCACTTGTTTCGCATGGATTTGAACCTAAGCCTTCTACTTCGCATGGATTTAAAGCTAAATGATGTGTATCTCATGGATTTTGAAGCTACCCCGTTTGATTCGTCTGCATTTGAAGCTATATCACTTATATCCCAATTGCTTGAAGCTAAATCATTTGTTTCGCATGGATTTGTAGCTAAACCTTCTACGTCGCATTGATTTGCTGCTAAATCATGTGTTTCGCATGGATTTGAAGTTAAGCCTTCTACTTCGCATCGATTTGAAGCTAAATCATGTCTTTCGCATGGATTTGAAGCTAACTCGTTTGTTTCGACTGCACTTGAGGCTATATCACTTGTATCGCAATTATCTCAAGGTAAATCATTTGTTTCGCATGGATTTGAAGCTAAGCCTTCTACTTCGTATCGATTTGAAGCTAAATGATATGTATCGCATGGATTTTGAAGCTAACTCGTTTGAGTCGTCTGCATTTGAAGCTTTATCACTTATATCCCAACTGTTAAGCTAAATCATTTGTTTCGCATGGATTTGAAGCTAAGCCTTCAACTTCGCATTGATTTCCAGCTAAATCATGTGTTTCGCATGGATTTGAATCTAACCCGTTTGTTTCCCCTGCATTTCAGGATATATAACTTGTATCGCAAGTATCTGATGCTAAATCATTTGTTTCGCATGGATTTGAAGCTAAACCTTCTACTTTCGCGTTGATTTGAAGCTGACTCGTTTGATTCGTCCGCATTTGAAGCTATATCATTATATCCCAAGTTTTTGAAGCTAGCTCGTTTGTTTCCCCTGCATTTGAAGCTATGTCACTTATATCGCAAGTATCTGAAGCTAAATCATTTGTGTCGCATGAATTTGAAGCTAAACCTTCTACATAGCACTGATTTGAAGCTTAATTATGTGTTTCGCATGGATTTGAAGCTAACTAGATTGTTTCGGCTGCACTTGAAACTATATCACTTATATCGCAAGTATCTGAAGGTAAATCATTTGTTTAGCATGGATTTGAAGCTAAACCTTCTACATCGCATTGATTTGCAGCTAAATCATGTGTTTCGCATGGACTTGAAGCTAACTCGTTTGATTCGTCTGCATTTGATGCAATATCGCTTATATCGCAATTATCTGAAGCTAAATCATTTGTTTCGCATGGATTAGAATCTAAGACATCTGGTTCGCATTGATTTGAAGCTAAATCATGAGTTTCGAATGGATTAGAAGCTAACTCGTTTGTTTCGCCTGCATTTGAAGTTATATCATTTATATCGCAAGTATCTGAAGCTAAATCATTTGTTCCGCATGAATTTGCTGCTAAACCTTCAACATCGCATTGATTTGCAGCTAAATCATGTGTTTCGCATGGATTAGAAGCTAACTCGTTTGTTTCGCCTGCATTTGAAGTTATATCATTTATATCGCAAGTATCTGAAGCTAAATCATTTGTTCTGCATGAATTTGCAGCTAAACCTTCAACATCGCATTGATTTGCAGCTAAATCATGTGTTTCTCATGGATTTGAAGCTAACTCGTTTGTTTCGTCTGCATTTGTAACTATATCACTTATATCCCAAGTTTTTGAAGCTAGCTCGTTTGTTTCCCCTGCATTTGAAACTATATCATTCATATCGCAAGTATCTGAAGCTAAATCATTTGTTCCGCATGAATTTGTTGCTAAACCTTCAACATCGCATTGATTTGCAGCTAAATCATGTGTTTCGCATGGACTTGAAGCTAACTCGTTTGTTTCGTTTGCACTTGAAACTATATCACTTATATCGCAAGTATCTGATGCTAAATCATTTTTGTCGCATGGATTTGAAGCTAAACTTTCTACATCGCATTGATTTGAAGCTAATTCATGTGTTTGGCATGGATTTGAAGCTAACTCGTTTGTTTCGTCTGCATTTGAAACTATATCACTTATATCGCAAGTATCTGATGCTAAATCATTTTTTCCGCATGGATTTGAAGCTAAACTTTCTACATCGAGTTGAAGCTAGCTCGTTTGTTTCGTCTGCATTTGAAGCTACATCACATATATCGCAAGTATCTGATGTTAAATCATTTGTTTCGCATGGATTTGACCCTAAGCCTTCTACTTCGCATGGATTTAAAGCTAAATGATGTGTATCGCATGGATTTTGAAGCTAACTCGTTTGAATCGTCTGCATTTGAAGCAATATCAATGTATCGCAAGTATCTGAACCTAAATCATTTGTTTCGCATGGATTTGAAGCTAAGCCTTCTACTTCGTATCGATTTGAAGTTAAATGATATGTATCGCATGGATTTTGAAGCTACCCCGTTTGATTCGTCTGCATTTCCGGCTATATCACTTATATCCCAAGTGTTTGTAGGTAAATCATTTGTTTCGCTTGGATTTGAAGCTAAACCTTCTACATCGCATTGATTTGAAGCTAAATCATGTGTTTCGCATGGATTTGAAGCTAAACCAGCTACAACGCATTGATTTGAAACTAAATCAAGTGTTTCGCTTGGATATGAAGCTAACTCGTTTGTATCCCCAGCTTTTGAAGCTTTATCACTTATATCGCAAGTATCTAAAGCTAAATCACTTGTTTCGCATGGATTTGAACCTAAGCCTTCTACTTCGCATGGATTTAAAGCTAAATGATGTGTATCTCATGGATTTTGAAGCTACCCCGTTTGATTCGTCTGCATTTGAAGCTATATCACTTATATCCCAATTGCTTGAAGCTAAATCATTTGTTTCGCATGGATTTGTAGCTAAACCTTCTACGTCGCATTGATTTGCTGCTAAATCATGTGTTTCGCATGGATTTGAAGTTAAGCCTTCTACTTCGCATCGATTTGAAGCTAAATCATGTCTTTCGCATGGATTTGAAGCTAACTCGTTTGTTTCGACTGCACTTGAGGCTATATCACTTGTATCGCAATTATCTCAAGGTAAATCATTTGTTTCGCATGGATTTGAAGCTAAGCCTTCTACTTCGTATCGATTTGAAGCTAAATGATATGTATCGCATGGATTTTGAAGCTAACTCGTTTGAGTCGTCTGCATTTGAAGCTTTATCACTTATATCCCAACTGTTAAGCTCAATCATTTGCTTCGCATGGATTTGAAGCTAATCCTTCTACATCGCATTGATTTGAAGCTAAATCATGTGTTTCGCAAGGATTTGAAGCTAACTCGTTTGTATCCCCAGCTTTTGAAGCTTTATCACTTATATCGCAAGTATCTAAAGCTAAATCACTTATTTCGCATGGATTTGAACCTAAGCCTTCTACTCCGCATGGATTTAAAGCTAAATGATGTGTATCTCATGGATTTTGAAGCTACCCCGTTTGATTCGTCTGCATTTGAAGCTATATCACTTATATCCCAATTGCTTGAAGCTAAATCATTTGTTTCGCATGGATTTGTAGCTAAACCTTCTACATCGCATTGATTTGCAGCTAAATCATGTGTTTCGCATGGATTTGGAGCTAACTCGTTAGTTTCGCCTGCACTTGAAGCTATATCACTTATATCGCAAGTATCTGATGCTAAATCATTTGTTTCGCCTGCATTTGAAGCTATATCACTTATATCGCCATTATATGATGCTAAATCATTTGTTTCGCATGGATTTGAAGCTAAACCTTCTGAATCGCATTTATTGGAATCTAAAACATGTGATTCTCTTGGATTTGAAGCTAACTCGTTAGTTTCGCCTGCATTTGAAGCTATATCACTTATAACGCAAGTATCTGAACCTAAATCATTTGTTTCCCATGGATTTGAAGCTAAGCCTTCTACTTCGGATGGATTAAAAGCTAAATGATGTGTATCGCATGGATTTTGAAGCTAACTCGTTTGTTTCGTCTGCATTTGAAGCTATATCACTTATATCCCAAGTGTTTGAAGCTAAATCATTTGTTTCGCATGGATTTGAAGCTAAACCTTCTACATCGCTTTGATTTGCAGCTAAATCATGTGTTTCGCTTGGACTTGAATCTAACTCGTTTGTTTCATCTGCATATGAAGCTATATCACTTATATCGCTAGAATCTGGAGCTAAATCATTTGTTTCGCATGGATTTGAAGCTAAGCCTTCAACTTCGCATTGATTTCCAGCTAAATCATGTGTTTCGCATGGATTTGAATCTAACCCGTTTGTTTCCCCTGCATTTCAGGATATATAACTTGTATCGCAAGTATCTGATGCTAAATCATTTGTTTCGCATGGATTTGAAGCTAAACCTTCTACTTTCGCGTTGATTTGAAGCTGACTCGTTTGATTCGTCCGCATTTGAAGCTATATCATTATATCCCAAGTTTTTGAAGCTAGCTCGTTTGTTTCCCCTGCATTTGAAGCTATGTCACTTATATCGCAAGTATCTGAAGCTAAATCATTTGTGTCGCATGAATTTGAAGCTAAACCTTCTACATAGCACTGATTTGAAGCTTAATTATGTGTTTCGCATGGATTTGAAGCTAACTAGATTGTTTCGGCTGCACTTGAAACTATATCACTTATATCGCAAGTATCTGAAGGTAAATCATTTGTTTAGCATGGATTTGAAGCTAAACCTTCTACATCGCATTGATTTGCAGCTAAATCATGTGTTTCGCATGGACTTGAAGCTAACTCGTTTGATTCGTCTGCATTTGATGCAATATCGCTTATATCGCAATTATCTGAAGCTAAATCATTTGTTTCGCATGGATTTGAATCTAAGACATCTGGTTCGCATTGATTTGAAGCTAAATCATGAGTTTCGAATGGATTAGAAGCTAACTCGTTTGTTTCGCCTGCATTTGAAGTTATATCATTTATATCGCAAGTATCTGAAGCTAAATCATTTGTTCCGCATGAATTTGCTGCTAAACCTTCAACATCGCATTGATTTGCAGCTAAATCATGTGTTTCGCATGGATTAGAAGCTAACTCGTTTGTTTCGCCTGCATTTGAAGTTATATCATTTATATCGCAAGTATCTGAAGCTAAATCATTTGTTCTGCATGAATTTGCAGCTAAACCTTCAACATCGCATTGATTTGCAGCTAAATCATGTGTTTCTCATGGATTTGAAGCTAACTCGTTTGTTTCGTCTGCATTTGTAACTATATCACTTATATCCCAAGTTTTTGAAGCTAGCTCGTTTGTTTCCCCTTCATTTGAAACTATATCATTTATATCGCAAGTATCTGAAGCTAAATCATTTGTTCCGCATGAATTTGTTGCTAAACCTTCAACATCGCATTGATTTGCAGCTAAATCATGTGTTTCTCATGGATTTGAAGCTAACTCGTTTGTTTTGTCTGCATTTGAAACTATATCACTTATATCGCAAATATCTGATGCTAAATCATTTTTGTCGCATGGATTTGAAGCTAAACTTTCTACATCGCATTGATTTGAAGCTAATTCATGTGTTTGGCATGGATATGAAGCTAACTCGTTTGTTTCGTCTGCATTTGAAACTATATCACTTATATCGCAAGTATCTGATGCTAAATCATTTTTTTCGCATGGATTTGAAGCTAAACTTTCTACATCGCATTGATTTGAAGCTAATTCATGTGTTTCGCATGGATTTGAAGCTAACTCGTTTGTTTCGTCTGCATTTGAAGCTATATCACTATTATCCCATGGGTTTGAAGCTAAATCATTTGTTTCGCATGGATTTGAATCTAAGCCTTCTACTTCGCATTGATTTGAAGCTAAATCAAGTGTATCGCATGGATTTGAAACTAACTCGTTTCTTCCGCCTGCATTTGAAGCTATATCACACCTATCCCAAGTGTTTGGAGCTAAATCATTTGTTTCTCCATGGATTTGAACCTAAACCTTCTACATCGCATGGACTTGAAGCTAACTCGTGTGTTTCGCCTGCATTTGAAGGTATATCGCTTGTATCGCAAGCATTTGAAGAAAAATCATTTGACCACACGGATTTGAAGCTAAGCCTTATAATTCGCATTGATTTCAAGCTAAATCATGTGTTTGGCTTGGATATGAAGATAACTCGTTTGTTTCGTCTGCATTTGAAGCTATATCACTTATATCGCCATTATATGATGCTAAATCATTTGTTTCGCATGGATTTGAAGCTAAACCTTCTGAATCGCATTTATTGGAATCTAAAACATGTGATTCTCTTGGATTTGAAGCTAACTCGTTAGTTTCGCCTGCATTTGAAGCTATATCACTTATAACGCAAGTATCTGAACCTAAATCATTTGTTTCCCATGGATTTGAAGCTAAGCCTTCTACTTCGGATGGATTAAAAGCTAAATGATGTGTATCGCATGGATTTTGAAGCTAACTCGTTTGTTTCGTCTGCATTTGAAGCTATATCACTTATATCCCAAGTGTTTGAAGCTAAATCATTTGTTTCGCATGGATTTGAACCTAAAACTTCTACATTGCATGGACTTGAAGCTAACTCGTTTGATTCCCCTGCATTTGAAGCTATATCACATATATCGCAAGTGTCTGATGCTAAATCATTTGTTTCGCACGGATTTGAAGCTAAACCTTCTAGATCGCATTGATTTGCAGCTAAATCATGTGTTTCGCATGGATTTGAAGCTAACTCGTTTGTTCCGCCTGAATTTGAAGCTATATCACTCCTATCCCAAGTGTTTGAAGCTAAATCATTTGTTTCGCATGGATTTGAGGCTAAGCCTTCTACTTCGAATAGATTTGAAGCAAAATGATATGTATCGCATGGATTTTGAAGCTAACTCGTTTGAGTCGTCTGCATTTGAAGCTATATCACTTATGTCCCAAGTGTTTGAAGCTCAATCATTTGCTTCGCATGGATTTGAAGCTAATCCTTCTACTTCGCATCGATTTGCAGCTAAATCATGTGTTTCGCATGGATTTGAAGCTAACTCGTTTGTTTCGTCTGCATTTGAAGCTATATCACATATATCGCAAGTATCTGATGTTAAATCATTTGTTTCGCATGGATTTGACCCTAAGCCTTCTACTTCGCACGGATTTAAAGCTAAATGATGTGTATCGCATGGATTTTGAAGCTAACTCGTTTGAGTCGTCTGCATTTGAAGCAATATCAATGTATCGCAAGTATCTGAACCTAAATCATTTGTTTCGCATGGATTTGAAGCTAAGCCTTCTACTTCGTATCGATTTGAAGTTAAATGATATGTATCGCATGGATTTTGAAGCTACCCCGTTTGATTCGTCTGCATTTCCGGCTATATCACTTATATCCCAAGTGTTTGTAGGTAAATCATTTGTTTCGCTTGGATTTGAAGCTAAACCTTCTACATCGCATTGATTTGAAGCTAAATCATGTATTTCGCATGGATTTGAAGCTAAACCAGCTACAACGCATTGATTTGAAACTAAATCAAGTGTTTCGCTTGGATATGAAGCTAACTCGTTTGTATCCCCAGCTTTTGAAGCTTTATCACTTATATCGCAAGTATCTAAAGCTAAATCACTTGTTTCGCATGGATTTGAACCTAAGCCTTCTACTTCGCATGGATTTAAAGCTAAATGATGTGTATCTCATGGATTTTGAAGCTACCCCGTTTGATTCGTCTGCATTTGAAGCTATATCACTTATATCCCAATTGCTTGAAGCTAAATCATTTGTTTCGCATGGATTTGTAGCTAAACCTTCTACGTCGCATTGATTTGCTGCTAAATCATGTGTTTCGCATGGATTTGAAGCTAAGCCTTCTACTTCGCATCGATTTGAAGCTAAATCATGTCTTTCGCATGGATTTGAAGCTAACTCGTTTGTTTCCCCGGCATTTGAAGCTATATCACTTATATCCCTACTGTTTGAAGCTAAATCATTTGTTTCGCATGGATTTGAAGCTAACTCGTTCGTTTCCCCTGCATTTGAAGCTATATCACTTATATCGCAAGTATCTGAAGCTAAATCATTTGTGTTGCATGGATTTGAAGCTAACTCGTTCGTATCCCCTGAATTTGAAACTATATCCCTTATGTCGCAAGTATCGTATGCTAAATCTTTTTTTCGCACGGATTTGAAGCTAAACCTACAACTTTCGCATTGATTTGAAGCTAACTCGTTTGTTTCGTCCGCATTTGAAGCTATATCACTTATATCCCAACTGTTTGAAGCTAAATCAGTTGTTCCGCATGGATTTGAAGCTAACTCGTTTGTTTCCCCTGCATTTGAAGCTATATCACTTATATCGCAAGTATCTAAAGCTAAATCATTTGTTTCGCATGGATTTGAAGCTAAACCTTCAACATCGCATTGATTTGCAGCTAAATCATGTGTTTCGCATGGACTTGAAGCTAACTCGTTTGTTTCGTTTGCACTTGAAACTATATCACTTATATCGCAAGTATCTGATGCTAAATCATTTTTGTCGCATGGATTTGAAGCTAAACTTTCTACATCGCATTGATTTGAAGCTAATTCATGTGTTTGGCATGGATTTGAAGCTAACTCGTTTGTTTCGTCTGCATTTGAAACTATATCACTTATATCGCAAGTATCTGATGCTAAATCATTTTTTTCGCATGGATTTGAAGCTAACTCGTTTGTTTCGACTGCACTTGAGGCTATATCACTTGTATCGCAATTATCTCAAGTAAATCATTTGTTTCGCATGGATTTGAAGCTAAGCCTTGTACTTCGTATCGATTTGAAGCTAAATGATATGTATCGCATGGATTTTGAAGCTAACTCGTTTGAGTCGTCTGCATTTGAAGCTTTATCACTTATATCCCAACTGTTAAGCTCAATCATTTGCTTCGCATGGATTTGAAGCTAATCCTTCTACATCGCATTGATTTGAAGCTAAATCATGTGTTTCGCAAGGATTTGAAGCTAACTTGTTTGTATCCCCAGCTTTTGAAGCTTTATCACTTATAACGCAAGTATCTGAACCTAAATCATTTGTTTCCCATGGATTTGAAGCTAAGCCTTCTACTTCGGATGGATTAAAAGCTAAATGATGTGTATCGCATGGATTTTGAAGCTAACTCGTTTGTTTCGTCTGCATTTGAAGCTATATCACTTATATCCCAAGTGTTTGAAGCTAAATCATTTGTTTCGCATGGATTTGAAGCTAAACCTTCTACATCGCTTTGATTTGCAGCTAAATCATGTGTTTCGCTTGGACTTGAATCTAACTCGTTTGTTTCATCTGCATATGAAGCTATATCACTTATATCGCTAGAATCTGGAGCTAAATCATTTGTTTCGCATGGATTTGAAGCTAAGCCTTCAACTTCGCATTGATTTCCAGCTAAATCATGTGTTTCGCATGGATTTGAATCTAACCCGTTTGTTTCCCCTGCATTTCAGGATATATAACTTGTATCGCAAGTATCTGATGCTAAATCATTTGTTTCGCATGGATTTGAAGCTAAACCTTCTACTTTCGCGTTGATTTGAAGCTGACTCGTTTGATTCGTCCGCATTTGAAGCTATATCATTATATCCCAAGTTTTTGAAGCTAGCTCGTTTGTTTCCCCTGCATTTGAAGCTATGTCACTTATATCGCAAGTATCTGAAGCTAAATCATTTGTGTCGCATGGACTTGAAGCTAACTCGTTTGATTCATCTGCAGTTGAAGCTATATCACTATTATCCCATGGGTTTGAAGCTAAATCATTTGTTTCGCATGGATTTGAATCTAAGCCTTCTACTTCGCATTGATTTGAAGCTAACTCGTGTGTTTCGCCTGCATTTGAAGGTATATCGCTTGTATCGCAAGCATTTGAAGAAAAATCATTTGACCACACGGATTTGAAGCTAAGCCTTATAATTCGCATTGATTTCAAGCTAAATCATGTGTTTGGCTTGGATATGAAGATAACTCGTTTGTTTCGTCTGCATTTGAAGCTATATCACTTATATCGCCATTATATGATGCTAAATCATTTGTTTCGCATGGATTTGAAGCCAAACCTTCTGAATCGCATTTATTGGAATCTAAAACATGTGATTCTCTTGGATTTGAAGCTAACTCGTTAGTTTCGCCTGCATTTGAAGCTATATCACTTATAACGCAAGTATCTGAACCTAAATCATTTGTTTCCCATGGATTTGAAGCTAAGCCTTCTACTTCGGATGGATTAAAAGCTAAATGATGTGTATCGCATGGATTTTGAAGCTAACTCGTTTGTTTCGTCTGCATTTGAAGCTATATCACTTATATCCCAAGTGTTTGAAGCTAAATCATTTGTTTCGCACGGATTTGAAGCTAAACCTTCTAGATCGCATTGATTTGCAGCTAAATCATGTGTTTCGCATGGATTTGAAGCTAACTCGTTTGTTCCGCCTGAATTTGAAGCTATATCACTCCTATCCCAAGTGTTTGAAGCTAAATCATTTGTTTCGCATGGATTTGAGGCTAAGCCTTCTACTTCGAATAGATTTGAAGCAAAATGATATGTATCGCATGGATTTTGAAGCTAACTCGTTTGAGTCGTCTGCATTTGAAGCTATATCACTTATGTCCCAAGTGTTTGAAGCTCAATCATTTGCTTCGCATGGATTTGAAGCTAATCCTTCTACTTCGCATCGATTTGCAGCTAAATCATGTGTTTCGCATGGATTTGAAGCTAACTCGTTTGTTTCGTCTGCATTTGAAGCTATATCACATATATCGCAAGTATCTGATGTTAAATCATTTGTTTCGCATGGATTTGACCCTAAGCCTCCTACTTCGCATGGATTTAAAGCTAAATGATGTGTATCGCATGGATTTTGAAGCTAACTCGTTTGAGTCGTCTGCATTTGAAGCAATATCAATGTATCGCAAGTATCTGAACCTAAATCATTTGTTTCGCATGGAGTTGAAGCTAAGCCTTCTACTTCGTATCGATTTGAAGTTAAATGATATGTATCGCATGGATTTTGAAGCTACCCCGTTTGATTCGTCTGCATTTCCGGCTATATCACTTATATCCCAAGTGTTTGTAGGTAAATCATTTGTTTCGCTTGGATTTGAAGCTAAACCTTCTACATCGCATTGATTTGAAGCTAAATCATGTGTTTCGCATGGATTTGAAGCTAAACCAGCTACAACGCATTGATTTGAAACTAAATCAAGTGTTTCGCTTGGATATGAAGCTAACTCGTTTGTATCCCCAGCTTTTGAAGCTTTATCACTTATATCGCAAGTATCTAAAGCTAAATCACTTGTTTCGCATGGATTTGAACCTAAGCCTTCTACTTCGCATGGATTTAAAGCTAAATGATGTGTATCTCATGGATTTTGAAGCTACCCCGTTTGATTCGTCTGCATTTGAAGCTATATCACTTATATCCCAATTGCTTGAAGCTAAATCATTTGTTTCGCATGGATTTGTAGCTAAACCTTCTACGTCGCATTGATTTGCTGCTAAATCATGTGTTTCGCATGGATTTGAAGCTAAGCCTTCTACTTCGCATCGATTTGAAGCTAAATCATGTCTTTCGCATGGATTTGAAGCTAACTCGTTTGTTTCCCCGGCATTTGAAGCTATATCACTTATATCCCTACTGTTTGAAGCTAAATCATTTGTTTCGCATGGATTTGAAGCTAACTCGTTCGTTTCCCCTGCATTTGAAGCTATATCACTTATATCGCAAGTATCTGAAGCTAAATCATTTGTGTTGCATGGATTTGAAGCTAACTCGTTCGTATCCCCTGAATTTGAAACTATATCCCTTATGTCGCAAGTATCGTATGCTAAATCTTTTTTTCGCACGGATTTGAAGCTAAACCTACTACTTTCGCATTGATTTGAAGCTAACTCGTTTGTTTCGTCTGCATTTGAAGCTATATCACTTATATCCCAAGTGTTTGAAGCTAAATCATTTGTTTCGCATGGATTTGAAGCTAAACCTTCTACATCGCTTTGATTTGCAGCTAAATCATGTGTTTCGCTTGGACTTGAATCTAACTCGTTTGTTTCATCTGCATATGAAGCTATATCACTTATATCGCTAGAATCTGGAGCTAAATCATTTGTTTCGCATGGATTTGAAGCTAAGCCTTCAACTTCGCATTGATTTCCAGCTAAATCATGTGTTTCGCATGGATTTGAATCTAACCCGTTTGTTTCCCCTGCATTTCAGGATATATAACTTGTATCGCAAGTATCTGATGCTAAATCATTTGTTTCGCATGGATTTGAAGCTAAACCTTCTACTTTCGCGTTGATTTGAAGCTGACTCGTTTGATTCGTCCGCATTTGAAGCTATATCATTATATCCCAAGTTTTTGAAGCTAGCTCGTTTGTTTCCCCTGCATTTGAAGCTATGTCACTTATATCGCAAGTATCTGAAGCTAAATCATTTGTGTCGCATGAATTTGAAGCTAAACCTTCTACATAGCACTGATTTGAAGCTTAATTATGTGTTTCGCATGGATTTGAAGCTAACTAGTTTGTTTCGGCTGCACTTGAAACTATATCACTTATATCGCAAGTATCTGAAGGTAAATCATTTGTTTAGCATGGATTTGAAGCTAAACCTTCTACATCGCATTGATTTGCAGCTAAATCATGTGTTTCGCATGGACTTGAAGCTAACTCGTTTGATTCGTCTGCATTTGATGCAATATCGCTTATATCGCAATTATCTGAAGCTAAATCATTTGTTTCGCATGGATTTGAATCTACGACATCTGGTTCGCATTGATTTGAAGCTAAATCATGAGTTTCGAATGGATTAGAAGCTAACTCGTTTGTTTCGCCTGCATTTGAAGTTATATCATTTATATCGCAAGTATCTGAAGCTAAATCATTTGTTCCGCATGAATTTGCTGCTAAACCTTCAACATCGCATTGATTTGCAGCTAAATCATGTGTTTCGCATGGATTAGAAGCTAACACGTTTGTTTCGCCTGCATTTGAAGTTATATCATTTATATCGCAAGTATCTGAAGCTAAATCATTTGTTCTGCATGAATTTGCAGCTAAACCTTCAACATCGCATTGATTTGCAGCTAAATCATGTGTTTCTCATGGATTTGAAGCTAACTCGTTTGTTTCGTCTGCATTTGTAACTATATCACTTATATCCCAAGTTTTTGAAGCTAGCTCGTTTGTTTCCCCTGCATTTGAAACTATATCATTTATATCGCAAGTATCTGAAGCTAAATCATTTGTTCCGCATGAATTTGTTGCTAAACCTTCAACATCGCATTGATTTGCAGCTAAATCATGTGTTTCTCATGGATTTGACGCTAACTCGTTTGTTTTGTCTGCATTTGAAACTATATCACTTATATCGCAAATATCTGATGCTAAATCATTTTTGTCGCATGGATTTGAAGCTAAACTTTCTACATCGCATTGATTTGAAGCTAATTCATGTGTTTGGCATGGATTTGAAGCTAACTCGTTTGTTTCGTCTGCATTTGAAACTATATCACTTATATCGCAAGTATCTGATGCTAAATCATTTTTTTCGCATGGATTTGAAGCTAAACTTTCTACATCGCATTGATTTGAAGCTAATTCATGTGTCTCGCATGGATTTGAAGCTAACTCGTTTGTTTCGTCTGCATTTGAAGCTATATCACTATTATCCCATGGGTTTGAAGCTAAATCATTTGTTTCGCATGGATTTGAATCTAAGCCTTCTACTTCGCATTGATTTGAAGCTAACTCGTGTGTTTCGCCTGCATTTGAAGGTATATCGCTTGTATCGCAAGCATTTGAAGAAAAATCATTTGACCACACGGATTTGAAGCTAAGCCTTATAATTCGCATTGATTTCAAGCTAAATCATGTGTTTGGCTTGGATATGAAGATAACTCGTTTGTTTCGTCTGCATTTGAAGCTATATCACTTATATCGCCATTATATGATGCTAAATCATTTGTTTCGCATGGATTTGAAGCTAAACTTTCTGAATCGCATTTATTGGAATCTAAAACATGTGATTCTCTTGGATTTGAAGCTAACTCGTTAGTTTCGCCTGCATTTGAAGCTATATCACTTATAACGCAAGTATCTGAACCTAAATCATTTGTTTCCCATGGATTTGAAGCTAAGCCTTCTACTTCGGATGGATTAAAAGCTAAATGATGTGTATCGCATGGATTTTGAAGCTAACTCGTTTGTTTCGTCTGCATTTGAAGCTATATCACTTATATCCCAAGTGTTTGAAGCTAAATCATTTGTTTCGCACGGATTTGAAGCTAAACCTTCTAGATCGCATTGATTTGCAGCTAAATCATGTGTTTCGCATGGATTTGAAGCTAACTCGTTTGTTCCGCCTGAATTTGAAGCTATATCACTCCTATCCCAAGTGTTTGAAGCTAAATCATTTGTTTCGCATGGATTTGAGGCTAAGCCTTCTACTTCGAATAGATTTGAAGCAAAATGATATGTATCGCATGGATTTTGAAGCTAACTCGTTTGAGTCGTCTGCATTTGAAGCTATATCACTTATGTCCCAAGTGTTTGAAGCTCAATCATTTGCTTCGCATGGATTTGAAGCTAATCCTTCTACTTCGCATCGATTTGCAGCTAAATCATGTGTTTCGCATGGATTTGAAGCTAACTCGTTTGTTTCGTCTGCATTTGAAGCTATATCACATATATCGCAAGTATCTGATGTTAAATCATTTGTTTCGCATGGATTTGACCCTAAGCCTTCTACTTCGCATGGATTTAAAGCTAAATGATGTGTATCGCATGGATTTTGAAGCTAACTCGTTTGAGTCGTCTGCATTTGAAGCAATATCAATGTATCGCAAGTATCTGAACCTAAATCATTTGTTTCGCATGGATTTGAAGCTAAGCCTTCTACTTCGTATCGATTTGAAGTTAAATGATATGTATCGCATGGATTTTGAAGCTACCCCGTTTGATTCGTCTGCATTTCCGGCTATATCACTTATATCCCAAGTGTTTGTAGGTAAATCATTTGTTTCGCTTGGATTTGAAGCTAAACCTTCTACATCGCATTGATTTGAAGCTAAATCATGTGTTTCGCATGGATTTGAAGCTAAACCAGCTACAACGCATTGATTTGAAACTAAATCAAGTGTTTCGCTTGGATATGAAGCTAACTCGTTTGTATCCCCAGCTTTTGAAGCTTTATCACTTATATCGCAAGTATCTAAAGCTAAATCATTTGTTCCGCATGGATTAGAAGCTAAGCCTTCTACTTCGCATTGATTTGAAGCTAAATCATGTGTATCGCATGCATTTTGAAGCTAACTCGTTTGATTCGTCTGCATTTGAAGCTATATCACTTATATCCCGAGTGTTTGATGCTAAATCATTTGTTTCGCATGGATTTGTATCTAAACCTTCTACATCGCATTGATTTGATGCTAAATCATGTGTTTCGCTTGGATGTGAAGCTAACTCATTTGTTTCGTCTGCATTTGTAGCTATATCACTTATATCGCAAGTATCTGAAGCTAAATCATTTGTGTTGCATGGATTTGAAGCTAACTCGTTCGTATCCCCTGAATTTGAAACTATATCCCTTATGTCGCAAGTATCGTATGCTAAATCTTTTTTTCGCACGGATTTGAAGCTAAACCTACTACTTTCGCATTGATTTGAAGCTAACTCGTTTGTTTCGTCCGCATTTGAAGCTATATCACTTATATCCCAACTGTTTGAAGCTAAATCAGTTGTTCCGCATGGATTTGAAGCTAACTCGTTTGTTTCCCCTGCATTTGAAGCTATATCACTTATATCGCAAGTATCTAAAGCTAAATCATTTGTTTCGCATGGATTTGAAGCTAAACCTTCTACTTCGTATCGATTTGAAGCTAAATGATATGTATCGCATGGATTTTGAAGCTAACTCGTTTGAGTCGTCTGCATTTGAAGCTTTATCACTTATATCCCAACTGTTAAGCTCAATCATTTGCTTCGCATGGATTTGAAGCTAATCCTTCTACATCGCATTGATTTGAAGCTAAATCATGTGTTTCGCAAGGATTTGAAGCTAACTCGTTTGTATCCCCAGCTTTTGAAGCTTTATCACTTATATCGCAAGTATCTAAAGCTAAATCACTTGTTTCGCATGGATTTGAACCTAAGCCTTCTACTTCGCATGGATTTAAAGCTAAATGATGTGTATCTCATGGATTTTGAAGCTACCCCGTTTGATTCGTCTGCATTTGAAGCTATATCACTTATATCCCAATTGCTTGAAGCTAAATCATTTGTTTCGCATGGATTTGTAGCTAAACCTTCTACGTCGCATTGATTTGCTGCTAAATCATGTGTTTCGCATGGATTTGAAGCTAAGCCTTCTACTTCGCATCGATTTGAAGCTAAATCATGTCTTTCGCATGGATTTGAAGCTAACTCGTTTGTTTCCCCGGCATTTGAAGCTATATCACTTATATCCCTACTGTTTGAAGCTAAATCATTTGTTTCGCATGGATTTGAAGCTAACTCGTTCGTTTCCCCTGCATTTGAAGCTATATCACTTATATCGCAAGTATCTGAAGCTAAATCATTTGTGTTGCATGGATTTGAAGCTAACTCGTTCGTATCCCCTGAATTTGAAACTATATCCCTTATGTCGCAAGTATCGTATGCTAAATCTTTTTTTCGCACGGATTTGAAGCTAAACCTACTACTTTCGCATTGATTTGAAGCTAACTCGTTTGTTTCGTCCGCATTTGAAGCTATATCACTTATATCCCAACTGTTTGAAGCTAAATCAGTTGTTCCGCATGGATTTGAAGCTAACTCGTTTGTTTCCCCTGCATTTGAAGCTATATCACTTATATCGCAAGTATCTAAAGCTAAATCATTTGTTTCGCATGGATTTGAAGCTAAACCTTCAACATCGCATTGATTTGCAGCTAAATCATGTGTTTCGCATGGACTTGAAGCTAACTCGTTTGTTTCGTTTGCACTTGAAACTATATCACTTATATCGCAAGTATCTGATGCTAAATCATTTTTGTCGCATGGATTTGAAGCTAAACTTTCTACATCGCATTGATTTGAAGCTAATTCATGTGTTTGGCATGGATTTGAAGCTAACTCGTTTGTTTCGTCTGCATTTGAAACTATATCACTTATATCGCAAGTATCTGATGCTAAATCATTTTTTTCGCATGGATTTGAAGCTAACTCGTTTGTTTCGACTGCACTTGAGGCTATATCACTTGTATCGCAATTATCTCAAGTAAATCATTTGTTTCGCATGGATTTGAAGCTAAGCCTTCTACTTCGTATCGATTTGAAGCTAAATGATATGTATCGCATGGATTTTGAAGCTAACTCGTTTGAGTCGTCTGCATTTGAAGCTTTATCACTTATATCCCAACTGTTAAGCTCAATCATTTGCTTCGCATGGATTTGAAGCTAATCCTTCTACATCGCATTGATTTGAAGCTAAATCATGTGTTTCGCAAGGAATTGAAGCTAACTTGTTTGTATCCCCAGCTTTTGAAGCTTTATCACTTATATCGCAAGTATCTAAAGCTAAATCACTTGTTTCGCATGGATTTGAACCTAAGCCTTCTACTCCGCATGGATTTAAAGCTAAATGATGTGTATCTCATGGATTTTGAAGCTACCCCGTTTGATTCGTCTGCATTTGAAGCTATATCACTTATATCCCAATTGCTTGAAGCTAAATCATTTGTTTCGCATGGATTTGTAGCTAAACCTTCTACATCGCATTGATTTGCAGCTAAATCATGTGTTTCGCATGGATTTGGAGCTAACTCGTTAGTTTCGCCTGCACTTGAAGCTATATCACTTATATCGCAAGTGTCTGATGCTAAATCATTTGTTTCGCCTGCATTTGAAGCTATATCACTTATATCGCCATTATATGATGCTAAATCATTTGTTTCGCATGGGTTTGAAGCTAAACCTTCTGAATCGCATTTATTGGAATCTAAAACATGTGATTCTCTTGGATTTGAAGCTAACTCGTTAGTTTCGCCTGCATTTGAAGCTATATCACTTATAACGCAAGTATCTGAACCTAAATCATTTGTTTCCCATGGATTTGAAGCTAAGCCTTCTACTTCGGATGGATTAAAAGCTAAATGATGTGTATCGCATGGATTTTGAAGCTAACTCGTTTGTTTCCCCTGCATTTGAAGCTATATCACTTATATCGCAAGTATCTAAAGCTAAATCATTTGTTTCGCATGGATTTGAAGCTAAACCTTCAACATCGCATTGATTTGCAGCTAAATCATGTGTTTCGCATGGACTTGAAGCTAACTCGTTTGTTTCGTTTGCACTGAAACTATATCACTTATATCGCAAGTATCTGATGCTAAATCATTTTTGTCGCATGGATTTGAAGCTAAACTTTCTACATCGCATTGATTTGAAGCTAATTCATGTGTTTGGCATGGATTTGAAGCTAACTCGTTTGTTTCGTCTGCATTTGAAACTATATCACTTATATCGCAAGTATCTGATGCTAAATCATTTTTTTCGCATGGATTTGAAGCTAACTCGTTTGTTTCGACTGCACTTGAGGCTATATCACTTGTATCGCAATTATCTCAAGTAAATCATTTGTTTCGCATGGATTTGAAGCTAAGCCTTCTACTTCGTATCGATTTGAAGCTAAATGATATGTATCGCATGGATTTTGAAGCTAACTCGTTTGAGTCGTCTGCATTTGAAGCTTTATCACTTATATCCCAACTGTTAAGCTCAATCATTTGCTTCGCATGGATTTGAAGCTAATCCTTCTACATCGCATTGATTTGAAGCTAAATCATGTGTTTCGCAAGGAATTGAAGCTAACTTGTTTGTATCCCCAGCTTTTGAAGCTTTATCACTTATATCGCAAGTATCTAAAGCTAAATCACTTGTTTCGCATGGATTTGAACCTAAGCCTTCTACTCCGCATGGATTTAAAGCTAAATGATGTGTATCTCATGGATTTTGAAGCTACCCCGTTTGATTCGTCTGCATTTGAAGCTATATCACTTATATCCCAATTGCTTGAAGCTAAATCATTTGTTTCGCATGGATTTGTAGCTAAACCTTCTACATCGCATTGATTTGCAGCTAAATCATGTGTTTCGCATGGATTTGGAGCTAACTCGTTAGTTTCGCCTGCACTTGAAGCTATATCACTTATATCGCAAGTATCTGATGCTAAATCATTTGTTTCGCCTGCATTTGAAGCTATATCACTTATATCGCCATTATATGATGCTAAATCATTTGTTTCGCATGGATTTGAAGCTAAACCTTCTGAATCGCATTTATTGGAATCTAAAACATGTGATTCTCTTGGATTTGAAGCTAACTCGTTAGTTTCGCCTGCATTTGAAGCTATATCACTTATAACGCAAGTATCTGAACCTAAATCATTTGTTTCCCATGGATTTGAAGCTAAGCCTTCTACTTCGGATGGATTAAAAGCTAAATGATGTGTATCGCATGGATTTTGAAGCTAACTCGTTTGTTTCCCCTGCATTTGAAGCTATATCACTTATATCGCAAGTATCTAAAGCTAAATCATTTGTTTCGCATGGATTTGAAGCTAAACCTTCAACATCGCATTGATTTGCAGCTAAATCATGTGTTTCGCATGGACTTGAAGCTAACTCGTTTGTTTCGTTTGCACTGAAACTATATCACTTATATCGCAAGTATCTGATGCTAAATCATTTTTGTCGCATGGATTTGAAGCTAAACTTTCTACATCGCATTGATTTGAAGCTAATTCATGTGTTTGGCATGGATTTGAAGCTAACTCGTTTGTTTCGTCTGCATTTGAAACTATATCACTTATATCGCAAGTATCTGATGCTAAATCATTTTTTTCGCATGGATTTGAAGCTAACTCGTTTGTTTCGACTGCACTTGAGGCTATATCACTTGTATCGCAATTATCTCAAGTAAATCATTTGTTTCGCATGGATTTGAAGCTAAGCCTTCTACTTCGTATCGATTTGAAGCTAAATGATATGTATCGCATGGATTTTGAAGCTAACTCGTTTGAGTCGTCTGCATTTGAAGCTTTATCACTTATATCCCAACTGTTAAGCTCAATCATTTGCTTCGCATGGATTTGAAGCTAATCCTTCTACATCGCATTGATTTGAAGCTAAATCATGTGTTTCGCAAGGATTTGAAGCTAACTTGTTTGTATCCCCAGCTTTTGAAGCTTTATCACTTATATCGCAAGTATCTAAAGCTAAATCACTTGTTTCGCATGGATTTGAACCTAAGCCTTCTACTCCGCATGGATTTAAAGCTAAATGATGTGTATCTCATGGATTTTGAAGCTACCCCGTTTGATTCGTCTGCATTTGAAGCTATATCACTTATATCCCAATTGCTTGAAGCTAAATCATTTGTTTCGCATGGATTTGTAGCTAAACCTTCTACATCGCATTGATTTGCAGCTAAATCATGTGTTTCGCATGGATTTGGAGCTAACTCGTTAGTTTCGCCTGCACTTGAAGCTATATCACTTATATCGCAAGTATCTGATGCTAAATCATTTGTTTCGCCTGCATTTGAAGCTATATCACTTATATCGCCATTATATGATGCTAAATCATTTGTTTCGCATGGATTTGAAGCTAAACCTTCTGAATCGCATTTATTGGAATCTAAAACATGTGATTCTCTTGGATTTGAAGCTAACTCGTTAGTTTCGCCTGCATTTGAAGCTATATCACTTATAACGCAAGTATCTGAACCTAAATCATTTGTTTCCCATGGATTTGAAGCTAAGCCTTCTACTTCGGATGGATTAAAAGCTAAATGATGTGTATCGCATGGATTTTGAAGCTAACTCGTTTGTTTCGTCTGCATTTGAAGCTATATCACTTATATCCCAAGTGTTTGAAGCTAAATCATTTGTTTCGCATGGATTTGAAGCTAAACCTTCTACATCGCTTTGATTTGCAGCTAAATCATGTGTTTCGCTTGGACTTGAATCTAACTCGTTTGTTTCATCTGCATATGAAGCTATATCACTTATATCGCTAGAATCTGGAGCTAAATCATTTGTTTCGCATGGATTTGAAGCTAAGCCTTCAACTTCGCATTGATTTCCAGCTAAATCATGTGTTTCGCATGGATTTGAATCTAACCCGTTTGTTTCCCCTGCATTTCAGGATATATAACTTGTATCGCAAGTATCTGATGCTAAATCATTTGTTTCGCATGGATTTGAAGCTAAACCTTCTACTTTCGCGTTGATTTGAAGCTGACTCGTTTGATTCGTCCGCATTTGAAGCTATATCATTATATCCCAAGTTTTTGAAGCTATCTCGTTTGTTTCCCCTGCATTTGAAGCTATGTCACTTATATCGCAAGTATCTGAAGCTAAATCATTTGTGTCGCATGAATTTGAAGCTAAACCTTCAACATAGCACTGATTTGAAGCTTAATTATGTGTTTCGCATGGATTTGAAGCTAACTAGTTTGTTTCGGCTGCACTTGAAACTATATCACTTATATCGCAAGTATCTGAAGGTAAATCATTTGTTTAGCATGGATTTGAAGCTAAACCTTCTACATCGCATTGATTTGCAGCTAAATCATGTGTTTCGCATGGACTTGAAGCTAACTCGTTTGATTCGTCTGCATTTGATGCAATATCGCTTATATCGCAATTATCTGAAGCTAAATCATTTGTTTCGCATGGATTTGAATCTAAGACATCTGGTTCGCATTGATTTGAAGCTAAATCATGAGTTTCGAATGGATTAGAAGCTAACTCGTTTGTTTCGCCTGCATTTGAAGTTATATCATTTATATCGCAAGTATCTGAAGCTAAATCATTTGTTCCGCATGAATTTGCTGCTAAACCTTCAACATCGCATTGATTTGCAGCTAAATCATGTGTTTCGCATGGATTAGAAGCTAACTCGTTTGTTTCGCCTGCATTTGAAGTTATATCATTTATATCGCAAGTATCTGAAGCTAAATCATTTGTTCTGCATGAATTTGCAGCTAAACCTTCAACATCGCATTGATTTGCAGCTAAATGATGTGTATCGCATGGATTTTGAAGCTAACTCGCTTGTTTCGTCTGCATTTGAAGCTATATCACTTATATCCCAAGTGTTTGAAGCTAAATCATTTGTTTCGCATGGATTTGAACCTAAAACTTCTACATCGCATAGACTTGAAGCTAACTCGTTTGATTCCCCTGCATTTGAAGCTATATCACATATATCGCAAGTGTCTGATGCTAAATCATTTGTTTCGCACGGATTTGAAGCTAAACCTTCTAGATCGCATTGATTTGCAGCTAAATCATGTGTTTCGCATGGATTTGAAGCTAACTCGTTTGTTCCGCCTGAATTTGAAGCTATATCACTCCTATCCCAAGTGTTTGAAGCTAAATCATTTGTTTCGCATGGATTTGAGGCTAAGCCTTCTACTTCGAATAGATTTGAAGCAAAATGATATGTATCGCATGGATTTTGAAGCTAACTCGTTTGAGTCGTCTGCATTTGAAGCTATATCACTTATGTCCCAAGTGTTTGAAGCTCAATCATTTGCTTCGCATGGATTTGAAGCTAATCCTTCTACTTCGCATCGATTTGCAGCTAAATCATGTGTTTCGCATGGATTTGGAGCTAAACCTTCTACATCGCATTGACTTGCAGCCAAGTCATGTATTTCGCATGGATTTGAAGCTAACTCGTTCGTTTCGCCTGCATTTGATGCTATATCACTTATATCGCAAGTATCTGATGTTAAATCATTTGTTTCGCATGGATTTGACCCTAAGCCTTCTACTTCGCATGGATTTAAAGCTAAATGATGTGTATCGCATGGATTTTGAAGCTAACTCGTTTGAGTCGTCTGCATTTGAAGCTATATCACTTATATCGCAAGTATCTAAAGCTAAATCATTTGTTTCGCATGGATTTGAAGCTAAACCTTCAACATCGCATTGATTTGCAGCTAAATCATGTGTTTCGCATGGACTTGAAGCTAACTCGTTTGTTTCGTTTGCACTTGAAACTATATCACTTATATCGCAAGTATCTGAAGCTAAATCATTTGTTACGCATGGATTTGAAGCTAAAACTTCTACATCGCATTGATTTGCAGCTAAAGCATGTGTTTCGCATGGATTTATAGCTAATTCGTTAGTTTCGCCTGCACTTGAAGCTATATCACTTATATCGCAAGTATCTGATGCTAAATCATTTTTTTCGCATGGATTTGAAGCTAAACCTTCTACATCGCATTGATATGAAGATACAAACACTGAATTCGTTTCAAATAAATGCGATGTAGAATGTTTAGCATCAAATCCATGCGAAACAAATGATTTAGCTTCAGATACTTGCGATATATGTTATTTAACTTCAAATGCAGACGAAACAAACGAGCTAGCTTCAACTCCATACGAAACAGATGATTTAGATTCAAATCAATGTTATGTGGAAGGTTTAGCTTCAAATCCATGCAACACAAATGATTTAGCTTCAGATACTTGCCATATAAGTGATACAGCTTCTAATGCAGGCGAAACGAACGAGTGAGCTTCAAATCCATGCGAAACAAATGATTTAGCTTCAAATCCATGCGAAACAAATGATTTAGCATCAGATACTTGCGATATAAGTGATATAGCTTCAAGTGCAGGCGAAACTAACGAGTTAGCTCCAAATCCATGCGAAACACATGATTTAGCTGCAAATCAATGCGATGTAGAAGGTTTAGCTTCAAATCCATGCGTAACAAATGATTTAGCTTCAGATACTTGCGATATAAGTGATATAGCATCAAATGCAGGCGAAACGAACGAGTTAGCTTCAAATCCATGCGAAGTACATGACTTGGCTGCAAGTCAATGCGATGTAGAAGGTTTAGCTCCAAATCCAAGCGAAACACATGATTTAGCTGCAAATCAATGCAATGTAGAAGGTTTAGCTTCAAATCCATGCGACACAAATGATTTAGCTTCATATACTTGCGATATAAATTTTGTAGCTTCAAATGCAGGCGAAACAAACGAGTTAGCTTCAAGTCCAAGCGAATCGCACGATTAAGCTTCAAATCAATGCGATGTAGAAGGTTTAGATTCAAATCCATGCGACACAAATGATTTAGCTTCAAACACTTGGGGTATAAGTGATATAGCTGCAAATGCAGACGAATCAAACGGGGTAGGTTCAAAATCCATGCGATACATATCATTTAGCTTCAAATCGATACGAAGTAGAAGGCTTAGCTTCAAATCCATGCGAAACAAATGATTTAGGTTCAGATACTTGCGATATATTGATATAGCTTCAAATGCAGGCGAAACTAACGAGATAGATTCAAATCCATGCGAAACACATGATTTAGCTGCAAATCAATGCGATGTAGAAGGTTTAGCTTCAAATCCATGCGTTACAAATTATTTAGCATCAGGTACTTGCGATATAAATGAAATAGCTTCAAATGCAGGGGAAGCAAACGAGTTAGCATCTAATCCATGCAAAACACATGATTCAGCTTCAAATCAAAGCGATGTAGAAGGTATAGCTTCAAATCCAGGCGACACAAATGATTTAGCTTCATATACTTGCGATATAAATATTGTAGCTTCAAATGCAGGCTTAACAAACGAGTTATCTTCAAGTCCAAGCGAATCACACGATTAAGCTTCAAATCAATGCGATGTAGAAGGTTTAGCTTCAAATCCATGCGTTACAAATGATTTAGCATCAGGTACTGGCGATATAAATGAAATAGCTTCAAATGCAGGGGAAGCAAACGAGTTAGCATCTAATCCATGCAAAACACATGATTCAGCTTCAAATCAAAGCGATGTAGAAGGTATAGCTTCAAATCCAAGCGAAACACATGATTTAGCTTAAAATCAATGCGATGTTGAAGGTTTAGCTTCAAATCGATGCGAAACAAATGATTTAGCTTCAAACACTTGGGATATAAGTGATATAGCTGCAAATGCAGACGAATCAAACGAGGTAGGTTCAAAATCCATGTGATACATATCATTTAGCTTCAAATAGATACGAAGTAGAAGGCTTAGCTTCAAATGCATGCGAAACAAATTATTTAGGTTCAGATACTTGCGATATATTGATATAGCTTCAAATGCAGGAGAAACTAACGAGTTAGCTCCAAATCCATGCGAAACACATGATTTAGCTGCAAATCAATGCGATGTAGAAGGTTTAGCTTCAAACCCATGCGACACAAATGATTTAGCTTCATATACATGCGATATAAATATTGTAGCTTCAAATGCAGGCGAAACAAACGAGTTAGCTTCAAGTCCAAGCGAATCGACGATTAAGCTACAAATCAATGCGATGTAGAAGGTTTAGCTTCAAATCCATGCGACACAAATGATTTAGCTTCAAATACTTGCGATATAAATGATATAGCTTCAAATGCAGGCGAAACTAACGAGTTAGCTCCAAATCCATGCGAAACACATGATTTAGCTGCAAATGAAAGCGATGTAGAATGTTTAGCTTCAAATCCATGCGACACAAATGATTTAGCTTCATATACATGCGATATAAATATTGTAGCTTCAAATGCAGGCGAAACGAACGAGTTAGCTTCAAATCCATACGAAATACATGACTTGGCTGCAAATCAATGCGATGTAGAAGGTTTAGCTTCAAATCCATGCGACACAAATGATTTAGCTTCAAATACTTGCGATATAAATGATATAGCTTCAAATGCAGGCGAAACTAACGAGTTAGCTCCAAATCCATGCGAAACACATGATTTAGCTGCAAATGAAAGCGATGTAGAATGTTTAGCTTCAAATCCATGCGTAACAAATGATTTAGATTCAGATACTTGCGATATAAGTGATATAGCATCAAATGCAGGCGAAACGAACGAGTTAGCTTCAAATCCATACAAAATACATGACTTGGCTGCAAATCAATGCGATGTAGAAGGTTTAGCTTCAAATCCATGCGAAACAAATGATTTAGCATCAGATACTTGCGATATAACTGAAATAGCTTCAAATGCAGGAGAAGCAAACGAGTGAGCATCTAATCCATGCAAAACACATGATTTAGCTTCAAATCAAAGCGATGTAGAAGGTATAGCTTCAAATCCAAGCGAAACACATGATTTAGTTTCAAATCAATGCGATGTTGAAGGTTTAGCTTCAAATCCATGCGAAACAAATGATTTAGCTTCAAACACTTGGGATATAAGTGATACAGATTCAATTGCAGTCGAAACGAAGCAATTAGCTTCAAATCCATGCGAAACACATGAATTAGCTTCAAATCAATGCGATTTAGAAGGTTTAGCTTCATATCCATGCGAAAAAAATGATTTAGCATCAGATACTTGCGATATAAGTGATATAGCTTCAAATGCAGGGGAAACAAACGAGTTAGCTTCAAATCCATGCGAAACACATGATTGAGCTGCAAATCAAAGCGATGTAGAATGTTTAGCTTCAAATCCATGCGAAACAAATGATTTAGCATCAGATACTTGCGATATAAGTGATATAGCTTGAAATGCAGGGGAAACAAACGAGTTAGCTTCAAATCCATGCAAAACACATGGTTAAGCTTCAAATCAATGTTATGTGGACGGTGTAGCTTCAAATCCATGCAACACAAATAATTTAGCATCAGATACTTGCGATATAAGTGATATAGCTTCAAATGCAGGGGAAACAAACGAGTTAGCTTCAAATCCATGCAAAACACATGATTTAGCTGCAAATCAATGCGATGTAGAAGGTTTAGCTTCAAATCCAAGCGAAACACATGATTTAGCTTCAAATTAATGCGATGTTGAAGGTTTAGCTTCAAATCGATGCGAAACAAATGATTTAGCTTCAAACACTTGGGATATAAGTGATATAGCTGCAAATTCAGATGAATCAAACGGGGTAGGTTCAAAATCCATGCGATACATATCATTTAGCTTCAAATAGATACGAAGTAGTAGGCTTAGCTTCAAATCCATGCGAAACAAATGATTTAGGTTCAGATACTTGCGATATAAGTGATATAGCTTCAAATGCAGGCGAAACTAACGAGTTAGCTTCAAATGCAGGCGAAACTAACGAGTTATTTCCAAATCCATGCGAAATACATGATTTAGCTGCAGATCAATGCGATGTAGAAGGTTTATCTTCAAATCCATGCGTAACAAATGATTTAGCTTCAGATACTTGCGATATAAGTGATATAGCATCAAATGCAGGCGAAACGAACGAGTTAGCTTCAAATCCATGCGAAATACATGACTTGCCTGCAAGTCAATGCGATGTGGAAGGTTTAGCTCCAAATCCAAGCGAAACACATGATTTAGCTGCAAATCAACGCGATGTAGAAGGTTTAGCTTCAAATCCATGCGACACAAATGATTTAGCTTCATATACTTGCGATATAAATATTGTAGCTTCAAATGCAGGCGAAACTAACGAGTTAGCTTCAAGTCCAAGCGAATCACATGATTTAGCTTCAAATCAATGGGATGTAGAAGGATTAGCTTCAAATCCATGCGAAGCAAATCATTGAGCTTCAAACACTTGGGATAAATGTGATATAGCTTCAAATGCAGGTGAAACAAACGAGTTAGCTTCAAATCCATGCAAAACACATGGTTAATCTTCAAATCAATGTTATGTGGAAGGTGTAGCTTCAAATCCATACAACACAAATGATTTGGCTTCAGATACTTGCGATATAAGTGATTTAGCTTCAAATGCAGGGGAAACGAACGAGTTAGCTTCAAGTCCATGAAAACAAATGATTTAGCTGCAAGCAGTTGGGATATAAGTTATATACCTTCAAATGCGGACGAAACAAACGAGTCAGCTTCAAATCAATGCGAAAGTAGAAGGTTTAGCTTCAAATCCATGCGAAACACATGATTTAGCTGCAAATAAAAGCGATGTAGAAGGTTTAGCTTCAAATCCATAAGACACTAATGATTTAGCTTCATATACTAGAGATATAAGTGATATAGGTTCAAATGCAGACCAAACAAACGAGTTAGCTTCAAATCCATGCAAAACACATGATTAAGCTTCTAATCGATGCGAAGGAGAAGGATTAGCTTCTAATCCATGCGAAACAAATGATTTAGGTTCAGATACTTGCGATATATTGATATAGCTTCAAATGCAGGCGAAACTAACGAGTTAGATTCAAATCAATGCGAAACACATGATTTAGCTGCAAATCAATGCGATGTAGAAGCTTTAGCTTCAAATCCATGAGGCACAAATGATTTAGCTTCAGATACTTGCGATATAAGTGATACAACTTCAAATGCAGACGAAATAAACGAGTTAGCTTCCAATCCAAGCGAATCACATGATTTAGCTTTAAATCAATGGGATGTAGAAGGTTTAGCTTCAAATCCATGCGAAACAAATGATTTAGCTTCAAACACTTGGGATATAAGTGATTTAGCTTCAAATGCAGGGGAAACGAACGAGTTAGCTTCAAGTCCATGAAAACAAATGATTTAGCTGCAAGCAGTTGGGATATAAGTTATATACCTTCAAATGCGGACGAAACAAACGAGTCAGCTTCAAATCAATGCGAAAGTAGAAGGTTTAGCTTCAAATCCATGCGAAACACATGATTTAGCTGCAAATAAAAGCCATGTAGAAGGTTTAGCTTCAAATCCATAAGACACTAATGATTTAGCTTCATATACTAGAGATATAAGTGATATAGGTTCAAATGCAGACCAAACAAACGAGTTAGCTTCAAATCCATGCAAAACACATGATTAAGCTTCTAATCGATGCGAAGGAGAAGGATTAGCTTCTAATCCATGCGAAACAAATGATTTAGGTTCAGATACTTGCGATATATTGATATAGCTTCAAATGCAGGCGAAACTAACGAGTTAGATTCAAATCAATGCGAAACACATGATTTAGCTTCAAATCAATGCGATGTTGAAGGTTTAGCTTCAAATCGATGCGAAACAAATGATTTAGCTTCAAACACTTGGGATATAAGTGATATAGCTGCAAATGCAGATGAATCAAACGGGGTAGGTTCAAAATCCATGCGATACATATCATTTAGCTTCAAATCGATACGAAGTAGTAGGCTTAGCTTCAAATCCATGCGAAACAAATGATTTAGGTTCAGATACTTGCGATATAAGTGATATAGCTTCATATGCAGGCGAAACTAACGAGTTAGCTTCAAATGCAGGCGAAACTAACGAGTTATTTCCAAATCCATGCGAAATACATGATTTAGCTGCAGATCAATGCGATGTAGAAGGTTTATCTTCAAATCCATGCGTAACAAACGATTTCGCTTCAGATACTTGCGATATAAGTGATATAGCATCAAATGCAGGCGAAACGAACGAGTTAGCTTCAAATCCATGCGAAATACATGACTTGCCTGCAAGTCAATGCGATGTAGAAGGTTTAGCTCCAAATCCAAGCGAAACACATGATTTAGCTGCAAATCAACGCGATGTAGAAGGTTTAGCTTCAAATCCATGCGACACAAATGATTTAGCTTCATATACTTGCGATATAAATATTGTAGCTTCAAATGCAGGTGAAACAAACGAGTTAGCTTCAAGTCCAAGCGAATCACACGATTAAGCTTCAAATCAATGCGATGTAGAAGGTTTAGCTTCAAATCCATGCGTTACAAATGATTTAGCATCAGGTACTTCCGATATAAATGAAATAGCTTCAAATGCAGGGGAAGCAAACGAGTTAGCATCTAATCCATGCAAAACACATGATTCAGCTTCAAATCAAAGCGATGTAGAAGGTATAGCTTCAAATCCAGGCGACACAAATGATTTAGCTTCATATACTTGCGATATAAATATTGTAGCTTCAAATGCAGGCTTAACAAACGAGTTAGCTTCAAGTCCAAGCGAATCACACGATTAAGCTTCAAATCAATGCGATGTAGAAGGTTTAGCTTCAAATCCATGCGACACAAATGATTTAGCTTCAAATACTTGCGATATAAATGATATAGCTTCAAATGCAGGCGAAACTAACGAGTTAGCTTCAAGTCCAAGCGAATCGACGATTAAGCATCAAATCAATGCGATGTAGAAGGTTTAGCTTCAAATCCATGCGACACGAATGATTTAGCTTCAAATACTTGCGATATAAATGATATAGCTTCAAATGCAGGCGAAACTAACGAGTTAGCTTCAAGTCCAAGCGAATCGACGATTAAGCATCAAATCAATGTTATGTAGAAGGTTTAGCTTCAAATCCATGCGACGCAAATGACTTAGCTTCAAATCAAATCGAGGTAAAAGGCTTATCTTGAAATCCATGAGAAACAAATGATTTAGGTTCAGATACTTGCGATATAAGTGATATAGCTTCAAATGCAGACGAAAGAAACGAGCTAGCTTCAAATACAGGCGAAACACATGATTTAGCTTCAAACAATTGGGATATAAGTGATATAGCTTTAAATACAGACAAATCAAACGAGTTAGCTTCAAATCCATGTGAAACACATGATTTAGCTGCAAATCAATGCGATGTAGAAGCTTTAGCTTCAAATCCATGAGGCACAAATGATTTAGCTTCAGATACTTGCGATATAAGTGATACAACTTCAAATGCAGACGAAATAAACGAGTTAGCTTCCAATCCAAGCGAATCACATGATTTAGCTTTAAATCAATGGGATGTAGAAGGTTTAGCTTCAAATCCATGCGAAACAAATGATTTAGCTTCAAACACTTGGGATATAAGTGACAATGCTTCAAATGTTGACGAAACAAACGAGTTAGCTTCAAATCCATGTGGAACACATGAATTACCTGCAAATCAATGTAATGTAGATAGTATACATTCAAAAATCGAAGCGAAACAAATGATTTAGCTTCAAATCAATGCGAGGTAGAAGGCTTAGATTCAAATCCATAAGAAACAAATTATTTCGGTTCGGATATTTGCGATATAAGTGATATATCTTCAAATACAGACGAAACAAACGAGTTAGCTTCAAATCTAAGCGAAACAAATGATTTAGCTTCGAATCAATGCGATGTAGTAGGTTTAGCTTCAAATCCATGCGAAACCAATGATTTAGCTTTAGATACTTGCTATATAAGTGATATAGTGTCAAATTCAGACGATACAAACGAACCAGAATTAAATCCAAGCGAATCACATGATATAGCTTCAAATCAATGCGGTTGTAGAAGGTTTAGCTTCAAATCCATGCGAAACAAATGATTTAGCATCAGAAACTTGCGATAAAACTGATATATCTTCAAATGCAGGGGAAACAAACGAGTTAGCATCAAATCCATGCAAAACACAGGATTCAGCTTCAAATCAATGCGATGTAGAAGGTTCAGCATCAAATCCATGCGGAACAAATGATTTAGTTACAAATCAATGCGACGTAGAAGGTTTAGCTTCAAATCCAAGCGAAACACATTATTTAGCTTCAAATCAATGCGATGTAGAAGGTTTAGCTTCAAATCCATGCGGAACAAATGATTTAGCATCAAACACTTGGGATATCCAAGCAAAACACATGATTTAGCTTCAAATCAATGCGATTTAGATGGTTTAGATTCAAATCCATGCGGAACAAATGATTAAGCTTCAAATACTTGCGATGTAAGTGATATAGATTCAACTGCAGGCGAAACAAACGAGTTAGCTTCAAAATCCGTGCGAAACACATGGTTTAGCTGCAAATCAATGAGATGTAGAAGGTTAAGCATAAAATTCATGCGACGCAAATGATTCAGCTTCAAATACTTGCGATATATGTGATATAGCTTCAAATGCAGACGAAAGAAACAAGCTAGCTTCAAATCCATGCGAATCAAATGATTTAGCTTCAAACAGTTGGGATATAAGTGATATAGCTTCATATGCGCACGAAGCAAACGAGTCAGCTTCAAATCAATGCGAAAGTAGAAGGTTTAGTTTCAAATCCAGGCGAAACAAATGATTTTGCATCAGATACTTGCGATATAAGTGATATAGATTCAAATGCAGGGGTAACAAACGAGTTAGCTTCAAATCCATGCGAAACACATGATTTAGTTGCAAATCGAAGCGTAGTAGCAGGCTTAGCTTCAAATCCATGCGATACACACGATTTAGCAGCAAATCAATGCAAAGTAGAAGGTGTAGCTTCAAATCCATGCATCACAAATGATTTAGATTCAGATACTTGCGATATAAGTGATATAGTTTCAAGTGCAGACGAAACAAACGAGTTAGCTTCAAATCCATTCGGAACACATGATTTAGCTGCAAATCAATGCGATGTTGAAGGTTTAGCTTCAAATCCATTCGAAACAAATGAGTTAGCTTCAGATACTTGGGATATAAGTGATATTGCTTCAAATGCAGACGAATCAAACGAGATAGCTTCAAAATCCATGCGAAACACATGATTTAGCATCTAATCAATGCGATGCAGAAGGTTTAGCTTCATATCCAATCGAAACATATGATTTAGCTTCAGTTACTTGCGATGTACGTGATATAGATTCAACTGCAGGCGAAACAAACGAGTTAGCTTCAAATCCATACGAAACACATGATTTACCTTCAAATCAATGCGATGTAGAAGGTATAGCTACAAATTCATGCGGAACAAATGATTTAGCTTCAAATCAATGTGATGTAGAAGGATTAACTACAAATCTATGCGAAACAAATGATTTATCATCAAACGCTTGGATATAAGTGATATAGCTTGAAATGCAGACGAATCAGACGACTTAGCTTCAAAATTCGTGCGATACACATCATTTAGCTTTAAATCCATGCGAAGTAGAACGCTTAGCTTCAAATCCATGCGAAACAAATGATTTAGCTTCAGATACTTGCGATATAAGTGATATAGCTACAAATGCAGGAGAACCAAACGAGTTAGCATCAAATCCATGCAAAACACATGATTTAGTTTCAAATCAATGCGACGTAGAAGGTTTAGATTCAAATCCATGCGGAACAAATGATTAGCTTCTGATACTTGCGATATAAGTGATATAGCGACAAATTCAGACGATACAAACGAGTTAGCTTCAAATCCATGCGAAAAAAATGATATACCTTCAGATACTTGCGATATATTGCTATTGCTTCAAATGCAGGTGAAACCAACGAGTTAGCTTCAAATCCATGCGAAACACATGATTTAGCTTCAAATCAATGCGGTGTAGAAGGTTTAGCTTCAAATCCATGCGGCACAAATGATTCAGCTTCAAATACTTGCGATATAAATGATATAGCTACAAATGCAGGCGAAACGAACGAGTTATCTTCAAATCCAAGCCAAACACATGATTTAGCTTCAAATTAATGCGACGTAGAAGGATTAGCTTCAAATCCATGCGAAACAATTGATTTACCTTCAAACGCTTGCGATATAAGTGATATAGTTTCAACTGCAGGCGAAACAAACGAGATAGCTTCAAATCCATGCAAAACAAATGATTTAACTTCAAACACTTGCGATATAAGTGCTATAGTTTTAAATGCAGACGAAACAAACGAGTTAGATTCAAATCCATGCGCATCAAATGATTTAGCTTCAAATACTTGCAATATAAGTAATATAGATGCTACTGCAGGCGGAACAAACGAGTTAGCTTCAAATCCATGCGAAACACATGATTTAGAATCAAATCAATGCGATGTAGAAGGTTTAGCTTCAAATCCATGCGAAAAAAATGAAATACCTTCAGATACTTGCGATATAAGTGATATAGATTCAGCTGCATGCGAAACAAACGAGTTAGCTTCAAGTCCATGCGATGTAGATGGTATAGCTTCAAACCCATGCGACACAAATGATTTCGCTTCAGATACATGCGATATAAGTGATATAGCTTCAAATGCAGACGAAACAAACGAGTTAGCTTCAAATTCAAGCCAAACACATGATTAAGCTTCAAATCAATGCTATGTAGAAGGTTTAGCTTCAAATCCATGCAAAACAACTGATTTAGCTTCAAACACTTGCGATATAAGTGATATAGCTCCAAATGCAGGCGGAACAAACGAGTTAGCTTCAAATCCATGCGAAACACATGGTTTAGCTGCAAATCAATGAGATGTAGAAGGTTAAGCATATAATTCATGCGACGCAAATGATTCAGCTTCAAATACTTGCGATATATGTGATATAGCTTCAAATGCAGACGACAGAAACAAGCTAGCTTCAAATCCATGCGAATCAAATGATTTAGCTTCAAACAGTTGGGATATAAGTGATATAGCTTCATATGCGCACGAAGCAAACGAGTCAGCTTCAAATCAATGCGAAAGTAGAAGTTTAGCTTCAAATCGAGGCGAAACAAATGATTTAGCATCAGATACTTGCGATATAAGTGATATAGATTCAAATGCAGGGGTAACAAACGAGTTAGCTTCAAATCCATGCGAAACACATGATTTAGTTCCAAATCGAAGCGTAGTAGCAGGCTTAGCTTCAAATCCATGCGATACACACGATTTAGCAGCAAATCAATGCGATGTAGAAGGTGTAGCTTCAAATCCATGCATCACAAATGATTTAGTTTCAGATACTTGCGATATAAGTGATATAGTTTCAAATTCTGGGGATACAAACGAGTTAGCATCAAATCCATGCGAAAAAAATGATATACCTTCAGATACTTGCGATATAAGTGATATAGATTCAGCTGCATGCGAAACAAACGAGTTAGATTCAAGTCCATGCGATGTAGATGGTATAGCTTCAAACCCATGCGACACAAATTTCGCTTCAGATACATGCGATATAAGTGATATAGCTTCAAATGCAGACGAAACAAACGAGTTAGCTTCAAATTCAAGCCAAACACATGATTAAGCTTCAAATCAATGCTATGTAGAAGGTTTAGCTTCAAATCCATGCAAAACAACTGATTTAGCTTCAAACACTTGCGATATAAGTGATATAGCTCCAAATGCAGGCGGAACAAACGAGTTAGCTTCAAATCCATGCGAAACACATGGTTTAGCTGCAAATCAATGAGATGTAGAAGGTTAAGCATAAAAATTCATGCGACGCAAATGATTCAGCTTCAAATACTTGCGATTTATGTGATATAGCTTCAATGCAGACGAAAGAAACAAGCTAGCTTCAAATCCATGCGAATCAAATGATTTAGCTTCAAACAGTTGGGATATAAGTGATATAGCTTCATATGCGCACGAAGCAAACGAGTCAGCTTCAAATCAATGCGAAAGTAGAAGGTTTAGCTTCAAATCCAGGCGAAACAAATGATTTAGCATCAGATACTTGCGATATAAGTGATATAGATTCAAATGCAGGGGTAACAAACGAGTTAGATTCAAATCCATGCGAAACACACGATTTAGTTGCAAATCGAAGCGAAGTAGCAGGCTTAGCTTCAAATCCATGCGATACACACGATTTAGCAGCAAATCAATGCGATGTAGAAAGTGTAGCTTCAAATCCATGCATCACAAATGATTTAGCTTCAGATACTTGCGATATAAGTGATATAGTTTCAAATTCAGGGGATACAAACGAGTTAGCTTCAAATCCATGCGAAACACATGATTTAGCTTCAAATCAATGCGATGTAGAAGGATTAGCTTCAAATCCATGCGAAGCAAATGATTGAGCTTCAAACATTTGGGATATAAGTAGTATAGCTTCAAATGCAGACGAAACAAACGAGTTATCTTCAACTCCATGCGACACACATGATTTAGCTTCAAATCAATGCTATGTAGAAGTTTTAGCTTCAAATCCATGCGACGCAAATGATTTAGCTTCAGATACTTGCGATATAAGTGATATTGCTTCAAATGCAGACGAATCAAACGAGATAGCTTCAAAATCCATTCGAAACACATGATTTAGCATCTAATCAATGCGATGCAGAAGGTTTAGCTTCATATCCAATCGAAACATGTGATTTAGCTTCAGATACTTGCGAAATAAGTGATATAGCTTCAAATTCAGTCGAAACAAACGAGTTAGCTTTATATCCAAGCGAAACACACGTTTTAGCTTCAAATCAATGCGATGTAGAAGTTTTAGCTCCAAATCTATGCTCAACAAATGATTTAGCTTCAAGTCCATGCGAAGTAGAAGGCTTAGCTTCAAATCCATGCGGATCAAATGATTTAGCTTCAAATACTTGCGATATAAATGATATAGCTACAAATGCAGGCGAAACGAACGAGTTATCTTCAATCCAAGCCAAACACATGATTTAGCTTCAAATTAATGCGACGTAGAAGGATTAGCTTCAAATCCATGCGAAACAATTGATTTACCTTCAAACGCTTGCGATATAAGTGATATAGTTTCAACTGCACGCGAAACAAACGAGATAGCTTCAAATCCATGCAAAACAAATGATTTAGCTGCAAAACACTTGCGATATAAGTGCTATAGTTTTAAATGAAGACGAAACAAACGAGTTAGCTTCAAATCCATGCGGAACACATGATTTAGCTGCAATTCAGTGCGATGTTGAAGGTTTAGCTTCAAATCCATGCGAAACAAATGAGTTAGCTTCAGATACTTGCGATATAAGTGATATAGCTTCAAATGCAGGGGAAACAAACGGAGTTAGCTTCAATCCATGCGAAGCAAATGATTGAGCTTCAAACATTTGGGATATAAGTAGTATAGCTTCAAATGCAGACGAAACAAACGAGATAGCTACCAACCCAAGCGAAACATATGATTTAGCTTCAAATCAGAGCGATGAAGATGATTTAGCTTCAAATCCAAGCGAAACACATGATTTAGCAGCAAATCAATGCGATGTAGAAGGTGTAGCTTCAAATCCATGCATCACAAATGATTTAGCTTCAGATTCTTGCGATATAAGTGATATAGTTCAAATTCAGGGGATACAAACGAGTTAGCTGCAAATCCATGCGAAACACATGATTAAGCTTCAAATCGATGTTATGTGGACGGTGTAGCTTCAAATCCATGCAACACAAATAATTTAGCATCAGATACTTGGGATATAAGTGATATAGCATCAAATGCAGGCGAAACGAACGAGTTAGCTTCAAATCCATGCGAAATACATGACTTGCCTGCAAGTCAATGCGATGTGGAAGGTTTAGCTCCAAATCCAAGCGAAACACATGATTTAGCTGCAAATCAACGCGATGTAGAAGGTTTAGCTTCAAATCCATGCGACACAAATGATTTAGCTTCATATACTTGCGATATAAATATTGTAGCTTCAAATGCAGGCGAAACTAACGAGTTAGCTTCAAGTCCAAGCGAATCACATGATTTAGCTTCAAATCAATGGGATGTAGAAGGATTAGCTTCAAATCCATGCGAAGCAAATCATTGAGCTTCAAACACTTGGGATAAATGTGATATAGCTTCAAATGCAGGTGAAACAAACGAGTTAGCTTCAAATCCATGCAAAACACATGGTTAATCTTCAAATCAATGTTATGTGGAAGGTGTAGCTTCAAATCCATACAACACAAATGATTTGGCTTCAGATACTTGCGATATAAGTGATTTAGCTTCAAATGCAGGGAAACGAACGAGTTAGCTTCAAGTCCATGAAAACAAATGATTTAGCTGCAAGCAGTTGGGATATAAGTGATATAGCTTCAAATGCGGACGAAACAAACGAGTCAGCTTCAAATCAATGCGAAAGTAGAAGGTTTAGCTTCAAATCCATGCGAAACACATGATTTAGCTGCAAATAAAAGCGATGTAGAAGGTTTAGCTTCAAATCCATAAGACACTAATGATTTAGCTTCATATACTAGAGATATAAGTGATATAGGTTCAAATGCAGACCAAACAAACGAGTTAGCTTCAAATCCATGCAAAACACATGATTAAGCTTCTAATCGATGCGAAGGAGAAGGATTAGCTTCTAATCCATGCGAAACAAATGATTTAGGTTCAGATACTTGCGATATATTGATATAGCTTCAAATGCAGGCGAAACTAACGAGTTAGATTCAAATCAATGCGAAACACATGATTTAGCTTCAAATCAATGCGATGTTGAAGGTTTAGCTTCAAATCGATGCGAAACAAATGATTTAGCTTCAAACACTTGGGATATAAGTGATATAGCTGCAAATGCAGATGAATCAAACGGGTAGGTTCAAAATCCATGCGATACATATCATTTAGCTTCAAATCGATACGAAGTAGTAGGCTTAGCTTCAAATCCATGCGAAACAAATGATTTAGGTTCAGATACTTGCGATATAAGTGATATAGCTTCATATGCAGGCGAAACTAACGAGTTAGCTTCAAATGCAGGCGAAACTAACGAGTTATTTCCAAATCCATGCGAAATACATGATTTAGCTGCAGATCAATGCGATGTAGAAGGTTTATCTTCAAATCCATGCGTAACAAACGATTTCGCTTCAGATACTTGCGATATAAGTGATATAGCATCAAATGCAGGCGAAACGAACGAGTTAGCTTCAAATCCATGCGAAATACATGACTTGCCTGCAAGTCAATGCGATGTAGAAGGTTTAGCTCCAAATCCAAGCGAAACACATGATTTAGCTGCAAATCAACGCGATGTAGAAGGTTTAGCTTCAAATCCATGCGACACAAATGATTTAGCTTCATATACTTGCGATATAAATATTGTAGCTTCAAATGCAGGTGAAACAAACGAGTTAGCTTCAAGTCCAAGCGAATCACACGATTAAGCTTCAAATCAATGCGATGTAGAAGGTTTAGCTTCAAATCCATGCGTTACAAATGATTTAGCATCAGGTACTTCCGATATAAATGAAATAGCTTCAAATGCAGGGGAAGCAAACGAGTTAGCATCTAATCCATGCAAAACACATGATTCAGCTTCAAATCAAAGCGATGTAGAAGGTATAGCTTCAAATCCAGGCGACACAAATGATTTAGCTTCATATACTTGCGATATAAATATTGTAGCTTCAAATGCAGGCTTAACAAACGAGTTAGCTTCAAGTCCAAGCGAATCACACGATTAAGCTTCAAATCAATGCGATGTAGAAGGTTTAGCTTCAAATCCATGCGACACAAATGATTTAGCTTCAAATACTTGCGATATAAATGATATAGCTTCAAATGCAGGCGAAACTAACGAGTTAGCTTCAAGTCCAAGCGAATCGACGATTAAGCATCAAATCAATGCGATATAGAAGGTTTAGCTTCAAATCCATGCGACACGAATGATTTAGCTTCAAATACTTGCGATATAAATGATATAGCTTCAAATGCAGGCGAAACTAACGAGTTAGCTTCAAGTCCAAGCGAATCGACGATTAAGCATCAAATCAATGCGATGTAGAAGGTTTAGCTTCAAATCCATGCGACACAAATGATTTAGCTTCAAATACTTGCGATATAAATGATATAGCTTCAAATGCAGGAGAAACTAACGAGTTAGCTCCAAATCCATGCGAAACACATGATTTAGCTGCAAATCAATGCGATGTAGAAGGTTTAGCTTCAAATCCATGCGTTACAAATGATTTAGCATCAGGTACTGGCGATATAAATGAAATAGCTTCAAATGCAGGGGAAGCAAACGAGTTAGCATCTAATCCATGCAAAACACATGATTCAGCTTCAAATCAAAGCGATGTAGAAGGTATAGCTTCAAATCCAAGCGAAACACATGATTTAGCTTCAATCAATGCGATGTTGAAGGTTTAGCTTCAAATCGATGCGAAACAAATAATTTAGCTTCAAACACTTCGGATATAAGTGATATAGATGCAAATGCAGACGAATCAAACGAGGTAGGTTCAAAATCCATGCGATACATATCATTTAGCTTCAAATAGATACGAAGTAGAAGCTTAGCTTCAAATGCATGCGAAACAAATAATTTAGGTTCAGATACTTGCGATATATTGATATAGCTTCAAATGCAGGAGAAACTAACGAGTTAGCTCCAAATCCATGCGAAACACATGATTTAGCTGCAAATCAATGCGATGTAGAAGGTTTAGCTTCAAATCCGTGCGAAACACATGAGTTGAATTCAAATCAATGCGATGTAGAAGGTTTTGCATCAAATCCATGCAGAACAAATGATTTAGCTTCAAATACTTGCGCTGTAAGTGATATAGATTCAACTGCAGGCGAAACAAACGAGTTAGCTGCAAATCCATGCGAAACAAATGATTTAGCATCAGATACTTGCGATATAACTGAAATAGCTTCAAATGCAGGAGAAGCAAACGAGTGAGCATCTAATCCATGCAAAACACATGATTTAGCTTCAAATCAAAGCGATGTAGAAGGTATAGCTTCAAATCCAAGCGAAACACATGATTTAGTTTCAAATCAATTCGATGTTGAAGGTTTAGCTTCAAATCCATGCGAAACAAATGATTTAGCTTCAAACACTTGGGATATAAGTGATACAGATTCAATTGCAGTCGAAACGAAGCAATTTGCTTCAAATCCATGCGAAACACATGAATTAGCTTCAAATCAATGCGATTTAGAAGGTTTAGCTTCATATCCATGCGAAAAAAATGATTTAGCATCAGATACTTGCGATATAAGTGATATAGCTTCAAATGCAGGGGAAACAAACGAGTTAGCTTCAAATCCATGCAAAACACATGTTTAAGCTTCAAATCAATGTTATGTGGACGGTGTAGCTTCAAATCCATACAACACAAATAATTTAGCATCAGATACTTGCGATATAAGTGATATAGCTTCAAATGCAGGCGAAACAAACGAGTTAGCTTCAAATCCATGCAAAACACATGATTAAGCGTCAAATCAATGTTATGTAGAAGGTTTAGCTTCAAATCCCATACAACACAAATAATTTAGCATCAGATACTTGCGATATAAGTGATATAGCTTCAAATGCAGGCGAAACAAACGAGTTAGCTTCAAATCCATGCAAAACACATGATTAAGCGTCAAATCAATGTTATGTAGAAGGTTTAGCTTCAAATCCATGCGACGCAAATGACTTAGCTTCAAATCAAAGCGAGGTAGAAGGCTTATCTTGAAATCCATGAGAAACAAATGATTTAGGTTCAGATACTTGCGATATAAGTGATATAGCTTCAAATGCAGACGAAAGAAACGAGTTAGATACAAATCCAAGCGAATCACATGATTTAGTGTCAAATCAATGCAATGTAGAAGGTTTAGCTTCAAATCCAAGCTGAACACGTGATTTAGCTTCAAATCAATGCGATGTAGAAGGATTAGCTTGAAATCCATGCGAGACAAATTATTGAGCTTCAAACACTTGCGATATAAGTGATATAGCTTCCAATGCAGACGAAACAAACGAGCTAGCTTCAAATACAGGCGAAACACATGATTTAGCTTCAAACAATTGGGATATAAGTGATATAGCTTTAAATACAGACAAATCAAACGAGTTAGCTTCAAATCCATGTGAAACACATGATTTAGCTGCAAATCAATGCGATGTAGAAGCTTTAGCTTCAAATCCATGAGGGACAAATGATTTAGCTTCAGATACTTGCGATATAAGTGATACAACTTCAAATGCAGACGAAATAAACGAGTTAGCTTCCAATCCAAGCGAATCACATGATTTAGCTTTAAATCAATGGGATGTAGAAGGTTTAGCTTCAAATCCATGCGAAACAAATGATTTAGCTTCAAACACTTGGGATATAAGTGACAATGCTTCAAATGCTGACGAAACAAACGAGTTAGCTTCAAATCCATGTGGAACACATGAATTACCTGCAAATCAATGTAATGTAGATAGTATACATTCAAAAATCGAAGCGAAACAAATGATTTAGCTTCAAATCAATGCGAGGTAGAAGGCTTAGATTCAAATCCATAAGAAACAAATTATTTCGGTTCGGATATTTGCGATATAAGTGATATATCTTCAAATACAGACGAAACAAACGAGTTAGCTTCAAATCCATGCGAACCACATGATTAAACTGAAAATAAATGCGATGTAGAAGGTTTAGCTTCAAATCCATGCGAAACCAATGATTTAGGTTCAGATACTTGCGATATAAGTGATATAGATTCAAATGCAGACGAAACAAACGAGATAGCTTCAAATCCATGCGACACAAATGATTTAGTTTCAGACACTTGCGATATATGTGATATAGCTTCAAATGCAGACGAAAGAAACAAGCTAGCTTCAAATCCATGCGAATCAAATGATTTATCTTCAAACACTTGGGATATAAGTGATATAGCTTCAAATGCAGACGAAACAAACGAGTTAGCTTCACAGCCAAGCGAAACACATGATTTAGCAGCAAATCAATGCGATGTAGAAAGTGTAGCTTCAAATCCATGCATCACAAATGATTTAGCTTCAGATTCTTGCGATATAAGTGATATAGTTCAAATTCAGGGGATACAAACGAGTAAGCTGCAAATCCATGCGAAACACATGATTAAGCTTCAAATCGATGAGAAGTAGAAGGCTTAGCTTTAGATCCATGCGAAACACATGATTTAGCAGCAAATCAGTGCGATGTAGAAGGTTTAGCTTCAAATCCATGCGAAACCAATGATTTAGCTCCAGTTATTTGCGATATGAGTGATATAGCTTTAAATGCAGGGGAAATAAACGAGTTAGCCTGAAAACCATGCAAAACACATGATTAAGCCTCAAATCAATGCTGTGTGGAAGGTTTAGCTTCAAGTCCATGCGAAACAAATGATTTAGCTTCAAACAATGGGATTTAAGTGATATAGCTTCAATTGCAGACGAAACAAACGAGTTAGCTTCAAATCTATGCGAAACAGATGATATACCTTCAGATACTTGCGATATAAGTGATATAGTTTCAAGTGCAGACGAAACAAACGAGTTGGCTTCAAATCCATGCGGAACACATGATTTAGCTGCAAATCAATGCGATGTTGAAGGTTTAGATTCAAATCCATGCGAAACAAGTGATTTAGCTTCAGATACTTGCGATATAAGTGATGTAGCTTCAAATGCAGACGAAACAAACGAGATTGCTTCCAATCCAAGCGAAACACATGTTTTAGATTCAAATCAGTGCGATGTAGGAGGTTTGGTTTCAAATCCAAGCGAAACACATGATTTAGCTTCAAACACTTGGGATATAATTGATATAGCTTCAAATGCAGGGGAAACAAACGAGGTAGCTTCAAATCCAAGCGAATCACATGATTTAGCTTCAAATCATTGCGATGCTGAAGGTTTAGCTTGAAACCATTGCGACACAAATGACTTAGCATCAGATACATGCGATATAAGTGATATAGCTTCAAATGCAGGAGAAACAAACGAGTTAGCTTCAAATCCATGCAAAACACATGATTAAGCTTCAAATCAATGCGAAACGAATAGTTTAGCATCAAAAACCTGTTTTATACGTGATTCAGCTTCAACTGCATGTGAAACAATGGGGTTAGCTTCAAATTCAAGCGAAACACATTATTCAGCTTCAAATCAATGCGAAGTAGAAGGCTTAGCTTCAAATCCATGCAAATCAAATGGTTTCGATTCAAACACTTGTCATATACATGATTTAACTTCAACTGCATGCGAAACAAACGAGTTAGCATAAAATTCAGGAAAAAGACATGATTTAGCTTCAAATCAATGCGGAGTAGAAGGCTTAGCTTCAAATCCATGCGAAACAAATGATTTAGGTTCAGATACTTGCGATATAAGTGATATAGCTTCAAATGCAGGCGAAACTAACGAGTTAGCTTCAAATGCAGGCGAAACTAACGAGTTATTTCCAAATCCATGCGAAATACATGATTTAGCTGCAGATCAATGCGATGTAGAAGGTTTATCTTCAAATCCATGCGTAACAAATGATTTAGCTTCAGATACTTGCGATATAAGTGATATAGCATCAAATGCAGGCGAAACGAACGAGTTAGCTTCAAATCCAAACGAAATACATGACTTGCCTGCAAGTCAATGCGATGTGGAAGGTTTAGCTCCAAATCCAAGCGAAACACATGATTTAGCTGCAAATCAACGCGATGTAGAAGGTTTAGCTTCAAATCCATGCGACACAAATGATTTAGCTTCATATACTTGCGATATAAATATTGTAGCTTCAAATGCAGGCTTAACAAACGAGTTAGCTTCAAGTCCAAGCGAATCACACGATTAAGCTTCAAATCAATGCGATGTAGAAGGTTTAGCTTCAAAGCCATGCGACACAAATGATTTAGCTTCAAATACTTGCGATATAAATGATATAGCTTCAAATGCAGGCGAAACTAACGAGTTAGCTTCAAGTCCAAGCGAATCGACGATTAAGCATCAAATCAATGCGATGTAGAAGGTTTAGCTTCAAATCCATGCGACACAAATGATTTAGCTTCAAATACTTGCGATATAAATGATATAGCTTCAAATGCAGGAGAAACTAACGAGTTAGCTCCAAATCCATGCGAAACACATGATTTAGCTGCAAATCAATGCGATGTAGAAGGTTTAGCTTCAAATCCATGCGTTACAAATGATTTAGCATCAGGTACTGGCGATATAAATGAAATAGCTTCAAATGCAGGGGAAGCAAACGAGTTAGCATCTAATCCATGCAAAACACATGATTCAGCTTCAAATCAAAGCGATGTAGAAGGTATAGCTTCAAATCCACGCGAAACACATGATTTAGCTTCAAATCAATGCGATGTTGAAGGTTTAGCTTCAAATCGATGCGAAACAAATAATTTAGCTTCAAACACTTCGGATATAAGTGATATAGATGCAAATGCAGACGAATCAAACGAGGTAGGTTCAAAATCCATGCGATACATATCATTTAGCTTCAAATAGATACGAAGTAGAAGGCTTAGCTTCAAATGCATGCGAAACAAATGATTTAGGTTCAGATACTTGCGATATATTGATATAGCTTCAAATGCAGGCGAAACTAACGAGTTAGATTCAAATCCATGCGAAACACATGATTTAGCTTCAAATCAATGCGATGTTGAAGGTTTAGCTTCAAATCGATGCGAAACAAATGATTTAGCTTCAAACACTTGGGATATAAGTGATATAGCTGCAAATGCAGATGAATCAAACGGGGTAGGTTCAAAATCCATGCGATACATATCATTTAGCTTCAAATCGATACGAAGTAGTAGGCTTAGCTTCAAATCCATGCGAAACAAATGATTTAGGTTCAGATACTTGCGATATAAGTGATATAGCTTCATATACAGGCGAAACTAACGAGTTAGCTTCAAATGCATGCAAAACCCATGATTTAGCTTCAAATCAATGCGATGTAGATCATTTAGCTTTAAATCCAAGCGAAACAAATGATGTAGCTTCACACATTTGGGATATAAGTGATATAGCTTCAAATGCAGACGAAACAAACGAGCTAGCTTCACATCCAAGCGAAACAAATGATTTAGCTTCAAATCAATTCGAAGTAGAAGGCTTAGCTTCATATCGATGCGGAACAAATGATTTTGCTTAAAATACTTGCGATATAAGTGATATAGATTCAACTGCAGGCCAAACAAACGAGTTAGCTTCAAATCCATGCGAAACAAATGATTTAGCTTCAAACACTTGGGATATAAGTGATATAGCTTCAAATGCAGACGAAACAAACGAGTTAGCTTCAAATCCATGCGAACCACATGATTAAACTGAAAATAAATGCGATGTAGAAGGTTTAGCTTCAAAGCCATGCGAAACAAGTGATTTAGCTTCGGATACTTGCGATATAAGTGATATAGCATCAAATGCAGGCGAAACGAACGAGTTAGCTGCAAATCCTTGCGAAACACATGATATAGCTGCAAATCAAAGCGATGTTGAAGGTTTAGCTTCAAATCCATGCGAAACAAATGATTTAGCTTCAGATACTAGCGATATATGTGATATTGCTTCAAGTGCAGACGAAACAAACGAGTTAGCTTCAAATCCATGCAAAACACATGATTTAGCTTCAAATCTATGCGATGTAGATGGTTTAGCTTCAAATCCATGCGAAACCAATGATTTAGGTTCAAATACTTGCGATATAAGTGATATAGATGCAAATTGCAGACGAAACAAACGAGATAACTTCAAATCCATGCGAAACAAATGAATTAGCTTCAAACACTTGGGATATAAGTGATATAGCTTCAAATGCAGGGGAAACACATCATTTAGATGCAAATCAATGCGAAGTAGAAGGCTTAGCTTCAAATCAATGCGACACAAATGATTTAGGTCCAGATACTTGCGATAGAAGTGATATAGCTACAAATGCAGACGAAAGAAACAAGCTAGCTTCAAATCCATGCGAATCAAATGATTTATCTTCAAACAGTTGGGATATAAGTGATATAGCTTCAAATGCGCACGAAGCAAACGAGTCAGCTTCAAATCAATGCGAAAGTAGAAGGTTTAGCTTCAAATCCAGGCGAAACAAATGATTTAGCATCAGATACTTGCGATATAAATGACATAGCTTCAAATGCAGGGGATACAAACGAATTAGCTTCAAATCCATGCGAAACACATGATTAAGCTTCAAATCAATGCGATGTAGAAGGTTTAGCTACAAATCAATGCGACACAAATGATTTAGGTCCAGATACTTGCGATAGAAGTGATATAGCTACAAATGCAGACGAAAGAAACAAGCTAGCTTCAAATCCATGCGAAGCAAATGATTTATCTTCAAACACTTGGGATATAAGTACTATAGCTTCAAATGCAGACGAAACAAACGAGATAGCTTCCAATCCAAGCGAAACACATGATTTAGCTTCAAATGAGTGCGATGTAGAAGGTTTGGCTTCAAATCCAAGCGAAACACATGATTTAGCTTCTAACACTTGGGATATAAGTGACATAGCTTCAAATGCAGGGGAAACAAACGAGTTAGCTTCAAATCCAAGCGAATCACATGATTTAGCTTCAAATGAGTGCGATGTAGAAGGTTTGATTTCAAATCCAAGCGAAACACATGATTTAGCTTCAAACACTTGCGATATAAGTGATATAGCTTCAAATGCAGGAGAAACAAACGAGTTAGCTTCAAATCCATGCAAAACACATGATTAAGCTTCAAATCGATGCGAAACGAATAGTTTAGCATCAAAAACCTGTTTTATACGTGATTCAGCTTGAACTGCATGTGAAACAATGGGGTTAGCTTCAAATACAAGCGAAACACATTATTCAGCTTCAAATCAATGCGAAGTAGAAGGCTTAGCTTCAAATCCATGCAAATCAAATGGTTTCGATTCAAACACTTGTGATATACATGATTTAACTTCAACTGCATGCGAAACAAACGAGTTAGCATAAAATTCAGGAAAAAGACATGATTTAGCTTCAAATCAATGCGGAGTAGAAGGCTTAGCTTCAAATCCATGCGAAACGAATAGTTTAGCATCAAATACTTGTTTTATACGTGATTTAGATTCAACTGCATGCGAAACAAACTAATTAGATTCAAAATCAACAGAAACACATGATTTAGCTTCAAATCAATGCGAAGAAGAAGGCGTAGCTTCAAATCCATGCCAATCAAATGGTTTCGCTTCAAATACTTGTGATATACATGATTTAGCTTCAACTGCATGCGAAACAAACGAGTTAGCTTCAAATCCATGCGGAACACATGATTTAGCTGCAAATCAATGCGATGTGGAAGGTTTAGATTCAAATCAATGCGACACAAATGACTTAGCATCAGATACATGCGATGTAAGTGATATAGCTTCAAATGCAGGGGAAGCAAACGAGTTAGCTTCAAATCCATGCAAACACACGATTTAGCTTCAAATCAATGCGATGTAGAACGATTAGCTTTAAATCCAAGCGAAACAAATGATGTAGCTTCAAACATTTGGGATATAGGTGATATAACTTCAAATGCAGACGAAACAAACGAGTTAGCTTCACATCCAAGCGAAACACATGATTTAGCTTCAAGTCAATGCGAAGTAGAAGTCTTAGCTTCAAATCGATGCGGAACAAATGATTTTGCTTCAAATACTTGCGATATAAGTGATATACATTCAACTGCAGGTCAAACAAACGAGTTAGCTTCAAATCCATGCGAAACACATTATTTAGCTGCAAATCAATGCGATGTAGAAGGTTTAGCTTCAAATCCATTCCAAAGAAATGGTTTAGATACAAATACTTGCGATGTACGTTATTTAGATTCAACTGCATGCGCAACAACCGAGTTAGATTCAAATCCATGCGAAACACATGATTTAGCTTCAAATCTATGCGATGTAAGAAGGTTTAGCTTCAAATCCATGCGAAACCAATGATTTAGGTTCAGATACTTGCGATATAAGTGATATAGATTCAAATGCAGACGAAACAAACAAGCTAGCTTCAAATCCATGCGAATCAAATGATTTATCTTCAAACACTTGGGATATAAGTGATATAGCTTCAAATGCAGACGAAACAAACGAGTTAGCTTCACAACCAAGCGAAACACATGATTTAGCTTCAAATCAATGCGATGTAGAAGGTTTGGCTACAAATCCATGCGAAACAAATGACTTAGCATCAAACACTCGGGATATAAGTGATATAGCTTCAAATGCAGACGAATCAAAGGAGTTAGCTTCAAAATGCATGCGATACACATGATATAGCTTCAAATCAATGCGAAGTAGAAGGCTTAGCTTCAAATCCATGCGGAGCAAATGATTTATCTTCAGATAATTGCGTTATAAGCGATATACGTTCAAATGCAGACGAAACAAACGAGCTGGCTTCAACTCCATGCGAAACACATAATTTAGCTTCAAATCAATGCGATGTAGAAGAATTAGCTTCAAATCCATGCGAAGCAAATGATTGAGCTTCAAACATTTGGGATATAAGTAGTATAGCTTCAAATGCAGACGAAACAAACGAGATAGCTTCCAACCCAAGCGAAACACATGATTTAGCTTCAAATCAGTGCGATGAAGATGATTTAGCTTCAAATCCAAGCGAAACACATGATTTAGCAGCAAATCAATGCGATGTAGAAAGTGTAGCTTCAAATCCATGCATCACAAATGATTTAGCTTCAGATTCTTGCGATATAAGTGATATAGTTCAAATTCAGGGGATACAAACGAGTTAGCTGCAAATCCATGCGAAACTCATGATTAAGCTTCAAATCGATGAGAAGTAGAAGGCTTAGCTTTAGATCCATGCGAAACACATGATTTAGCAGCAAATCAGTGCGATGTAGAAGGTTTAGCTTCAAATCCATGCGAAACCAATGATTTAGCTCCAGTTATTTGCGATATGAGTGATATAGCTTTAAATGCAGGGGAAATAAACGAGTTAGCCTGAAAACCATGCAAAACACATGATTAAGCCTGAAATCAATGCTGTGTGGAAGGTTTAGCTTCAAGTCCATGCGAAACAAATGATTTAGCTTCAAACAATGGGATATAAGTGATATAGCTTCAATTGCAGACGAAACAAACGAGTTAGCTTCAAATCTATGCGAAACAAATGATATAAATTCAGATACTTGCGATATAAGTGATATAGTTTCAAGTGCAGACGAAACAAACGAGTTGGCTTCAAATCCATGCGGAACACATGATTTAGCTGCAAATCAATGCGATGTTGAAGGTTTAGATTCAAATCCATGCGAAACAAGTGATTTAGCTTCAGATACTTGCGATATAAGTGATGTAGCTTCAAATGCAGACGAAACAAACGAGATAGCTTCCAATCCAAGCGAAACACATGATTTAGCTTCAAATGAGTGCGATGTAGAAGGTTTAGCTTCAAGTCCATGCGAAACAAATGATTTAGCTTCTAACACTTGGGATATAAGTGATATAGCTTCAAATGCAGGGGAAACAAACGAGTTAGCTTCAAATCCAAGCGAATCACATGTTTTAGATTCAAATCAGTGCGATGTAGGAGGTTTGGTTTCAAATCCAAGCGAAACACATGATTTAGCTTGAAACACTTGGGATATAATTGATATAGCTTCAAATGCAGGGGAAACAAACGAGGTAGCTTCAAATCCAAGCGAATCACATGATTTAGCTTCAAATCATTGCGATGCAGAAGGTTTAGCTTGAAACCAATGCAATGTGGAAGGTTTAGCTTCAAATCAATGCGACAGAAATGACTTAGCATCAGATACATGCGATATAAGTGATATAGCTTCAAATGCAGGAGAAACAAACGAGTTAGCTTCAAATCCATGCAAAACACATGATTAAGCTTCAAATCAATGCGAAACGAATAGTTTAGCATCAAAAACCTGTTTTATACGTGATTCAGCTTCAACTGCATGTGAAACAATGGGGTTAGCTTCAAATTCAAGCGAAACACATTATTCAGCTTCAAATCAATGCGAAGTAGTAGGCTTAGCTTCAAATCCATGCGAAACAAATGATTTAGCTTCAGATACTAGCGATATATGTGATATTGCTTCAAGTGCAGAAGAAACAAACGAGATAGCTTCAAATCCATGCGGAACACATGATTTAGCTTAAAATTCATGCGATTTAGATGGTTTAGCTTCAAATCCATGCGAAACAAATGATAGACCTGCAAACACTTGGGATATGGGTGATATAGCTTCAGCTGCATGCGAATCAAACGAGTTAGATTCAAGTCCATGCGATGTAGATGGTTTAACTTCAAAGCCATGTGGAACAAATGTTTTATCTTCAGATAATTGCGTTATAAGCGATATACGTTCAAATGCAGACGAAACAAACAAGCTAGCTTCAACTCCATGCGACACGCATGATTAAGCTTCAAATCAATGCGATGTAGAAGGCTCAGCTTCAAATCCATGCGGAACAAATGATTTAGCTTCAAATACTTTCGATATAAATGATATAGATTCAACTGCAGACGAAACAAACGAGTTAGCTTCACATTCAAGCGAAACAAATGATTTAGCTTCAAATCAATGCGAAGTAGAAGGCTTAGCTTCATATCGATGCGGAACAAATGATTTTGCTTAAAATACTTGCGATATAAGTGATATAGCTTCAAATGCAGACGAAACAAACAAGTTAGCTTCAAATCCATGCGAAACACATGATTAAACTGAAAATCAATGCGATGTAGAAGGTTTAGCTTCAATCCGTGCGAAACAAATGATTTAGCTTCAGATACTTACGATATAAGTGATATAGCATCAAATGCAGGCGAAACGAACGAGTTAGCTGCAAATCCATGCGAAACACATGATTTAGCTTCAAATCTATGGGAAGTAGAAGGTTTCGCTACAAATCCATGCGAAACCAAAGATTTAGGTTCAGATACTTGCGATATAAGTGATATACCTCCAAATGCAGACGAAACAAACGAGTTAGCTTCAAATCCATGCGAAACAAATGATTTAGCATCAAACACTCGGGATATAAGTGATATAGCTTCAAATGCAGGCCAAACAAACGAGTTAGCTTCAAATCCATGCGAAACAAATGATTTAGCTTCAAACACTTGGGATATAAGTGATATAGCTTCAAATGCAGACGAAACAAACGAGTTAGCTTCAAATCCATGCGAAACACAAGATTAAACTGAAAATCAATGCGATGTAGAAGGTTTAGCTTCAAAGCCATGTGGAACAAATGATTTATCTTCAGATAATTGCGTTATAAGCGATATACGTTCAAATGCAGACGAAACAAACAAGCTAGCTTCAACTCCATGCGACACGCATGATTAAGCTTCAAATCAATGCGATGTAGAAGGCTCAGCTTCAAATCCATGCGGAACAAATGATTTAGCTTCAAATACTTGCGATATAAATGATATAGTTTCAACTGCAGACGAAACAAACGAGTTAGCTTCACATTCAAGCAAAACAAATGATTTAGCTTCAAATCAATGCGAAGTAGAAGGCTTAGCTTCATATCGATGCGGCACAAATGATTTTGCTTAAAATACTTGCGATATAAGTGATATAGATTCAACTGCAGGCTAAGCAAAGGAGTTAGCTTCAAATCCATGCGAAACAAATGATTTAGCTTCAAACACTTGGGATATAAGTGATATAGCTTCAAATGCAGACGAAACAAACGAGTTAGCTTCAAATCCATGCGAAACACATGATTAAACTGAAAATCAATGCGATGTAGAAGGTTTAGCTTCAAAGCCATGCGAAACAAGTGATTTAGCTTCAGATACTTGCGATATAAGTGATATACCTCCAAATGCAGACGAAACAAACGAGTTAGCTTCAAATCCATGCGAAACACATGATATAGCTGCAAATCAAAGCGAAGTTGAAGGTTTAGCTTCAAATCCATGCGAAACAAATGATTTAGCTTCAGATACTAGCGATATATGTGATATTGCTTCAAGTGCAGAAGAAACAAACGAGATAGCTTCAAATCCATGCGGAACACATGATTTAGCTTAAAATTCATGCGATTTAGATGGTTTAGCTTCAAATCCATGCGAAACAAATGATAGACCTGCAAACACTTGGGATATGGGTGATATAGCTTCAGCTGCATACGAAACAAACGAGTTAGATTCAAGTCCATGCGATGGAGAAGGTTTAGCTTCAAATCCATGCGAAACAAATGATTTAGCTTCAAATACTTGGGATATAAGTGATATAGCTTCAAATGCAGACGAAACAAACGAGTTAGCTTCATATCCATGCGAAACACATGATTAAGCTTCAAGTCAATGCGATGTAGAAAGTTTAGCTTCCAATCCAAGCGAAACACATGATTTAGCTTCAAATGAGTGCGACGTAGAAGGTTTGGCTTCAAATCCAAGCGAAACACATGATTTAGCTTCTAACACTTGGGATATAAGTGATATAGCTTCAAATGCAGGGGAAACAAACGAGTTAGCTTCAAATCCAAGCGAATCACATGATTTAGCTTCAAATGAGTGCGATGCAGAAGGTTTAGCTTGAAACCAATGCAATGTGGCAGGTTTAGCTTCAAATCAATGCGACACAAATGACTTAGCATCAGATACATGCGATATAAGTGATATAGCTTCAAATGCAGGAGAAACACACGAGTCAGCTTCAAATCCATGCGAAACACATAATTTAGCTGCAAATCAATGCGATGTAGAAGGTATAGCTTCAAGTCAAAGCGAAACACATGATTTATTACATGAACTTGCGATATAAGTGATATACCTCCAAATGCAGACGAAACAAACGAGTTAGCTTCAAATCCATGCGAAACAAATGATTTAGCTTCAAACACTTGGGATATAAGTGATATAGCTTCAAATGCGGACGAAACAAACGAGTTAGTTCAAATCCTTGCGAAAAACATCATTTAGATGCAAAGCAATGCGATGTAGAAGGTTTAGCTTCAAATCCATGCGAAACAAATGATTTAGTATCAGATACTTGCGATATAAATGATATAGCTTCAAATGCAGGGGTTAGAAACGAATTAGCTTCAAATCCATGTGAAACACATGATTGAGCTTCAAATCAATGCGATGTTGAAGGTTAAGCTTCAAATCCATGCGAAACAAATGATTTAGCTTCAGATACTAGCGATATATGTGATATTGCTTCAAGTGCAGACGAAACAAACGAGTTAGCTTCAAATCCATGCGGAACACATGATTAACTTAAAATTCATGCGATTTAGATGGTTTAGCTTCAAATCCATGCGAAACAAATGATAGAGCTGCAAACACTTGGGATATGGGTGATATAGTTTCAGCTGCATGCGAAACAAACGAGTTAGCTTCAAGTCCATGCGATGGAGAAGGTTTAGCTTCAAATCCATGCGAAACAAATGATTTAGCTTCAAACACTTGGGATATAAGTGATATAGCTTCAAATGCAAACGAAACAAACGACTTAGCTTCACATCCAAGCGGAACACATGATTTAGCTTCAAATCAATACGATGTAGAAGGTTTAGCTACAAATCCATGCGAAACAAATGATTTAGCATCAAACACTCGGGATATAAGTGATATAGCTTCAAATGCAGACGAAGCAAACGAGTCAGCTTCAAATCAATGCGAAAGTAGATGGTTTAGCTTCAAATCCAGGCGAAACAAATGATTTAGCATCAGATACTTGCGATATAAGTGATATAGCTTCAAATGCAGGGGAAATAAACGAGTTAGCCTGAAAACCATGCAAAACACGTGATTAAGCCTCAAATCAATGCTGTGTGGAAGGTTTAGCTTCAAGTCCATGCGAAACAAATGATTTAGCTTCAAACAATGGGATATAAGTGATATAGCTTCAATTGCAGACGAAACAAACGAGTTAGCTTCAAATCTATGCGAAACAAATGATATACCTTCGGATACTTGCGATATAAGTGATATAGTTTCAAGTGCAGACGAAACAAACGAGTTGGCTTCAAATCCATGCGGAACACATGATTTAGCTGCAAATCAATGCGATGTTGAAGGTTTAGCTTCAAATCCATGCGAAACAAATGATTTAGCTTCAGATACTAGCGATATATGTGATATTGCTTCAAGTGCAGAAGAAACAAACGAGATAGCTTCAAATCCATGCGGAACACATGATTTAGCTTAAAATTCATGCGATTTAGATGGTTTAGCTTCAAATCCATGCGAAACAAATGATAGACCTGCAAACACTTGGGATATGTGTGATATAGCTTCAGCTGCATGCGAAACAAACGAGTTAGATTCAAGTCCATGCGATGGAGAAGGTTTAGCTTCAAATCCATGCGAAACAAATGATTTAGCTTCAAATACTTGGGATATAAGTGATATAGCTTCAACTGCATGCGAAACAAACGAGTTAGCTACAAATCCATGCGGAACACATGATTTAGCTGCAAGTCAATGCGATGTAGAAGGTTTAGCTTCAAATTCATGCGAAACAAATGATTTAGCTTCAAACACTTGGGATATAAGTGATATAGCTTCAAATGCAAACGAAACAAACGACTTAGCTTCACATCCAAGCGGAACACATGATTTAGCTTGAAATCAATACGATGTAGAAGGTTTAGCTACAAATCCATGCGAAACAAATGATTTAGCATCAAACACTCGGGATATAAGTGATATAGCTTCAAATGCAGACGAATCAAACGAGTCAGCTTCAAAATGCATGCGATACACATGATATAGCTGAAAATCAATGGGAAGTAGAAGGTTTAGCTTCAAATCAATGCGACACAAATGATTTAGGTCCAGATACTTGCGATAGAAGTGATATATCTTCAAATGCAGGGGAAATAAACGAGTTAGCCTGAAAACCATGCAAAACACGTGATTAAGCCTCAAATCAATGCTGTGTGGAAGGTTTAGCTTCAAGTCCATGCGAAACAAATGATTTAGCTTCAGACAATGGGATATAAGTGATATAGCTTCAATTGCAGACGAAACAAACGAGTTAGCTTCAAATCTATGCGAAACAAATGATTTAACATCAAATCAATGCGATATAGAAGGTTTGGCTTCAAATCCATGCGAAACAAATGATTTAGCTTCAGATACTTGCGATATAAGTGATATAGTTTCAAGTGCAGACGAAACAAACGAGTTGGCTTCAAATCCATGCGGAACACATGATTTAGCTGCAAATCAATGCGATGTTGAAGGTTTAGCTTCAAATCCATGCGAAACAAATGATTTAGCTTCAGATACTAGCGATATATGTGATATTGCTTCAAGTGCAGAAGAAACAAACGAGATAGCTTCAAATCCATGCGGAACACATGATTTAGCTTAAAATTCATGCGATTTAGATGGTTTAGCTTCAAATCCATGCGAAACAAATGATAGACCTGCAAACACTTGAGATATGGGTGATATAGCTTCAGCTGCATGCGAAACAAACGAGTTAGATTCAAGTCCATGCGATGGAGAAGGTTTAGCTTCAAATCCATGCGAAACAAATGATTTAGCTTCAAATACTTGGAATATAAGTGATATAGCTTCAACTGCATGCGAAACAAACGAGATAGCTTCAAATCCATGCGGAACACATGATTTAGCTTAAAATTCATGCGATTTAGATGGTTTAGCTTCAAATCCATGCGAAACAAATGATAGACCTGCAAACACTTGGGATATGGGTGATATAGCTTCAGCTGCATGCGAAACAAACGAGTTAGATTCAAGTCCATGCGATGGAGAAGGTTTAGCTTCAAATCCATGCGAAACAAATGATTTAGCTTCAAATACTTGGGATATAAGTGATATAGCTTCAAATGCAAACGAAACAAACGACTTAGCTTCACATCCATGCGGAACACATGATTTAGCTTAAAATTGATGCGATTTAGATGGTTTAGCTTCAAATCCATGCGAAACAAATGATAGAGCTGCAAACACTTGGGATATGGGTGATATAGCTTCAAGTGCAGGCGAAACAAACGAGTAAGATTCAAATCCATGCGAGACACATAATTTAGCTGCAAATCAATGCGATGTAGAAGGTATAGCTTCAAGTCAAAGCGAAACACATGATTTAGCACATGAACTCGCGATATAAGTGATATAGCTTCAAATGCAGACGAAACTAACGAGTTAGTTCAAATCCTTGCGAAAAACATCATTTAGATGCAAAGCAATGCGATGTAGAAGGTTTAGCTTCAAATCCATGCGAAACCAATGATTTAGCTTCAAACACTTGGGATATAAGTGATATAGATTCAAATGCAGACGAAACAAACGACTTAGCTTCACAACCAAGCGGAACACATGATTTAGCTTCAAATCAATACGATGTAGAAGGTTTAGCTACAAATCCATGCGAAACAAATGATTTAGCATCAAACACTCGGGATATAAGTGATATAGCTTCAAATGCAGACGAATCAAACGAGTCAGCTTCAAAATGCATGCGATACACATGATATAGCTTCAAATCAATGCGAAGAAGAATGTTTAGCTTTAAATCAATGCGACACAAATGATTTAGGTCCAGATACTTGCGATAGAAGTGATATAGCTACAAATGCAGGAGAAACCAACTAGCTAGCTCCAAATCCATGCGAAACGAATGATTTAGCTCCAAATCAATGCGTAGTAGAAGGCTTAGTTCCAAATCCATACGACACAAATGATTTAGCTTCAGATACTTGCGATATATGTGATATAGCTTCAAATGCAGACGAAAGAAACAAGCTAGCTTCAAATCCATGAGAAACAAATGATTTAGCTTCAGATACTTGCGATATAAGTGATATAGCATCAAATGCAGGCGAAACGAACGAGTTAGCTTCAAATCCATGCGAAACAAATGATTTAGCTTCAAACACTTGGGATATAAGTGATATAGCTTCAAATGCAGACGAAACAAACGAGTTAGTTCAAATCCTTGCGAAAAACATCATTTAGATGCAAAGCAATGCGATGTAGAAGGTTTAGCTTCAAATCCATGCGAAACAAATGATTTAGTATCAGATACTTGCGATATAAATGATATAGCTTCAAATGCAGGGGATAGAAACGAATTAGCTTCAAATCCACGTGAAACACATGATTAAGCTTCAAATCAATGCGATGTAGAAGGTTTAGCTTCAAATTCATGCGAAACAAATGATTTAGCTTCAAACAGTTGGGATATAAGTGATATAGCTTCAAATGCAGACGAAACAAATGAGTTAGCTTCACATCCAAGCGAAACACATGATTTAGCATCAAATCAATGCGATGTAGAAGGTTTAGATACAAATCCATGCGAAACAAATGATTTAGCATCAAACACTCGGGATATAAGTGATATAGCTTCAAATGCAGACGAATCAAAGGAGTTAGCTTCAAAATGCATGCGATACACATGATTTAGCTTCAAATCAATGCGAAGTAGAAGGCTTAGCTTCAAATCCATGCGGAGCAAATGATTTATCTTCAGATAATTGCGTTATAAGCGATATACGTTCAAATGCAGACGAAACAAACGAGCTGGCTTCAACTCCATGCGTCACACATGATTAAGCTTCAAATCAATGCGATGTAGATCGCTTAGCTTAAAATCCAAGCGAAACAAATGATTTTGCTTCAAATGCTTGCGAGTTAAGTGATATAGCTTCAAATGCAGGCGAAACAAACAAGTAAGATTCAAATCCATGCGAAACACATAATTTAGCTGCAAATCAATGCGATGTAGAAGGTATAGCTTCAAGTCAAAGCGAAACACATGATTTAGCACATGAACTTGCGATATAAGTGATATAGCTTCAAATGCAGGGGAAACAAACGAGTTAGCTACAAATGCATGCAAAACACATGATTCAGCTTCAAATCAATGCGATGTAGATCGTTTAGCTTTAAATCCAAGCGAATGAAATGATGTAGCGTCACACATTTGGGATATAAGTGATATAGCTTCAAATGCAGACGAAACAAACGAGCTAGCTTCACATCCAAGCGAATCAAATGATTTAGCTTCAAATCAATTCGAAGTAGAAGGCTTAGCTTCAAATCGATGCGGAACAAATGATTTTGCTTCAAATACTTGCGATATAACTGATATAGATTCAACTGCAGGCCAAACAAACGAGTTAGCTACAAATCCATGCGAAATAAATGACTTAGCATCAGATACTTGCGATATAAGTGATATAGCTTAAAATGCAAGGGAAACAAACGAGTTAGCTTCAAATCCATGCAAAACACATGATTTAACATCAAATCAATGCGATATAGAAGGTTTGGCTTCAAATCCATGCGAAACAAATGATTTAGCTTCAGATACTTGCGATATAAGTGATATAGCATCAAATGCAGGCGAAATGAACGAGTTAGCTGCAAATCCATGCGAAACACATGATATAGCTGCAAATCAAAGCGATGTTGAAGGTTTAGCTTCAAATCCATGCGAAACAAATGATTTAGCTTCAGATACTAGCGATATATGTGATATTGCTTTAAGTGCAGACGAAACAAACGAGTTAGCTTCAAATCCATGCGGAACACATGATTTAGCTTAAAATTCATGCGATTTAGATGGTTTAGCTTCAAATCCATGCGAAACAAATGAAAGAGCTGCAAACACTTGGGATATGGGTGATATAGCTTCAGCTGCATGCGAAACAACGAGTTAGCTTCAAATCCATGCGGAACACATCATTTAGCTTAAAATTCATGCGATTTAGACGGTTTAGCTTCAAATCCATGCGAAACAAATGATAGAGCTGCAAACACTTGGGATATGGGTGATATAGTTTCAGCTGCATGCGAAACAAACGAGTTAGCTTCAAGTCCATGCGATGTATAAGGTTTAGCTTCAAATCCATGCGAAACAAATGATTTAGTTTCAGATACTTGCGATATAAGTGATATACCTCCAAATGCAGACGAAACAAACGAGTTAGCTTCAAATCCATGCGAAACAAATGATTTAGCTTCAAACACTTGGGATATAAGTGATATAGCTTCGAATGCAGACGAAACAAACGAGTTAGTTCAAATCCTTGTGAAAAACATCATTTAGATGCAAAGCAATGCGATGTAGAAGGTTTAGCTTCAAATCCATGCGAAACAAATGATTTAGTATCAGATACTTGCGATATAAATGATATAGCTTCAAATGCAGGGGATAGAAACGAATTAGCTTCAAATCCACGTGAAACACATGATTAAGCTTCAAATCAATGCGATGTAGAAGGTTTAGCTTCAAATTCATGCGAAACAAATGATTTAGCTTCAAACACTTGGGATATAAGTGATATAGCTTCAAATGCAGACGAAACAAATGAGTTAGCTTCACATCCAAGCGAAACACATGATTTAGCATCAAATCAATGCGATGTAGAAGGTTTTGATACAAATCCATGCGAAACAAATGATTTAGCATCAAACACTCGGGATATAAGTGATATAGCTTCAAATGCAGACGAATCAAACGAGTTAGCTTCAAAATGCATGCGATACACATGATTTAGCTTCAAATCAATGCGAAGTAGAAGGCTTAGCTTCAAATCCATGCGGAACAAATGATTTATCTTCAGATAATTGCGTTATAAGCGATATACGTTCAAATGCAGCCGAAACAAACGAGGTGGCTTCAACTCCATGCGACACACATGATTAAGCTTCAAATCAATGCGATGTAGAAGGCTTAGCTTCAAATCCATGCGGAACCTATGATTTAGCTTCAAATGCTTGCGATTTAAGTGATATAGCTTCAAATGCAGGCGAAACAAACAAGTAAGATTCAAATCCATGCGAAACACATAATTTAGCTGAAAATCAATGCGATGTAGAAGGTATAGCTTCAAGTCAAAGGGAAACACATGATTTAGCACATGAACTTGCGATATAAGTGATATAGCTTCAAATGCAGGGGAAACAAACGAGTTAGCTTCAAATGCATGCAAAACACATGATTCAGCTTCAAATCAATGCGATGTAGATCGTTTAGCTTTAAATCCAAGCGAATCAAATGATGTAGCGTCACACATTTGGGATATAAGTGATATAGCTTCAAATGCAGACGAAACAAATGAGCTAGCTTCACATCCAAGCGAATCAAATGATTTAGCTTCAAATCAATTCGAAGTAGAAGGCTTAGCTTCAAATCGATGCGGAACAAATGATTTTGCTTCAAATACTTGCGATATAAGTGATATAGATTCAACTGAAGGCCAAACAAACGAGTTAGCTTCAAATCCATGCGAAATAAATGACTTAGCATCAGATACTTGCGATATAAGTGATATAGCTTCAAATTCAAGGAAAACAAATGAGTTAGCTTCAAATCCATGCGGAACATATGATTTAGCTTGAAATTCATGCGATTTGGATGGTTTAGCTTCAAATCCATGCGAAACAAATGATGGAGCTGCAAACACTTGGGATATGGCTGATATAGTTTCAGCTGCATGCGAAACAAACGAGTTAGCTTCAAGTCCATGCGATGTAGAAGGTTTAGCTTCAAATCCACGCGAAACAAATGATTTAGTATCAGATACTTGCGATATAAATTATTTAGCTTCAAATGCAGGGGATAGAAACGAATTAGCTTCAAATCCATGTGAAACACATGATTAAGCTTCAAATCAATGCGATGTAGAAGGTTTAGCTTCAAATTCATGCGAAACAAATGATTTAGCTTCAAACACTTTGGATATAAGTGATATAGCTTCAAATGCAGACGAAACAAATGAGTTAGCTTCACATCCAAGCGAAACACATGATTTAGCATTAAATCAATGCGATGTAGAAGGTTTAGATACAAATCCATGCGAAACAAATGATTTAGCATCAAACACTCGGGATATAAGTGAGATAGCTTCAAAAGCAGACGAATCAAACGAGTTAGTTTCAAAATGCATGCGATACTCATGATTTAGCTTCAAATCAATGGGAAGTAGAAGGCTTAGCTTCAAATCCATGCGGAACAAATGATTTATCTTCAGATAATTGCGTTATAAGCGATATACGTTCAAATACAGACGAAACAAACGAGCTGGCTTCAACTCCATGCGACACACATGATTAAGATTCAAATAAATGCGATGTAGAAGGCTTAGCTTCAAATCCATGCGGAACAAATGATTTAGCTTCAAATGCTTGCGATATAAGTGATATAGCTTCAAATGCAGACGAAACAAACGAGTTAGCTTCAAATCCATGCGGAACACATGATTTAGCTTAAAATTCATGCGATTTAGATGGTTTAGCTTCAAATCCATGCGAAACAAATGATAGAGCTGGAAACACTTGGGATATGGGTGATATAGTTTCAGCTGCATGCGAAACAAACGAGTTAGCTTCAAGTCCATGCGATGTAGAAGGTTTAGCTTCAAATCCACGCGAAACAAATGATTTAGTTTCAGATACATGCGATATAAGTGATATACCTCCAAATGCAGACGCAACAAACGAGTTAGCTTCAAATCCATGCGAAACAAATGATTTAGCTTCAAACACTTGGGATATAAGTGATATAGCTTCCAATGCAGACGAAACAAACGAGTTAGTTCAAATCCTTGCGAAAAACATCATTTAGATGCAAAGCAATGCGATGTAGAAGGTTTAGCTTCAAATCCATGCGAAACAAATGATTTAGCATCAAACACTCGGGATATAAGTGATATAGCTTCAAATGCAGACGAATCAAACGAGTTAGCTTCAAAATGCATGCGATACACATGATTTAGCTTCAAATCAATGCGAAGTAGAAGGCTTAGCTTCAAATCCGTGCGGAACAAATGATTTAGCTTCAAATGCTTGCGCTATATGTGATATAGCTTCAAATGCAGGCGAAACAAACGAGCTAGCTTCACATTCAGCGAAACAAATGATTTAGCTTCAAATCAATTCGAAGTAGAAGGCTTAGCTTCAAATCGATGCGGAACAAATGATTTTGCTTCAAATACTTGCGATATAAGTGATATAGATTCAACTGCAGGCCAAACAAACGAGTTAGCTTCAAATCCATGCGAAATAAATGACTTAGCATCAGATACTTGCGATATAAGTGATATAGCTTCAAATGCAAGGGAAACAAACGAGTTAGCTTCAAATCCATGCAAAACACATGATTTAACATCAAATCAATGCGATATAGAATGTTTGGCTTCAAATCCATGCGAAACAAATGATTTAGCTTCAGATACTAGCGATATATTTGATATTGCTTTAAGTGCAGACGAAACTAACGAGTTAGCTTCAAATCCATGCGGAATACATGATTTAGCTTAAAATTGATGCGATTTAGATGGTTTAGCTTCAAATCCATGCGAAACAAATGATAGAGCTGCAAACACTTGGGATATGGGTGATATAGCTTCAAGTGCAGGCGAAACAAACGAGTAAGATTCAAATCCATGCGAAACACATAATTTAGCTGCAAATCAATGCGATGTAGAAGGTTTAGATTCAAATTCATGCGAAACAAATGATTTAGCTTCAAACACTTTGGATATAAGTGATATAGCTTCAAATGCAGACGAAACAAATGAGTTAGCTTCACATCCAAGCGAAACACATGATTTAGCATTAAATCAATGCGATGTAGAAGGTTTAGATACAAATCCATGCGAAACAAATGATTTAGCATCAAACACTCGGGATATAAGTGAGATAGCTTCAAATGCAGACGAATCAAACCAGTTAGCTTCAAAATGCATGCGATACTCATGATTTAGCTTCAAATCAATGCGAAGTAGAAGGCTTAGCTTCAAATCCATGCGGAACAAATGATTTATCTTCAGATAATTGCGTTATAAGCGATATGCGTTCAAATACAGACGAAACAAACGAGCTGGCTTCAACTCCATGCGACACACATGATTAAGATTCAAATAAATGCGATGTAGAAGGCTTAGCTTCAAATCCATGCAGAACAAATGATTTAGCTTCAGATACTTGCGATATAAGTGATACAGCATCAAATGCAGGCGAAACGAACGAGTTAGCTTCAAATCCATGCGAAACAAATGATTAAGCTTCAAACACTTGGGATATAAGTGATATAGCTTCAAATGCAGACGAAACAAACGAGTTAGTTCAAATCCTTGCGAAAAACATCATTTAGATGCAAAGCAATGCGATGTAGAAGGTTTAACTTCAAATCCATGCGAAACAAATGATTTAGTATCAGATACTTGCGATATAAATGATATAGCTTCAAATGCAGGGGATAGAAACGAATTAGCTTCAAATCCATGTGAAACACATGATTAAGCTTCAAATCAATGCAATGTAGAAGGTTTAGCTTCAAATTCATGCGAAACAAATGATTTAGCTTCAAACACTTGGGATATAAGTGATATAGCTTCAAATGCAGACGAAACAAATTAGTTAGCTTCACATCCAAGCGAAACACATGATTTAGCATCAAATCAATGCGATGTAGAAGGTTTAGATACAAATCCATGCGAAACAAATGATTTAGCATCAAACACTCGGGATATAAGTGATATAGATTCAAATGCAGACGAATCAAACGAGTTAGCTTCAAAATGCATGCGATACACATGATTTAGCTTCAAATCAATGCGAAGTAGAAGGCTTAGCTTCAAATCCATGCGGAACAAATGATTTATCTTCAGATAATTGCGTTATAAGCGATATACGTTCAAATGCAGACGAAAAAACGAGCTGGCTTCAACTCCATGCGTCACACATGATTAAGCTTCAAATCAATGCGATGTAGAAGGTTTAGCTTCAAATCCATGCGAAACAAATGATTTAGTTTCAGATACTTGCGATATAAGTGATATACCTCCAAATGCAGACGAAACAAACGAGTTAGCTTCAAATCCATGCGAAACAAATGATTTAGCTTCAAACACTTGGGATATAAGTGATATGGCTTCGAATGCAGACGAAACAAACGAGTTAGTTCAAATCCTTGTGAAAAACATCATTTAGATGCAAAGCAATGCGATGTAGAAGGTTTAGCTTCAAATCCATGCGAAACAAATGATTTAGTATCAGATACTTGGATATAAATGATATAGCTTCAAATGCAGGGGATAGAAACGAATTGGCTTCAAATCCACGTGAAACACATGATTAAGCTTCAAATCAATGCGATGTAGAAGGTTTAGCTTCAAATTCATGCGAAACAAATGATTTAGCTTCAAACACTTGGGATATAAGTGATATAGCTTCAAATGCAGACGAAACAAATGAGTTAGCTTCACATCCAAGCGAAACACATGATTTAGCATCAAATCAATGCGATGTAGAAGGTTTAGATACAAATCCATGCGAAACAAATGATTTAGCATCAAACACTCGGGATATAAGTGATATAGCTTCAAATGCAGACGAATCAAACGAGTTAGCTTCAAAATGCATGCGGTACACATGATTTAGCTTCAAATCAATGCGAAGTAGAAGGCTTAGCTTCAAATCCATGCGGAACAAATGATTTATCTTCAGATAATTGCGTTATGAGCGATATACGTTCAAATGCAGCCGAAACAAACGAGCTGGCTTCAACTCCATGCGAAACACATAATTTAGCTGCAAATCAATGCGATGTAGAAGGTATAGCTTCAAGTCAAAGGGAAACACATGATTCAGCACATGGACTTGCGATATAAGTGATATAGCTTCAAATGCAGGGGAAACAAACGAGTTAGCTTCAAATGCATGCAAAACACATGATTCAGCTTCAAATCAATGCGATGTAGATCGTTTAGCTTTAAATCCAAGCGAATCAAATGATGTAGCGTCACACATTTGGGATATAAGTGATATAGCTTCAAATGCAGACGAAACAAACGAGCTAGCTTCACATCCAAGCGAATCAAATGATTTAGCTTCAAATCAATTCGAAGTAGAAGGCTTAGCTTCAAATCGATGCGGAACAAATGATTTTGCTTCAAATACTTGCGATATAAGTGATACAGATTCAACTGCAGGCCAAACAAACGAGTTAGCTTCAAATCCATGCGAAATAAATGACTTAGCATCAGATACTTGCGATATAAGTGATATAGCTTCAAATGCAAGGGAAACAAACGAGTTAGCTTCAAATCCATGCAAAACACATGATTTAACATCAAATCAATGCGATATAGAAGGTTTGGCTTCAAATCCATGCGAAACAAATGATTTAGCTTCAGATACTTGCGATATAAGTGATATAGCATCAAATGCAGGCGAAACGAACGAGTTAGCTGCAAATCCATGCGATACACATGATATAGCTGCAAATCAAAGCGATGTTGAAGGTTTAGCTTCAAATCCATGCGAAACAAATGATTTAGCTTCAGATACTAGCGATATATGTGATATTGCTTTAAGTGCAGACGAAACAAACGAGTTAGCTTCAAATCCATGCGGAACACATGATTTAGCTAAAAATTCATGCGATTTAGATGGTTTAGCTTCAAATCCATGCGAAACAAATGATTTAGCTTCAGATACATGCGATATAAGTGATATAGCATCAAATGCGGGCGAAACGAACGAGTTAGCTGCAAATCCATGCGAAACAAATGATTTAGCATCAAACACTCGGGATATAAGTGATATAGCTTCAAATGCAGACGAATCAAACGAGTTAGCTTCAAAATGCATGCGATACACATGATTTAGCTTCAAATCAATGCGAAGTAGAAGGCTTAGCTTCAAATCCGTGCGGAACAAATGATTTAGCTTCAAATGCTTGCGCTATATGTGATATAGCTTCAAATGCAGGCGAAACAAACGAGCTAGCTTCACATTCAAGCGAAACAAATGATTTAGCTTCAAATCAATTCGAAGTAGAAGGCTTAGCTTCAAATCGATGCGGAACAAATGATTTTGCTTCAAATACTTGCGATATAAGTGATATAGATTCAACTGCAGGCCAAACAAACGAGTTAGCTTCAAATCCATGCGAAATAAATGACTTAGCATCAGATACTTGCGATATAAGTGATATAGCTTCAAATGCAAGGGAAACAAACGAGTTAGCTTCAAATCCATGCAAAACACATGATTTAACATCAAATCAATGCGATATAGAATGTTTGGCTTCAAATCCATGCGAAACAAATGATTTAGCTTCAGATACTAGCGATATATTTGATATTGCTTTAAGTGCAGACGAAACTAACGAGTTAGCTTCAAATCCATGCGGAACACATGATTTAGCTTAAAATTGATGCGATTTAGATGGTTTAGCTTCAAATCCATGCGAAACAAATGATAGAGCTGCAAACACTTGGGATATGGGTGATATAGCTTCAAGTGCAGGCGAAACAAACGAGTAAGATTCAAATCCATGCGAAACACATAATTTAGCTGCAAATCAATGCGATGTAGAAGGTTTAGATTCAAATTCATGCGAAACAAATGATTTAGCTTCAAACACTTTGGATATAAGTGATATAGCTTCAAATGCAGACGAAACAAATGAGTTAGCTTCACATCCAAGCGAAACACATGATTTAGCATTAAATCAATGCGATGTAGAAGGTTTAGATACAAATCCATGCGAAACAAATGATTTAGCATCAAACACTCGGGATATAAGTGAGATAGCTTCAAATGCAGACGAATCAAACCAGTTAGCTTCAAAATGCATGCGATACTCATGATTTAGCTTCAAATCAATGCGAAGTAGAAGGCTTAGCTTCAAATCCATGCGGAACAAATGATTTATCTTCAGATAATTGCGTTATAAGCGATATACGTTCAAATACAGACGAAACAAACGAGCTGGCTTCAACTCCATGCGACACACATGATTAAGATTCAAATAAATGCGATGTAGAAGGCTTAGCTTCAAATCCATGCAGAACAAATGATTTAGCTTCAGATACTTGCGATATAAGTGATATAGCATCAAATGCAGGCGAAACGAACGAGTTAGCTTCAAATCCATGCGAAACAAATGATTAAGCTTCAAACACTTGGGATATAAGTGATATAGCTTCAAATGCAGACGAACAAACGAGTTAGTTCAAATCCTTGCGAAAAACATCATTTAGATGCAAAGCAATGCGATGTAGAAGGTTTAACTTCAAATCCATGCGAAACAAATGATTTAGTATCAGATACTTGCGATATAAATGATATAGCTTCAAATGCAGGGGATAGAAACGAATTAGCTTCAAATCCATGTGAAACACATGATTAAGCTTCAAATCAATGCAATGTAGAAGGTTTAGCTTCAAATTCATGCGAAACAAATGATTTAGCTTCAAACACTTGGGATATAAGTGATATAGCTTCAAATGCAGACGAAACAAATTAGTTAGCTTCACATCCAAGCGAAACACATGATTTAGCATCAATCAATGCGATGTAGAAGGTTTAGATACAAATCCATGCGAAACAAATGATTTAGCATCAAACACTCGGGATATAAGTGATATAGATTCAAATGCAGACGAATCAAACGAGTTAGCTTCAAAATGCATGCGATACACATGATTAGCTTCAAATCAATGCGAAGTAGAAGGCTTAGCTTCAAATCCATGCGGAACAAATGATTTATCTTCAGATAATTGCGTTATAAGCGATATACGTTCAAATGCAGACGAAAAAACGAGCTGGCTTCAACTCCATGCGTCACACATGATTAAGCTTCAAATCAATGCGATGTAGAAGGTTTAGCTTCAAATCCATGCGAAACAAATGATTTAGTTTCAGATACTTGCGATATAAGTGATATACCTCCAAATGCAGACGAAACAAACGAGTTAGCTTCAAATCCATGCGAAACAAATGATTTAGCTTCAAACACTTGGGATATAAGTGATATGGCTTCGAATGCAGACGAAACAAACGAGTTAGTTCAAATCCTTGTGAAAAACATCATTTAGATGCAAAGCAATGCGATGTAGAAGGTTTAGCTTCAAATCCATGCGAAACAAATGATTTAGTATCAGATACTTGCGATATAAATGATATAGCTTCAAATGCAGGGGATAGAAACGAATTGGCTTCAAATCCACGTGAAACACATGATTAAGCTTCAAATCAATGCGATGTAGAAGGTTTAGCTTCAAATTCATGCGAAACAAATGATTTAGCTTCAAACACTTGGGATATAAGTGATATAGCTTCAAATGCAGACGAAACAAATGAGTTAGCTTCACATCCAAGCGAAACACATGATTTAGCATCAAATCAATGCGATGTAGAAGGTTTAGATACAAATCCATGCGAAACAAATGATTTAGCATCAAACACTCGGGATATAAGTGATATAGCTTCAAATGCAGACGAATCAAACGAGTTAGCTTCAAAATGCATGCGGTACACATGATTTAGCTTCAAATCAATGCGAAGTAGAAGGCTTAGCTTCAAATCCATGCGGAACAAATGATTTATCTTCAGATAATTGCGTTATAAGCGATATACGTTCAAATGCAGCCGAAACAAACGAGCTGGCTTCAACTCCATGCGAAACACATAATTTAGCTGCAAATCAATGCGATGTAGAAGGTATAGCTTCAAGTCAAAGGGAAACACATGATTCAGCACATGGACTTGCGATATAAGTGATATAGCTTCAAATGCAGGGGAAACAAACGAGTTAGCTTCAAATGCATGCAAAACACATGATTCAGCTTCAAATCAATGCGATGTAGATCGTTTAGCTTTAAATCCAAGCGAATCAAATGATGTAGCGTCACACATTTGGGATATAAGTGATATAGCTTCAAATGCAGACGAAACAAACGAGCTAGCTTCACATCCAAGCGAATCAAATGATTTAGCTTCAAATCAATTCGAAGTAGAAGGCTTAGCTTCAAATCGATGCGGAACAAATGATTTTGCTTTAAATACTTGCGATATAAGTGATACAGATTCAACTGCAGGCCAAACAAACGAGTTAGCTTCAAATCCATGCGAAATAAATGACTTAGCATCAGATACTTGCGATATAAGTGATATAGCTTCAAATGCAAGGGAAACAAACGAGTTAGCTTCAAATCCATGCAAAACACATGATTTAACATCAAATCAATGCGATATAGAAGGTTTGGCTTCAAATCCATGCGAAACAAATGATTTAGCTTCAGATACTTGCGATATAAGTGATATAGCATCAAATGCAGGCGAAACGAACGAGTTAGCTGCAAATCCATGCGATACACATGATATAGCTGCAAATCAAAGCGATGTTGAAGGTTTAGCTTCAAATCCATGCGAAACAAATGATTTAGCTTCAGATACTAGCGATATATGTGATATTGCTTTAAGTGCAGACGAAACAAACGAGTTAGCTTCAAATCCATGCGGAACACATGATTTAGCTAAAAATTCATGCGATTTAGATGGTTTAGCTTCAAATCCATGCGAAACAAATGATTTAGCTTCAGATACATGCGATATAAGTGATATAGCATCAAATGCGGGCGAAACGAACGAGTTAGCTGCAAATCCATGCGAAACACATGATATAGCTGCAAATCAAAGCGATGTTGGAGGTTTAGCTTCAAATCCATGCGAAACAAATGATAGAGCTGGAAACACTTGGGATATGGGTGATATAGTTTCAGCTGCATGCGAAACAAACGAGTTAGCTTCAAGTCCATGCGATGTAGAAGGTTTAGCTTCAAATCCACGCGAAACAAATGATTTAGTTTCAGATACATGCGATATAAGTGATATACCTCCAAATGCAGACGCAACAAACGAGTTAGCTTCAAATCCATGCGAAACAAATGATTTAGCTTCAAACACTTGGGATATAAGTGATATAGCTTCAAATGCAGACGAAACAAACGAGTTAGTTCAAATCCTTGCGAAAAACATCATTTAGATGCAAAGCAATGCGATGTAGAAGGTTTAGCTTCAAATCCATGCGAAACAAATGATTTAGTATCAGATACTTGCGATATAAATGATATAGCTTCAAATGCAGGGGATAGAAACGAATTAGCTTCAAATCCATGTGAACACATGATTAAGCTTCAAATCAATGCAATGTAGAAGGTTTAGCTTCAAATTCATGCGAAACAAATGATTTAGCTTCAAACACTTGGGATATAAGTGATATAGCTTCAAATGCAGACGAAACAAATTAGTTAGCTTCACATCCAAGCGAAACACATGATTTAGCATCAAATCAATGCGATGGAGAAGGTTTAGATACAAATCCATGCGAAACAAATGATTTAGCATCAAACACTCGGGATATAAGTGATATAGCTTCAAATGCAGACGAAACAAACGAGCTAGCTTCACATCCAAGCGAATCAAATGATTTAGCTTCAAATCAATTCGAAGTAGAAGGCTTAGCTTCAAATCGATGCGGAACAAATGATTTTGCTTCAAATACTTGCGATATAAGTGATACAGATTCAACTGCAGGCCAAACAAACGAGTTAGCTTCAAATCCATGCGAAATAAATGACTTAGCATCAGATACTTGCGATATAAGTGATATAGCTTCAAATGCAAGGGAAACAAACGAGTTAGCTTCAAATCCATGCAAAACACATGATTTAACATCAAATCAATGCGATATAGAAGGTTTGGCTTCAAATCCATGCGAAACAAATGATTTAGCTTCAGATACTTGCGATATAAGTGATATAGCATCAAATGCAGGCGAAACGAACGAGTTAGCTGCAAATCCATGCGATACACATGATATAGCTGCAAATCAAAGCGATGTTGAAGGTTTAGCTTCAAATCCATGCGAAACAAATGATTTAGCTTCAGATACTAGCGATATATGTGATATTGCTTTAAGTGCAGACGAAACAAACGAGTTAGCTTCAAATCCATGCGGAACACATGATTTAGCTAAAAATTCATGCGATTTAGATGGTTTAGCTTCAAATCCATGCGAAACAAATGATTTAGCTTCAGATACATGCGATATAAGTGATATAGCATCAAATGCGGGCGAAACGAACGAGTTAGCTGCAAATCCATGCGAAACAAATGATTTAGCATCAAACACTCGGGATATAAGTGATATAGCTTCAAATGCAGACGAATCAAACGAGTTAGCTTCAAAATGCATGCGATACACATGATTTAGCTTCAAATCAATGCGAAGTAGAAGGCTTAGCTTCAAATCCGTGCGGAACAAATGATTTAGCTTCAAATGCTTGCGCTATATGTGATATAGCTTCAAATGCAGGCGAAACAAACGAGCTAGCTTCACATTCAAGCGAAACAAATGATTTAGCTTCAAATCAATTCGAAGTAGAAGGCTTAGCTTCAAATCGATGCGGAACAAATGATTTTGCTTCAAATACTTGCGATATAAGTGATATAGATTCAACTGCAGGCCAAACAAACGAGTTAGCTTCAAATCCATGCGAAATAAATGACTTAGCATCAGATACTTGCGATATAAGTGATATAGCTTCAAATGCAAGGGAAACAAACGAGTTAGCTTCAAATCCATGCAAAACACATGATTTAACATCAAATCAATGCGATATAGAATGTTTGGCTTCAAATCCATGCGAAACAAATGATTTAGCTTCAGATACTAGCGATATATTTGATATTGCTTTAAGTGCAGACGAAACTAACGAGTTAGCTTCAAATCCATGCGGAACACATGATTTAGATTAAAATTGATGCGATTTAGATGGTTTAGCTTCAAATCCATGCGAAACAAATGATAGAGCTGCAAACACTTGGGATATGGGTGATATAGCTTCAAGTGCAGGCGAAACAAACGAGTAAGATTCAAATCCATGCGAAACACATAATTTAGCTGCAAATCAATGCGATGTAGAAGGTTTAGATTCAAATTCATGCGAAACAAATGATTTAGCTTCAAACACTTTGGATATAAGTGATATAGCTTCAAATGCAGACGAAACAAATGAGTTAGCTTCACATCCAAGCGAAACACATGATTTAGCATTAAATCAATGCGATGTAGAAGGTTTAGATACAAATCCATGCGAAACAAATGATTTAGCATCAAACACTCGGGATATAAGTGAGATAGCTTCAAATGCAGACGAATCAAACCAGTTAGCTTCAAAATGCATGCGATACTCATGATTTAGCTTCAAATCAATGCGAAGTAGAAGGCTTAGCTTCAAATCCATGCGGAACAAATGATTTATCTTCAGATAATTGCGTTATAAGCGATATACGTTCAAATACAGACGAAACAAACGAGCTGGCTTCAACTCCATGCGACACACATGATTAAGATTCAAATAAATGCGATGTAGAAGGCTTAGCTTCAAATCCATGCAGAACAAATGATTTAGCTTCAGATACTTGCGATATAAGTGATATAGCATCAAATGCAGGCGAAACGAACGAGTTAGCTTCAAATCCATGCGAAACAAATGATTAAGCTTCAAACACTTGGGATATAAGTGATATAGCTTCAAATGCAGACGAAACAAACGAGTTAGTTCAAATCCTTGCGAAAAACATCATTTAGATGCAAAGCAATGCGATGTAGAAGGTTTAACTTCAAATCCATGCGAAACAAATGATTTAGTATCAGATACTTGCGATATAAATGATATAGCTTCAAATGCAGGGGATAGAAACGAATTAGCTTCAAATCCATGTGAAACACATGATTAAGCTTCAAATCAATGCAATGTAGAAGGTTTAGCTTCAAATTCATGCGAAACAAATGATTTAGCTTCAAACACTTGGGATATAAGTGATATAGCTTCAAATGCAGACGAAACAAATTAGTTAGCTTCACATCCAAGCGAAACACATGATTTAGCATCAAATCAATGCGATGTAGAAGGTTTAGATACAAATCCATGCGAAACAAATGATTTAGCATCAAACACTCGGGATATAAGTGATATAGATTCAAATGCAGACGAATCAAACGAGTTAGCTTCAAAATGCATGCGATACACATGATTTAGCTTCAAATCAATGCGAAGTAGAAGGCTTAGCTTCAAATCCATGCGGAACAAATGATTTATCTTCAGATAATTGCGTTATAAGCGATATACGTTCAAATGCAGACGAAAAAACGAGCTGGCTTCAACTCCATGCGTCACACATGATTAAGCTTCAAATCAATGCGATGTAGAAGGTTTAGCTTCAAATCCATGCGAAACAAATGATTTAGTTTCAGATACTTGCGATATAAGTGATATACCTCCAAATGCAGACGAAACAAACGAGTTAGCTTCAAATCCATGCGAAACAAATGATTTAGCTTCAAACACTTGGGATATAAGTGATATGGCTTCGAATGCAGACGAAACAAACGAGTTAGTTCAAATCCTTGTGAAAAACATCATTTAGATGCAAAGCAATGCGATGTAGAAGGTTTAGCTTCAAATCCATGCGAAACAAATGATTTAGTATCAGATACTTGCGATATAAATGATATAGCTTCAAATGCAGGGGATAGAAACGAATTGGCTTCAAATCCACGTGAAACACATGATTAAGCTTCAAATCAATGCGATGTAGAAGGTTTAGCTTCAAATTCATGCGAAACAAATGATTTAGCTTCAAACACTTGGGATATAAGTGATATAGCTTCAAATGCAGACGAAACAAATGAGTTAGCTTCACATCCAAGCGAAACACATGATTTAGCATCAAATCAATGCGATGTAGAAGGTTTAGATACAAATCCATGCGAAACAAATGATTTAGCATCAAACACTCGGGATATAAGTGATATAGCTTCAAATGCAGACGAATCAAACGAGTTAGCTTCAAAATGCATGCGGTACACATGATTTAGCTTCAAATCAATGCGAAGTAGAAGGCTTAGCTTCAAATCCATGCGGAACAAATGATTTATCTTCAGATAATTGCGTTATAAGCGATATACGTTCAAATGCAGCCGAAACAAACGAGCTGGCTTCAACTCCATGCGAAACACATAATTTAGCTGCAAATCAATGCGATGTAGAAGGTATAGCTTCAAGTCAAAGGGAAACACATGATTCAGCACATGGACTTGCGATATAAGTGATATAGCTTCAAATGCAGGGGAAACAAACGAATTAGCTTCAAATGCATGCAAAACACATGATTCAGCTTCAAATCAATGCGATGTAGATCGTTTAGCTTTAAATCCAAGCGAATCAAATGATGTAGCGTCACACATTTGGGATATAAGTGATATAGCTTCAAATGCAGACGAAACAAACGAGCTAGCTTCACATCCAAGCGAATCAAATGATTTAGCTTCAAATCAATTCGAAGTAGAAGGCTTAGCTTCAAATCGATGCGGAACAAATGATTTTGCTTTAAATACTTGCGATATAAGTGATACAGATTCAACTGCAGGCCAAACAAACGAGTTAGCTTCAAATCCATGCGAAATAAATGACTTAGCATCAGATACTTGCGATATAAGTGATATAGCTTCAAATGCAAGGGAAACAAACGAGTTAGCTTCAAATCCATGCAAAACACATGATTTAACATCAAATCAATGCGATATAGAAGGTTTGGCTTCAAATCCATGCGAAACAAATGATTTAGCTTCAGATACTTGCGATATAAGTGATATAGCATCAAATGCAGGCGAAACGAACGAGTTAGCTGCAAATCCATGCGATACACATGATATAGCTGCAAATCAAAGCGATGTTGAAGGTTTAGCTTCAAATCCATGCGAAACAAATGATTTAGCTTCAGATACTAGCGATATATGTGATATTGCTTTAAGTGCAGACGAAACAAACGAGTTAGCTTCAAATCCATGCGGAACACATGATTTAGCTAAAAATTCATGCGATTTAGATGGTTTAGCTTCAAATCCATGCGAAACAAATGATTTAGCTTCAGATACATGCGATATAAGTGATATAGCATCAAATGCGGGCGAAACGAACGAGTTAGCTGCAAATCCATGCGAAACACATGATATAGCTGCAAATCAAAGCGATGTTGGAGGTTTAGCTTCAAATCCATGCGAAACAAATGATAGAGCTGGAAACACTTGGGATATGGGTGATATAGTTTCAGCTGCATGCGAAACAAACGAGTTAGCTTCAAGTCCATGCGATGTAGAAGGTTTAGCTTCAAATCCACGCGAAACAAATGATTTAGTTTCAGATACATGCGATATAAGTGATATACCTCCAAATGCAGACGCAACAAACGAGTTAGCTTCAAATCCATGCGAAACAAATGATTTAGCTTCAAACACTTGGGATATAAGTGATATAGCTTCAAATGCAGACGAAACAAACGAGTTAGTTCAAATCCTTGCGAAAAACATCATTTAGATGCAAAGCAATGCGATGTAGAAGGTTTAGCTTCAAATCCATGCGAAACAAATGATTTAGTATCAGATACTTGCGATATAAATGATATAGCTTCAAATGCAGGGGATAGAAACGAATTAGCTTCAAATCCATGTGAACACATGATTAAGCTTCAAATCAATGCAATGTAGAAGGTTTAGCTTCAAATTCATGCGAAACAAATGATTTAGCTTCAAACACTTGGGATATAAGTGATATAGCTTCAAATGCAGACGAAACAAATTAGTTAGCTTCACATCCAAGCGAAACACATGATTTAGCATCAAATCAATGCGATGGAGAAGGTTTAGATACAAATCCATGCGAAACAAATGATTTAGCATCAAACACTCGGGATATAAGTGATATAGCTTCAAATGCAGACGAATCAAACGAGTTAGCTTCAAAATGCATGCGATACACATGATTTAGCTTCAAATCAATGCGAAGTAGAAGGCTTAGCTTCAAATCCGTGCGGAACAAATGATTTAGCTTCAAATGCTTGCGCTATATGTGATATAGCTTCAAATGCAGGCGAAACAAACGAGCTAGCTTCACATTCAAGCGAAACAAATGATTTAGCTTCAAATCAATTCGAAGTAGAAGGCTTAGCTTCAAATCGATGCGGAACAAATGATTTTGCTTCAAATACTTGCGATATAAGTGATATAGATTCAACTGCAGGCCAAACAAACGAGTTAGCTTCAAATCCATGCGAAATAAATGACTTAGCATCAGATACTTGCGATATAAGTGATATAGCTTCAAATGCAAGGGAAACAAACGAGTTAGCTTCAAATCCATGCAAAACACATGATTTAACATCAAATCAATGCGATATAGAATGTTTGGCTTCAAATCCATGCGAAACAAATGATTTAGCTTCAGATACTTGCGATATAAGTGATATAGCATCAAATGCAGGCGAAACGAACGAGTTAGCTGCAAATCCATGCGAAACACATGATATAGCTGCAAATCAAAGCGATGTTGAAGGTTTAGCTTCAAATCCATGCGAAACAAATGATTTAGCTTCAGATACTAGCGATATATTTGATATTGCTTTAAGTGCAGACGAAACTAACGAGTTAGCTTCAAAACCATGCGGAACACATGATTTAGCTTAAAATTGATGCGATTTAGATGGTTTAGCTTCAAATCCATGCGAAACAAATGATAGAGCTGCAAACACTTGGGATATGGGTGATATAGCTTCAAGTGCAGGCGAAACAAACGAGTAAGATTCAAATCCATGCGAAACACATAATTTAGCTGCAAATCAATGCGATGTAGAAGGTTTAGATTCAAATTCATGCGAAACAAATGATTTAGCTTCAAACACTTTGGATATAAGTGATATAGCTTCAAATGCAGACGAAACAAATGAGTTAGCTTCACATCCAAGCGAAACACATGATTTAGCATTAAATCAATGCGATGTAGAAGGTTTAGATACAAATCCATGCGAAACAAATGATTTAGCATCAAACACTCGGGATATAAGTGAGATAGCTTCAAATGCAGACGAATCAAACCAGTTAGCTTCAAAATGCATGCGATACTCATGATTTAGCTTCAAATCAATGCGAAGTAGAAGGCTTAGCTTCAAATCCGTGCGGAACAAATGATTTATCTTCAGATAATTGCGTTATAAGCGATATACGTTCAAATACAGACGAAACAAACGAGCTGGCTTCAACTCCATGCGACACACATGATTAAGATTCAAATAAATGCGATGTAGAAGGCTTAGCTTCAAATCCATGCGGAACAAATGATTTAGCTTCAGATACTTGCGATATAAGTGATATAGCATCAAATGCAGGCGAAACGAACGAGTTAGCTTCAAATCCATGCGAAACAAATGATTAAGCTTCAAACACTTGGGATATAAGTGATATAGCTTCAAATGCAGACGAAACAAACGAGTTAGTTCAAATCCTTGCGAAAAACATCATTTAGATGCAAAGCAATGCGATGTAGAAGGTTTAGCTTCAAATCCATGCGAAACAAATGATTTAGTATCAGATACTTGCGATATAAATGATATAGCTTCAAATGCAGGGGATAGAAACGAATTAGCTTCAAATCCATGTGAAACACATGATTAAGCTTCAAATCAATGCAATGTAGAAGGTTTAGCTTCAAATTCATGCGAAACAAATGATTTAGCTTCAAACACTTGGGATATAAGTGATATAGCTTCAAATGCAGACGAAACAAATTAGTTAGCTTCACATCCAAGCGAAACACATGATTTAGCATCAAATCAATGCGATGTAGAAGGTTTAGATACAAATCCATGCGAAACAAATGATTTAGCATCAAACACTCGGGATATAAGTGATATAGCTTCAAATGCAGACGAATCAAACGAGTTAGCTTCAAAATGCATGCGATACACATGATTAAGCTTCAAATCAATGCGATGTAGAAGGCTTAGCTTCAAATCCATGCGGAACAAATGATTTATCTTCAGATAATTGCGTTATAAGCGATATACGTTCAAATGCAGACGAAAAAACGAGCTGGCTTCAACTCCATGCGTCACACATGATTAAGCTTCAAATCAATGCGATGTAGAAGGCTTAGCTTCAAATCCATGCGGAACAAATGATTTAGCTTCAAATGCTTGCGCTATATGTGATATAGCTTCAAATGCAGGCGAAACAAACGAGTAAGATTCAAATCCATGCGAAACACATAATTTAGCTGCAAATCAATGCGATGTAGAAGGTATAGCTTCAAGTCAAAGCGAAACTCATGATTTAGCACATGAACTTGCGATATAAGTGATATAGCTTCAAATGCAGGGGAAACAAATGAGCTGGCTTCAACTCCATGCAAAACACATGATTTAGCTTCAAATCAATGCGATGTAGATCGTTTAGCTTAAAATCCAAGAGAAACAAATGATGTAGCTTCACACATTTGGGATATAAGTGATATAGCTTCAAATGCAGACGAAACAAACGAGCTAGCTTCACATTCAAGCGAAACAAATGATTTAGCTTCAAATCAATTCGAAGTAGAAGGCTTAGCTTCAAATCGATGCGGAACAAATGATTTTGCTTCAAATACTTGCGATATAAATGATATAGATTCAACTGCAGGCCAAACAAACGAGTTAGCTTCTAATCCATGCGAAATAAATGACTTAGCATCAGATACTTGCGATATAAGTGATATAGCTTCAAATGCAAGGGAAACAAACGAGTTAGCTTCAAATCCATGCAAAACACATGATTTAACATCAAATCAATGCGATATAGAAGGTTTGGCTTCAAATCCATGCGAAACAAATGATTTAGCTTCAGATACTTGCGATATAAGTGATATAGCATCAAATGCAGGCGAAACGAACGAGTTAGCTGCAAATCCATGCGAAACACATGATATAGCTGCAAATCAAAGCGATGTTGAAGGTTTTGCTTCAAATCCATGCGAAGCAAATGATTTAGCATCAAACACTCGGGATATAAGTGATATAGCTTCAAATGCAGACGAATCAAACGAGTTAGCTTCAAAATGCATGCGATACACATGATTTAGCTTCAAATCAATGCGATGTAGTAGGCTTAGCTTCAAATCCATGCGGAACAAATGATTGAGCTGCAAACACTTGGGATATGGGTGATATAGCTTCAAATGCAGACGAATCAAACGAGTTAAATTCAAAATGCATGCGATACACATGATTTAGCTTCAAATCAATGCGATGTAGTAGGCTTAGCTTCAAATCCATGCGGAACAAATGATTGAGCTGCAAACACTTGGGATATGGGTGATATAGCTTCAGCTGCATGCGAAACAAACGAGTTAGCTTCAAGTCCATGCGATGTAGAAGGTTTAGCTTCAAATCCATGCGAAACAAATGATTTAGCTTCAGATACTTGCGATATAAGTGATATAGCATCAAATGCAGGCGAAACGAACGAGTTAGCTTCAAATCCATGCGAAACAAATGATTTAGCTTCAAACACTTGGGATATAAGTGATATAGCTTCAAATGCAGACGAAACAAACGAGTTAGCTTCAAATCCATGCGAAACAAATGATTTAGCTTCAAACACTTGGGATATAAGTGATATAGCTTCAAATGCAGACGAAACAAACGAGTTAGTTCAAATCCTTGCGAAAAACATCATTTAGATGCAAAGCAATGCGATGTAGAAGGTTTAGCTTCAAATCCATGCGAAACAAATGATTTAGTATCAGATACTTGAGATATAAATGATATAGCTTCAAATGCTGGGGATAGAAACGAATTAGCTTCAAATCCATGTGAAACACATGATTAAGCTTCAAATCAATGCAATGTAGAAGGTTTAGCTTCAAATTCATGCGAAACAAATGATTTAGCTTCAAACACTTGGGATATAAGTGATATAGCTTCAAATGCAGACGAAACAAATGAGTTAGCTTCACATCCAAGCGAAAGACATGATTTAGCATTAAATCAATGCGATGTAGAAGATTTAGATACAAATCCATGCGAAACAAATGATTTAGCATCAAACACTCGGGATATAAGTGATATAGCTTCAAATGCAGACGAATCAAACGAGTTAGCTTCAAAATGCATGCGATACACATAATTTAGCTTCAAATCAATGCGAAGTAGAAGGCTTAGCTTCAAATCCATGCGGAACAAATGATTTATCTTCAGATAATTGCGTTATAAGCGATATACGTTCAAATGCAGACGAAAAAACGAGCTGGCTTCAACTCCATGCGTCACACATGATTAAGCTTCAAATCAATGCGATGTAGAAGGCTTAGCTTCAAATCCATGCGGAACAAATGATTTAGCTTCAAATGCTTGCGATATAAGTGATATAGCTTCAAATGCAGGCGAAACAAACGAGTAAGATTCAAATCCATGCGAAACACATAATTTAGCTGCAAATCAATGCGATGTAGAAGGTATAGCTTCAAGTCGAAGCGAAACACATGATTTAGCACATGAACTTGCGATATAAGTGATATACCTCCAAATGCAGACGAAACAAACGAGTTAGCTTCAAATCCATGCGAAACAAATGATTTAGTTTCAGATACTTGCGATATAAGTGATATACCTCCAAATGCAGACGAAACAAACGAGTTAGCTTCAAATCCATGCGAAACAAATGATTTAGCTTCAAACACTTGGGATATAAGTGATATAGCTTCAAATGCAGACGAAACAAATGAGTTAGCTTCAGATCCAAGCGAAACACATGATTTAGCATCAAATCAATGCGATGTAGAAGGTTTAGATACAAATCCATGCGAAACAAATGATTTAGCATCAAACACTCGGGATATAAGTGATATAGCTTCAAATGCAGACGAATCAAACGAGTTAGCTTCAAAATGCATGCGATACACATGATTTAGCTTCAAATCAATGCGAAGTAGAAGGCTTAGCTTCAAATCCATGCGGAACAAATGATTTAGCTTCAAATGCTTGCGATATAAGTGATATAGCTTCAAATGCAGGCGAAACAAACGAGTAAGATTCAAATCCATGCGAAACACATAATTTAGCTGCAAATCAATGCGATGTAGAAGGTATAGCTTCAAGTCAAAGCGAAACACATGATTTAGCACATGAACTTGCGATATAAGTGATATAGCTTCAAATGCAGGGGAAACAAACGAGTTAGCTTCAAATGCATGCAAAACACATGATTTAGCTTCAAATCAATGCGATGTAGATCGTTTAGCTTAAAATCCAAGCGTAACAAATGATATAGCTTCACACATTTGGGATATAAGTGATATAGCTTCAAATGCAGACGAAACAAACGAGCTAGCTTCACATCCAAGCGAAACAAATGATTTAGCTTCAAATCAATTCGAAGTAGAAGGCTTAGCTTCAAATCGATGAGAAACAAATGATTTTGCTTCAAATACTTGCGATATAAGTGATATAGATTCAACTGCAGGCCAAACAAACGAGTTAGCTTCAAATCCATGCGAAATAAATGACTTAGCATCAGATACTTGCGATATAAGTGATATAGCTTCAAATGCAAGGGAAACAAACGAGTTAGCTTCAAATCCATGCAAAACAAATGATTTAACATCAAATCAATGCGATATAGAAGGTTTGGCATCAAATCCATGCGAAACAAATGATTTAGCTTCAGATACTTGCGATATGTGATATAGCATCAAATGCAGGCGAAACGAACGAGTTAGCTGCAAATCCATGCGAAACACATGATATAGCTGCAAATCAAAGCGATGTTGAAGGTTTAGCTTCAAATCCATGCGAAACAAATGATTTAGCTTCAGATACTAGCGATATATGTGATATTGCTTTAAGTGCAAACGAAACAAACGAGTTAGCTTCAAATCCATGCGGAACACATGATTTAGCTTAAAATTCATGCGATTTAGATGGTTTAGCTTCAAATCCATGCGAAACAAATGATAGAGCTGCAAACACTTGGGATATGGGTGATATAGTTTCAGCTGCATGCGAAACAAACGAGTTAGCTTCAAATCCATGCGAAACAAATGATTTAGCTTCAAACACTTGGGACATAAGTGATATAGCTTCAAATGCAGACGAAACAAACGAGTTAGTTCAAATCCTTGCGAAAAACATCATTTAGATGCAAAGCAATGCGATGTAGAAGGTTTAGCTTCAAATCCAGGCGAAACAAATGATTTAGTATCAGATACTTGCGATATAAATGATATAGCTTCAAATGCAGGGGATACAAACGAATTAGCTTCAAATCCATGCGAAACACATGATTAAGCTTCAAATCAATGGGATATAGAAGGTTTAGCTTCAAATTCATGCGAAACAAATGATTTAGCTTCAAACGCTTGGGATATAAGTGATATAGCTTCAAATGCAGACGAAACAAATGAGTTAGCTTCACATCCAAGCGAAACACATGATTTAGCATCAAATCAATGCGATGTAGAAGGTATAGCTTCAAGTCAAAGCGAAACACATGATTTAGCACATGAACTTGCAATATAAGTGATATAGCTTCAAATGCAGGGGAAACAAACGAGTTAGCTTCAAATGCATGCAAAACACATGATTTAGCTTCAAATCAATGCGATGTAGATCGTTTAGCTTTAAATCCAAGCGAAACAAATGATGTAGCTACACACATTTGGGATATAAGTGATATAGCTTCAAATGCAAGGGAAACAAACGGGTTAGCTTCAAATCCATGCAAAACACATGATTTAACATCAAATCAATGCGATATAGAAGGTTTGGCTTCAAATCCATGCGAAACTAATGATTTAGCTTCCGATACTTGCGATATAAGTGATATAGCATCAAATAAATACCAAACAAACGAGTTAGCTGCAAATCCATGCGAAACACATGATATAGCTGCAAATCAAAGCGATGTTGAAGGTTTTGCTTCAAATCCATGCGAAGCAAATGATTTAGCATCAAACACTCGGGATATAAGTGATATAGCTTCAAATGCAGACGAATCAAACGAGTTAAATTCAAAATGCATGCGATACACATGATTTAGCTTCAAATCAATGCGATGTAGTAGGCTTAGCTTCAAATCCATGCGGAACAAATGATTGAGCTGCAAACACTTGGGATATGTGTGATATAGCTTCAGCTGCATGCGAAACAAACGAGTTAGCTTCAAGTCCATGCGATGTAGAAGGTTTAGCTTCAAATCCATGCGAAACAAATGATTTAGCTTCAGATACTTGCGATATAAGTGATATAGCATCAAATGCAGGCGAAACGAACGAGTTAGCTTCAAATCCATGCGAAACAAATGATTTAGCTTCAAACACTTGGGATATAAGTGATATAGCTTCAAATGCAGACGAAACAAACGAGTTAGCTTCAAATCCATGCGAAACAAATGATTTAGCTTCAAACACTTGGGATATAAGTGATATAGCTTCAAATGCAGACGAAACAAACGAGTTAGTTCAAATCCTTGCGAAAAACATCATTTAGATGCAAAGCAATGCGATGTAGAAGGTTTAGCTTCAAATCCATGCGAAACAAATGATTTAGTATCAGATACTTGAGATATAAATGATATAGCTTCAAATGCTGGGGATAGAAACGAATTAGCTTCAAATCCATGTGAAACACATGATTAAGCTTCAAATCAATGCAATGTAGAAGGTTTAGCTTCAAATTCATGCGAAACAAATGATTTAGCTTCAAACACTTGGGATATAAGTGATATAGCTTCAAATGCAGACGAAACAAATGAGTTAGCTTCACATCCAAGCGAAAGACATGATTTAGCATTAAATCAATGCGATGTAGAAGGTTTAGATACAAATCCATGCGAAACAAATGATTTAGCATCAAACACTCGGGATATAAGTGATATAGCTTCAAATGCAGACGAATCAAACGAGTTATCTTCAAAATGCATGCGATACACATAATTTAGCTTCAAATCAATGCGAAGTAGAAGGCTTAGCTTCAAATCCATGCGGAACAAATGATTTATCTTCAGATAATTGCGTTATAAGCGATATACGTTCAAATGCAGACGAAAAAACGAGCTGGCTTCAACTCCATGCGTCACACATGATTAAGCTTCAAATCAATGCGATGTAGAAGGCTTAGCTTCAAATCCATGCGGAACAAATGATTTAGCTTCAAATGCTTGCGATATAAGTGATATAGCTTCAAATGCAGGCGAAACAAACGAGTAAGATTCAAATCCATGCGAAACACATAATTTAGCTGCAAATCAATGCGATGTAGTAGGTATAGCTTCAAGTCAAAGCGAAACACATGATTTAGCACATGAACTTGCGATATAAGTGATATACCTCCAAATGCAGACGAAACAAACGAGTTAGCTTCAAATCCATGCGAAACAAATGATTTAGTTTCAGATACTTGCGATATAAGTGATATACCTCCAAATGCAGACGAAACAAACGAGTTAGCTTCAAATCCATGCGAAACAAATGATTTAGCTTCAAACACTTGGGATATAAGTGATATAGCTTCAAATGCAGACGAAACAAATGAGTTAGCTTCAGATCCAAGCGAAACACATGATTTAGCATCAAATCAATGCGATGTAGAAGGTTTAGATACAAATCCATGCGAAACAAATGATTTAGCATCAAACACTCGGGATATAAGTGATATAGCTTCAAATGCAGACGAATCAAACGAGTTAGCTTCAAAATGCATGCGATACACATGATTTAGCTTCAAATCAATGCGAAGTAGAAGGCTTAGCTTCAAATCCATGCGGAACAAATGATTTAGCTTCAAATGCTTGCGATATAAGTGATATAGCTTCAAATGCAGGCGAAACAAACGAGTAAGATTCAAATCCATGCGAAACACATAATTTAGCTGCAAATCAATGCGATGTAGAAGGAATAGCTTCAAGTCAAAGCGAAACACATGATTTAGCACATGAACTTGCGATATAAGTGATATAGCTTCAAATGCAGGGGATACAAACGAGTTAGCTTCAAATGCATGCAAAACACATGATTTAGCTTCAAATCAATGCGATGTAGATCGTTTAGCTTAAAATCCAAGCGTAACAAATGATATAGCTTCACACATTTGGGATATAAGTGATATAGCTTCAAATGCAGACGAAACAAACGAGCTAGCTTCACATCCAAGCGAAACAAATGATTTAGCTTCAAATCAATTCGAAGTAGAAGGCTTAGCTTCAAATCGATGAGGAACAAATGATTTTGCTTCAAATACTTGCGATATAAGTGATATAGATTCAACTGCAGGCCAAACAAACGAGTTAGCTTCAAATCCATGCGAAATAAATGACTTAGCATCAGATACTTGCGATATAAGTGATATAGCTTCAAATGCAAGGGAAACAAACGAGTTAGCTTCAAATCCATGCAAAACAAATGATTTAACATCAAATCAATGCGATATAGAAGGTTTGGCATCAAATCCATGCGAAACAAATGATTTAGCTTCAGATACTTGCGATATAAGTGATATAGCATCAAATGCAGGCGAAACGAACGAGTTAGCTGCAAATCCATGCGAAACACATGATATAGCTGCAAATCAAAGCGATGTTGAAGGTTTAGCTTCAAATCCATGCGAAACAAATGATTTAGCTTCAGATACTAGCGATATATGTGATATTGCTTTAAGTGCAAACGAAACAAACGAGTTAGCTTCAAATCCATGCGGAACACATGATTTAGCTTAAAATTCATGCGATTTAGATGGTTTAGCTTCAAATCCATGCGAAACAAATGATAGAGCTGCAAACACTTGGGATATGGGTGATATAGTTTCAGCTGCATGCGAAACAAACGAGTTAGCTTCAAATCCATGCGAAACAAATGATTTAGCTTCAAACACTTGGGACATAAGTGATATAGCTTCAAATGCAGACGAAACAAACGAGTTAGTTCAAATCCTTGCGAAAAACATCATTTAGATGCAAAGCAATGCGATGTAGAAGGTTTAGCTTCAAATCCAGGCGAAACAAATGATTTAGTATCAGATACTTGCGATATAAATGATATAGCTTCAAATGCAGGGGATACAAACGAATTAGCTTCAAATCCATGCGAAACACATGATTAAGCTTCAAATCAATGGGATATAGAAGGTTTAGCTTAAAATTCATGCGAAACAAATGATTTAGCTTCAAACGCTTGGGATATAAGTGATATAGCTTCAAATGCAGACGAAACAAATGAGTTAGCTTCACATCCAAGCGAAACACATGATTTAGCATCAAATCAATGCGATGTAGAAGGTATAGCTTCAAGTCAAAGCGAAACACATGATTTAGCACATGAACTTGCGATATAAGTGATATAGCTTCAAATGCAGGGGAAACAAACGAGTTAGCTTCAAATGCATGCAAAACACATGATTTAGCTTCAAATCAATGCGATGTAGAAGGCTTAGCTTCAAATCCATGCGGAACAAATGATTTAGCTTCAAATGCTTGCGATATAAGTGATATAGCTTCAAATGCAGGCGAAACAAACGAGTAAGATTCAAATCCATGCGAAACACATAATTTAGCTGCAAATCAATGCGATGTAGAAGGTATAGCTTCAAGTCAAAGCGAAACACATGATTTAGCACATGAACTTGCGATATAAGTGATATAGCTTCAAATGCAGGGGATACAAACGAGTTAGCTTCAAATGCATGCAAAACACATGATTTAGCTTCAAATCAATGCGATGTAGATCGTTTAGCTTAAAATCCAAGCGTAACAAATGATATAGCTTCACACATTTGGGATATAAGTGATATAGCTTCAAATGCAGACGAAACAAACGAGCTAGCTTCACATCCAAGCGAAACAAATGATTTAGCTTCAAATCAATTCGAAGTAGAAGGCTTAGCTTCAAATCGATGAGGAACAAATGATTTTGCTTCAAATACTTGCGATATAAGTGATATAGATTCAACTGCAGGCCAAACAAACGAGTTAGCTTCAAATCCATGCGAAATAAATGACTTAGCATCAGATACTTGCGATATAAGTGATATAGCTTCAAATGCAAGGGAAACAAACGAGTTAGCTTCAAATCCATGCAAAACAAATGATTTAACATCAAATCAATGCGATATAGAAGGTTTGGCATCAAATCCATGCGAAACAAATGATTTAGCTTCAGATACTTGCGATATAAGTGATATAGCATCAAATGCAGGCGAAACGAACGAGTTAGCTGCAAATCCATGCGAAACACATGATATAGCTGCAAATCAAAGCGATGTTGAAGGTTTAGCTTCAAATCCATGCGAAACAAATGATTTAGCTTCAGATACTAGCGATATATGTGATATTGCTTTAAGTGCAAACGAAACAAACGAGTTAGCTTCAAATCCATGCGGAACACATGATTTAGCTTAAAATTCATGCGATTTAGATGGTTTAGCTTCAAATCCATGCGAAACAAATGATAGAGCTGCAAACACTTGGGATATGGGTGATATAGTTTCAGCTGCATGCGAAACAAACGAGTTAGCTTCAAATCCATGCGAAACAAATGATTTAGCTTCAAACACTTGGGACATAAGTGATATAGCTTCAAATGCAGACGAAACAAACGAGTTAGTTCAAATCCTTGCGAAAAACATCATTTAGATGCAAAGCAATGCGATGTAGAAGGTTTAGCTTCAAATCCAGGCGAAACAAATGATTTAGTATCAGATACTTGCGATATAAATGATATAGCTTCAAATGCAGGGGATACAAACGAATTAGCTTCAAATCCATGCGAAACACATGATTAAGCTTCAAATCAATGGGATATAGAAGGTTTAGCTTCAAATTCATGCGAAACAAATGATTTAGCTTCAAACGCTTGGGATATAAGTGATATAGCTTCAAATGCAGACGAAACAAATGAGTTAGCTTCACATCCAAGCGAAACACATGATTTAGCATCAAATCAATGCGATGTAGAAGGTATAGCTTCAAGTCAAAGCGAAACACATGATTTAGCACATGAACTTGCGATATAAGTGATATAGCTTCAAATGCAGGGGAAACAAACGAGTTAGCTTCAAATGCATGCAAAACACATGATTTAGCTTCAAATCAATGCGATGTAGATCGTTTAGCTTTAAATCCAAGCGAAACAAATGATGTAGCTACACACATTTGGGATATAAGTGATATAGCTTCAAATGCAAGGGAAACAAACGGTTTAGCTTCAAATCCATGCAAAACACATGATTTAACATCAAATCAATGCGATATAGAAGGTTTGGCTTCAAATCCATGCGAAACTAATGATTTAGCTTCCGATACTTGCGATATAAGTGATATAGCATCAAATAAATACCAAACAAACGAGTTAGCTTCAAATCCATGCGAAACAAATGATTTAGCTTCAAACACTTGGGATATAAGTGATATAGCTTCAAATGCAGACGAAACAAACGAGTTAGTTCAAATCCTTGTGAAAAACATCATTTAGATGCAAAGCAATGAGATGTAGAAGGTTTATCTTCAAATCCATGCGAAACAAATGATTTAGTATCAGATACTTGCGATATAAATGATATAGCTTCAAATGCAGGGGTAGAAACGAATTAGCTTCAAATCCACGTGAAACACATGATTAAGATTCAAATCAATGCGATGTAGAAGGTTTAGCTTCAAATTCATGCGAAACAAACGATTTAGCTTCAAACACTTGGGATATAAGTGATATAGCATCAAATGCAGACGAAACAAATGAGTTAGCTTCACATCCAAGCGAAACACATGATTTAGCATCAAATCAATGCGATGTAGAAGGTTTAGATACAAATCCATGCGAAACAAATGATTTAGCATCAAACACTCGGGATATAAGTGATATAGCTTCAAATGCAGACGAATCAAACGAGTTAGCTTCAAAATGCATGCGATACACATGATTTAGCTTCAAATCAATGCGAAGTAGAAGGCTTAGCTTCAAATCCATGCGGAACAAATGATTTATCTTCAGATAATTGCGTTATAAGCGATATACGTTCAAATGCAGACGAAACAAACGAGCTGGCTTCAACTCCATGCGACACACATGATTAAGCTTCAAATCAATGCGATGTAGTAGGCTTAGCTTCAAATCCATGCGGAACAAATGTTTTAGCTTCAAATGCTTGCGATTTAAGTGATATAGCTTCAAATGCAGGCGAAACAAACAAGTAAGATTCAAATCCATGCGCAACACATAATTTAGCTGCAAATCAATGCGATGTAGAAGGTATAGCTTCAAGTCAAAGCGAAACACATGATTTAGCACATGAACTTGCGATATAAGTGATATAGCTTCAAATGCAGGGGAAACAAACGAGTTAGCTTCAAATGCATGCTAAACACATGATTTAGCTTCAAATCAATGCGATGTAGATCGTTTAGCTTTAAATCCAAGCGAAACAAATGATGTAGCTACACACATTTGGGATATAAGTGATATAGCTTCAAATGCAAGGGAAACAAACGAGTTAGCTTCAAATCCATGCAAAACATATGATTTAACATCAAATCAATGCGATATAGAAGGTTTGGCTTCAAATCCATGCGGAACAAATGATTTTGCTTCAAATACTTGCGATATAAGTGATATAGATTCAACTGCAGGCCAAACAAACGAGTTAGCTTCAAATCCATGCGAAATAAATGACTTAGCATCAGATACTTGCGATATAAGTGATATAGCTTCAAATGCAAGGGAAACAAACGAGTTAGCTTCAAATCCATGCAAAACACATGATTTAACATCAAATCAATGCGATATAGAAGGTTTGGCTTCAAATCCATGCGAAACAAATGATTTAGATTCAGATACTTGCGATATAAGTGATATAGCATCAAATGCAGGCGAAACGAACGAGTTAGCTGCAAATGCATGCGAAACACATGATATAGCTGCAAATCAAAGCGATGTTGAAGGTTTAGCTTCAAATCCATGCGAAACAAATGATTTAGCATCAAACACTCGGGATATAAGTGATATAGCTTCAAATGCAGACGAATCAAACGAGTTAGCTTTAAAATGCATGCGATACACATGATTTAGCTTCAAATCAATGCGATGTAGTAGGCTTAGCTTCAAATCCATGCGGAACAAATGATTGAGCTGCAAACACTTGGGATATGGGTGATATAGCTTCAGCTGCATGCGAAACAAACGAGTTAGCTTCAAGTCCATGCGATGTAGAAGGTTTAGCTTCAAATCCAAGCGAAACGAATGATTTAGCTTCAAACAGTTGAGGTATAAGTGATATAGCTTCAAATGCGGACTAAACAAACGAGTCAGCTTCAAATCAATGCAAAAGTAGAAGGTTTAGCTTCAAATCCACGCGAAACAAATGATTTAGCATCAGATACTTGCGATATAAGTGATATAGCTTCAATTGCATGGGAAACATACGAGTTTGCTTCAAATCCATGCGCCACAAATGATTTAGCTTCAAATACTTGCGATATAAATGATATAGCTTCAAATGCAGGCGAAACAAACGAGTTTACTTCTAATCCATGACTTGTCTTCTAATCAATGTGAACTAGATGTCTTAGCTTCAAATATATGCGAAACAAATGATTTAGCTTCAGATACTTGCGATATAAGTGATATAGCTTCAAATGCAGACGAATCAAACGAGTTAGCTTCAAATCCATGCGAAACACACGATTTAGCTTCAAATCAATTGCGAAGGTGGAGGGTAAGCTTCAAATCCAAACGAATCACATGATTTAGATTCAGATAATTGCGATATTAGTAATATAGCTTCAAATGCAGGGGAAACAAACGAGTTAGCTTCAAATCGATGAATTAGTTACAATACTTGCGATATACATGTATACTAGTATTGTATACATGTATACAATACCTATCTATTAAGTGAAGCTAAACCATTTGATTCGTTTGGACTTGATGCTAAGCCTTCTACTTCGCATTAATTTGAAGCTAAATCATGTGATTCGCGTGGATTTGATGCTAACTCGATTGTTTCGCATGCAGTTGAAGCTAAATCATGTATATCACAAATATTTGAAGCTGAACCATTTGCTTCGCATGGATTTGATGCTAAGCCTTCTACTTCGGATTGATTTGAAGCTAAAACATGTGTTTCGCATGGATTTGAAACTAACTCGTTGGTGTCGCCTGCATTTGAATCTATATCATTTATATTGCAAGTATTTGAAGCTAAAACATTTGGGTCGCATGGATTTTGAACCTAACTCGTTTGATTCGTCTGCATTTGAAGCTATATCACTTATATGCCAAGTGTTTGGCATATAACCTTCTACATCGTATTGATTTGAAGCTAAATCATGTGGTTCGCGTGGATTTGAAGCTAAACCTTCTACATGGCATGGATTTGAAGCTAACTCGTCTGATTCGTCTGCATTTGAAGCTATATCACATATATCGCAAGTATCTGAAGCTAAATCATTGGTTTCGCATGGATTAGAAGTTAAACCTTCTACATCGGATGATTTGCTGCTAAATCATGTGTTTCGCTTGGAATTGCAGCTAACTCGTTTGTTTCGTCTGCATTTGAAGCTATGCCACTTATATCGCAAGTATCTGAAGCAAAATCATCGTTTTCGCATGGATTTGAAGCTAAACCTTCTACATCGCATTGATTTGAATCTAGATCATGTGTTTCGCTTGGATTTGAAGCTAGCTCGTTCGTTTCGCCTGCATTTGATGCTATATCATTTATATCCTAAGTGTTTGAAGCTAAATCATATGTTTCGCTTGGATTTGAAGCAAAACCTGCTACATCGCATTTATTTGAAGCTCAATCATTTGTTTCGCATGGATTTGAAGCTAAACATTCTACACCGCGTAGATTTGAACCTAAATCATTTGTTTCGCATGGATTTGAATCTAAATCTTCCACACCGCATAAATTTGAATCTATATCATGTGTTTCGCTTGGATTTGAAGCTAACCTTCTACATCGCATTGATTTGAAGCTAAATCATGTGTTTTGCATGGATTTGATGCTAACTCCTTTGTTTCCCCTGCATTTGAAGCCATATCAGTCATATCGCAAGTATCTGCTGCTAAATCGTTTGCTTCGCATGGATTTGAAGCTAAGCTTTCTACATCGCATTGATTTGCAGCTAAATCATGTGTTTCGCATGAATTTGAAGCCAACTCGTTCGTTTCGCCTGCATTTGATGCTATATCACTTATATCCTAAGTGTTTGAAGCTAAATCATTTGTTTCGCATGGATTTGAAGCTAAACCTTCTACATCGCATTGATTTGAATCTAAATCATGTGTTTCGCTTGGATTTGAAGGTAACCTTCTACATCGCATTGATTTGAAGCTATATCATGTGTTTTGCATGGACTTGATGCTAACTCCTTTGTTACCCCTGCATTTGAAACTATATCAGTCATATCGCAAGTGTCTGTTGCTAAATCGTTTGTTTCGCCTGCATTTGAAGCTACACCACTTATATCACGAGTATCTGATGCTAAATCATTTGTTTCGCATGGATTTGAAGCTAAACCTTCTACATCGCATTGATTTGAATCTAAATCATGTGTTTCGCTTGGATTTGAAGGTAACCTTCTACATCGCATTGATTTGAAGCTATATCATGTGTTTTGCATGGACTTGATGCTAACTCCTTTGTTACCCCTGCATTTGAAACTATATCAGTCATATCGCAAGTGTCTGTTGCTAAATCGTTTGTTTCGCCTGCATTTGAAGCTACACCACTTATATCACGAGTATCTGATGCTAAATCATTTGTTTCGCATGGATTTGAAGCTAAACCATGTGTTTCGCTTGAATTTGAATCTAAGCCGCGTGTTTCGCATGAATTTGAACCTAAATCTTGTCCGTCGCATGCATTTGAAACTTAATCATGTGTTTTGCATGGATTTGAAGCTAACACGTTTGTTTCGCCTGCATTTGAAGCTATATCACTTATATCGCAAGTATCTGAAGCTAAATCATATGTTTAGCATGGATTTGAAGCTAATCCTACTACATCGCAAGTACCTGATGCTAAATCATTTGTTTCGCATGGTTTTGAAGCTAAACCTTCTACATCGCATTGATTTGAAGCTATATCATGTGTTTTGCATGGACTTGATGCTAACTCCTTTGTTACCCCTGCATTTGAAACTATATCAGTCATATCGCAAGTGTCTGTTGCTAAATCGTTTGTTTCGCCTGCATTTGAAGCTACACCACTTATATCACGAGTATCTGATGCTAAATCATTTGTTTCGCATGGATTTGAAGCTAAACCATGTGTTTCGCTTGAATTTGAATCTAAGCCGCGTGTTTCGCATGAATTTGAACCTAAATCTTGTCCGTCGCATGCATTTGAAACTTAATCATGTGTTTTGCATGGATTTGAAGCTAACACGTTTGTTTCGCCTGCATTTGAAGCTATATCACTTATATCGCAAGTATCTGAACCTAAATCATTTGTTTCGCATGGATTTGATGCTAAACCTGCTACATCGCATTGATTTGCAGCTAAATCATGTGTTTGGCTTGGACATGAAGCTAACTCGTTTGTTTCTCCTGCATTTCAATCTATATCACTTATATCGCAAGTATCTGAAGCTAAATCATATGTTTAGCATGGATTTGAAGCTAATCCTACTACATCGCAAGTACCTGATGCTAAATCATTTGTTTCGCATGGTTTTGAAGCTAAACCTTCTACATCGCATTGAGTTGCAGCTAAATCATGTGTTTCGCATGGATTTGAAGCTAACTCGTTGGTTTCGCCTGCATTTGAATCTATATCATTTATATTGCAAGTATTTGAAGCTAAAACATTTGGGTCGCATGGATTTTGAACCTAACTCGTTTGATTCGTCTGCATTTGAAGCTATATCACTTATATGCCAAGTGTTTGGCATATAACCTTCTACATCGTATTGATTTGAAGCTAAATCATGTGGTTCGCGTGGATTTGAAGCTAAACCTTCTACATCGCATGGATTTGAAGCTTACTCGTCTGATTCGTCTGCATTTGAATCTATATCACATATATCGCAAGTATCTGAAGCTAAATCATTGGTTTCGCATGGATTAGAAGTTAAACCTTCTACATCGGATTGATTTGCTGCTAAATCATGTGTTTCGCTTGGAATTGCAGCTAACTCGTTTGTTTCGTCTGCATTTGAAGCTATGCCACTTATATCGCAAGTATCTGAAGCAAAATCATTGTTTTCGCATGGATTTGAAGCTAAACCTTCTACATCGCATTGATTTGAATCTAGATCATGTGTTTCGCTTGGATTTGAAGCTAGCTCGTTCGTTTCGCCTGCATTTGATGCTATATCACTTATATCCTAAGTGTTTGAAGCTAAATCATATGTTTCGCTTGGATTTGAAGCAAAACCTTCTACATCGCATTGATTTGCAGCTAAATCATGTGTTTCGCATGGATTTAAATCTAACTCGTTAGTTTCGCCTGCATTTGAAGCTATATCAATATATCGGAAGTATCTGAACCTAAATCATTTGTTTCGCATGGATTTGAAGCTAAGCCGTCTACTTCGTATCGATTTGAAGCTAAATGATATGTATCGCAAGGATTTTGAACCTACCCCGTTCGATTCGTCTGCATTTGCAGCTATATTACTTATACCCCAAGTGTTTGAAGCTAAATCATGTGTTTCGCTTGGATTTGAAGCTAAACCTTCTACATCGCATTGATTTGAAGCTAAATCATCTTTTTCGCATGGATTAGAAGCAAACTCGTTTGTTTGTCCTGCATTTGAAGCTATATCGCTTATATCCCAAATGTTTGAAGCTAATTCGTTTGTATCGCCTGCATTAGAAGCTATATCATTTATATCGCAAGTATCTGAAGCTAAATCATTGATTTCGCATGGATTTGAATCTAAAACTTCTACATTGCATAGATTTGAAGCTAACTCGTTTGTTTCGTCTGCATTTGAAGCTATATCACTTATATCGCATGTATTTGAAGTTTAATCATTTGTTTTGCTTGGATTTAAAGCCAACACGTTTGTTTCGCCTGCATTTATAGCTACACCATTTATATCGCAGGTATCTGAACCTAAACCATATGTTTCGCATGGATTTGAAACTAAACCTTCTACATAGCATTGATTTGAAGCTTAATCATGTGTTTTGTTTGGATATAAAGCTAACTCGTTTGTTTCTCCTGCATTTGGAGCTATATCACTTATATCGCAAGTATCTGAAGCCTCATCATTTGTGTCGCATGGATTTGTAGCTAAACCTTCTACTTGGCATTGATTTGAAGCTAAATCATTTGTTTCGCATGGATTTGAAGCTAAACCTTCTACATCGTATTGATTTGAAGCTAAATCATGTGTTTCGCTTGGATTTGAAGGTATACCTTCTACATAGTATTGGTTTCAAGCTTAATCACGTGTTTTGCATGGATTTGAAGCTAACTCGTTTGTTTCCCCTGCATTTGAAGCTATATTACTTATAACGCAAGTATCTGATGCTCAATCATTTGTTTCGCATGGATTTGAAGCTAAGCCTTCTACTTCGTATCGATTTGAAGCTAAATGATATGTATCGCATGGATTTTGAACCTACCCCGTTTGATTCGTCTGCATTTGCAGCTATATTACTTATACCCCAAGTGTTTGAAGCTAAATCATGTGTTTCGCTTGGATTTGAAGCTAAACCTTCTACATCGCATTTATTTGAAGCTAAATCATCTTTTTCGCATGGATTTGAAGCTAACTCGTTTGTTTGTCCTGCATTTGAAGCTATCTCGCTTATATCGCATGTATCTGTTGCTAAATCAGTTGTGTCGCATGGATTTGAAGCTAAACCTACTACATCGCTTTGATTTGAAGCTAAATCATGTGTTTCGCTTGGATTTGAAGCTAAACCTTCTACATTGCATTGATTTGAAGCTAAATCATGTGTTTCGCTTGGATTTGAGGCTAAACCTTCTACATCGCATTGATTTGAAGCTAAATCATGTGTTTCGCTTGGATTTGAAGCTAACTCGTTTGTTTCCCCTGCATTTGAAGTTATATTACTTATAACGCAAGTATCTGATGCTCAATCATTTGTTTCGCATGGATTTGAAGCTAAACCTTCTACATCGCATTGATTTGCAGCTAAATCATGTGTTTCGCATGGATTTAAATCTAACTCGTTAGTTTCGCCTGCATTTGAAGCTATATCAATATATCGGAAGTATCTGAACCTAAATCATTTGTTTCGCATGGATTTGAAGCTAAGCCGTCTACTTCGCATCGATTTGAAGCTAAATGATATGTATCGCATGGATTTTGAACCTACCCCGTTCGATTCGTCTGCATTTGCAGCTATATTACTTATACCCCAAGTGTTTGAAGCTAAATCATGTGTTTCGCTTGGATTTGAAGCTAAACCTTCTACATCGCATTGATTTGAAGCTAAATCATCTTTTTTCGCATGGATTAGAAGCAAACTCGTTTGTTTGTCCTGCATTTGAAGCTATATCGCTTATATCCCAAATGTTTGAAGCTAATTCGTTTGTATCGCCTGCATTAGAAGCTATATCATTTATATCGCAAGTATCTGAAGCTAAATCATTGATTTCGCATGGATTTGAATCTAAAACTTCTACATTGCATAGATTTGAAGCTAACTCGTTTGTTTCGTCTGCATTTGAAGCTATATCACTTATATCGCATGTATTTGAAGTTTAATCATTTGTTTTGCTTGGATTTAAAGCCAACACGTTTGTTTCGCCTGCATTTTATAGCTACACCATTTATATCGCAGGTATCTGAACCTAAACCATATGTTTCGCATGGATTTGAACTAAACCTTCTACATAGCATTGATTTGAAGCTTAATCATGTGTTTTGTTTGGATATAAAGCTAACTCGTTTGTTTCTCCTGCATTTGGAGCTATATCACTTATATCGCAAGTATCTGAAGCCTCATCATTTGTGTCGCATGGATTTGTAGCTAAACCTTCTACTTGGCATTGATTTGAAGCTAAATCATTTGTTTCGCATGGATTTGAAGCTAAACCTTCTACATCGCATTGATTTGAAGCTAAATCATGTGTTTCGCTTGGATTTGAAGGTATACCTTCTACATAGTATTGGTTTCAAGCTTAATCACGTGTTTTGCATGGATTTGAAGCTAACTCGTTTGTTTCCCCTGCATTTGAAGCTATATTACTTATAACGCAAGTATCTGATGCTCAATCATTTGTTTCGCATGGATTTGAAGCTAAGCCTTCTACTTCGTATCGATTTGAAGCTAAATGATATTTATCGCATGGATTTTGAACCTACCCCGTTTGATTCGTCTGCAATTGCAGCTATATTACTTATACCCCAAGTGTTTGAAGCTAAATCATGTGTTTCGCTTGGATTTGAAGCTAAACCTTCTACATCGCATTTATTTGAAGCTAAATCATCTTTTTCGCATGGATTTGAAGCTAACTCGTTTGTTTGTCCTGCATTTGAAGCTATCTCGCTTATATCGCATGTATCTGATGCTAAATCAGTTGTGTCGCATGGATTTGAAGCTAAACCTACTACATCGCTTTGATTTGAAGCTAAATCATGTGTTTCGCTTGGATTTGAAGCTAACTCGTTTGTTTCCCCTGCATTTGAAGTTATATTACTTATAACGCAAGTATCTGATGCTCAATCATTTGTTTCGCATGGATTTGAAGCTAAACCTTCTACATCGCATTGATTTGCAGCTAAATCATGTGTTTCGCATGGATTTAAATCTAACTCGTTAGTTTCGCCTGCATTTGAAGCTATATCAATATATCGCAAGTATCTGAACCTAAATCATTTGTTTCGCATGGATTTGAAGCTAAGCCTTCTACTTCGTATCGATTTGAAGCTAAATGATATGTATCGCATGGATTTTGAACCTACCCCGTTTGATTCGTCTGCATTTGCAGATATATTACTTATACCCCAAGTGTTTGGAGTTAAATCATTTGTTTCGCATTGATTTGAAGCTAAACCTTCAACATCGCATTGATTTGCAGCTAAATCATGTGTTTCGCAAGGATTTGAATCTATCTCGTTAGTTTCGCCTGCATTTGAGGCTATGTCAATATATCGCAAGTATCTGAACCTAAATCATTTGTTTCGCATGGATTTGAAGCTAAGCCTTCTACTTCGTATCGATTTGAAGCTAAATGATATGTATCGCAAGGATTTTGAACCTACCCCGTTTGATTCGTCTGCATTTCCAGCTATATTACTTATACCACAAGTGTTTGAAGCTAAATCATGTGTTTCGCTTGGATTTGAAGCTAAACCTTCTACATCGCATTGATTTGAAGCTAAATCATCTTTTTCGCATGGATTTGAAGCTAACTCGTTTGTTTGTCCTGCATTTGAAGCTATCTCGCTTATATCGCATGTATCTGATGCTAAATCAGTTGTGTCGCATGGATTTGAAGCTAAACCTACTACATCGCTTTGATTTGAAGCTAAATCATGTGTTTCGCTTGGATTTGAAGCTAAACCTTCTACATTGCATTGATTTGAAGCTAAATCATGTGTTTCGCTTGGATTTGAGGCTAAACCTTCTACATCGCATTGATTTGAAGCTAAATCATGTGTTTCGCTTGGATTTGAAGCTAACTCGTTTGTTTCCCCTGCATTTGAAGTTATATTACTTATAACGCAAGTATCTGATGCTCAATCATTTGTTTCGCATGGATTTGAAGCTAAACCTTCTACATCGCATTGATTTGCAGCTAAATCATGTGTTTCGCATGGATTTAAATCTAACTCGTTAGTTTCGCCTGCATTTGAAGCTATATCAATATATCGCAAGTATCTGAACCTAAATCATTTGTTTCGCATGGATTTGAAGCTAAGCCTTCTACTTCGTATCGATTTGAAGCTAAATGATATGTATCGCATGGATTTTGAACCTACCCCGTTTGATTCGTCTGCATTTGCAAATATATTACTTATACCCCAAGTGTTTGGAGTTAAATCATTTGTTTCGCATTGATTTGAAGCTAAACCTTCAACATCGCATTGACTTGCAGCTAAATCATGTGTTTCGCAAGGATTTGAATCTATCTCGTTAGTTTCGCCTGCATTTGAGGCTATGTCAATATATCGCAAGTATCTGAACCTAAATCATTTGTTTCGCATGGATTTGAAGCTAAGCCTTCTACTTCGTATCGATTTGAAGCTAAATGATATGTATCGCAAGGATTTTGAACCTACCCCGTTTGATTCGTCTGCATTTGCAGCTATATTACTTATACCACAAGTGTTTGAAGCTAAATCATGTGTTTCGCTTGGATTTGAAGCTAACTCGATTGATTCGTCTGCATTTGAATCTATATCACTGATATCCCAAGTGTTTGAAGCTAAATCATGTGTTTCGCATGGAGTTGAAGCTAAACCTTCTACATCGCATTGATTAGCTGCTAAATCGTGTGTTTCGCATGGATTTGAAGATAACTCGTTAATTTCGCCTGCATTTGAAGCTATATCACTGACATCGCAAATATCCGAACCTAAATCACTTGTTTCGCATGGATTTGAAGCTAAGCCTTCTACTTCGCATGGATTTAAAGCTAAATCATGTGTTTCGCATGGATTTAAAGCTAAATCATTTGTTTCGCATGGATTTGAAGCTAACTCGTTCGTTTCGCCTGCATTTGATGCTATATCACTTATATCGCAAGTATCTGAAGCTAAATCATTTGTTTCGCATGGATTTGAAGCTAAACCTTCTACATCGTATTGATATGAAGCTAAATCATTTGTTTTACATGGATTTGAAGCTAAGCCTTCTATTTCGCATTGATTTGAAGATAAATTATGTGTTTCGGATGGATTTGAAGCTAACTCGTCCGTTTTGCCTGCATTTGAAGCTGTATCACTTATATTGCAAGTATCTGAGTCTAAATCATTTGTGTTGCATGGATTTGAATCTAAACCTTCCACATAACATTGATTTGAATCTAAATCATCTGATTCGTATGGAGTTGAAGCTAGCTCGTTTGTTTCGTCTGCATTTGAAGCTAAATAACATATATCGCAAGTATCTGAATCTAAATCATTTGTTTCGCATGGTTTTCATGCTAAACCTTCTACATCGCATTAATTTGAAACTAATTCATGTGTTTCTATCTTCATATCAATGCGATGTAGAAGGTTTAGCTTCAAATACATGCGAAAAAAATGATTTAGCATCAGATACTTGCGATATAAGTGAGATAGCTACAAATGCAGGGGTAACAAACGAGTTAGCTTCAAATCCATGCGAAACACATGATTTAGCTGCAAATCCAAGCGATGTAGAAGGTTTAGATCCATGCGAAACAAATGATTTACCTTCAAACACTTGGGATATAAGTCATATAGCTTCAAATGCAGACGAACTAAACGAGTTAGTTTAAAAATCCAAGCGATACATATGATTTAGCTTCAAATCAATGCGAGGTAGAAGGCTTAACTTCAAATCCATAAGAAACAAATGATTTAGGTTCAGATACATGCGATATAAGTGATATATCTTCATATGCAGACGAAACAAACCAGTTAGCTTCAATTCCATGCGAAACAAATGATTTAGCTTCAAACATTTGGTATATAAGTGATATAGCTTCAGATGAGAACGAAACAAACGAGTCCGCTTCAAATCAATGCCAAAGTAGAAGCTTTAGCTTTAAATCCATGCGAAACAAATGATTTAGAATATGATACTTGCGACATAAGGGTTATAGTTTCAAATTCAGGGGATACAAACGAGTTAGATTCAAATCCATGCGAAACACATGGTTTAGCTTCAAATAAATGCGATGTAGAAGGATTAGCTTCCAATCCATGCGAAGCAAATGATTGAGCTGCAAACAGTTGGGATATAAGTGATATATCTTCAAATGCAGACGAATCAAACGAGCTAGCTTCAAAATCCATGCGAAACACATCATTTAGCTTCACACCAATGCGACGTAGAAGGCTCAGCTTCAAATCCATGCGAAACACATGATTTAGAAGCAAATCAATGCGTTGTAGAAGGTTCAGCTTCAAATCCACGCGATACAAAATATTGAGCTTCAAACACTTGGGATATAGGTAATATAACTTCAATTGCATGCGCAACAAACGAGTTAGCTTCAAATCCATGCGAAACACATGATTTTGCTTCAAATCAATTCGAAGTAGAAGGATTAGCATTAATTCATGCGAAACAAATGGTTTAGCTACAAATACTTGTGATATACGTTTTTAGATTCAACTGCATGCGCAACAAACGAATTAGCTTCAAATCCCTGCGAAACACATGATTTAGCAGCAAATAAATTCGATGTAGAAGGTTTAGCTTCAAATCCATGCGAAACAAATGATTAAGCATCAAATCAATGCTATGTGGAAGGTTTAGCTTCAAATCAATGCGGTGTAGAATGGTTAGCTTCAAATCCATGCGAAGTAAATGATTTAGCATCAGAAACTTGAGATATAAGTGATATAGATTCAACTGCAGATGAAACAAACGAATTAGCTTCAAATCCATGCGAAACACATGATTTAACAGCAAATCAATGCGTTGTAGACGGTTTAGATCTAAATCCATGCGAAACGAATGATTTAGCTTCAGATACTTGCGATATAAGTGATATACCTCCAAATGCAGACGAAACAAACGAGTTAGCTGCAAATCCATGCGAAACAAATGATTTAGCTTCAAACACTTGGGATATAAGTGATATAGCTTCAAATGCAGACGAAACAAACGAGTTAGTTCAAATTCTTGCGAAACACATCATTTAAATGCAAATCAATGCGATCTAGAAGGTATAGCTTCAAATCCGTGCCGAACAAATGATTTAGTATCAGATACTTGCGATATAAATGATATAGCTTCAAATGCAGGGGATACAAACGATTTAGCTTGAAATCCATGAGAAGCAAATGATTAAGCTTCAAATCAATGCGATGTACAAGGTGTAGCTTCAAATTAATGCGAAACAAATGATTCAGCTTCAAACACTTGGGATATATGTGATATAGCTTCAAATTCAGACGGAACAAACGAGTTAGCTTCACATCCAAGCGAAACACATGATTTAGCTTCAAATCAATGCGAAGTAGAAGGCTTAGCATCAAATCCATGCGGAACAAATGATTTATCTTCAGATAATTGCGTTATAAGCGATATACGTGCAAATGCAGACGAAACAATCGAGTTAGCTTCAACTCCATGCGACACGCATGATAATGCTTCAAATCAATGCGATGTAGAAGGCTCAGCTTCAAATCCATGCGAAACAAATGATTTAGCTTCAGATACTAGCGATATATGTGATATTGCTTCAAGTGCAGACGAAACAAACGAGTTAGCTTCAAATCCATGCGAAACGAATGATTTAGCTTCAAACACTTGGGATATAAGTGATATAGCTTCAAATCCGTGCGAAACAAATGATTTAGCTTCAGATACTTACGATATAAATGATATAGCATCAAATGCAGGCTAAACGAACAAGTTAGCTACAAATCCATGCGAAACACATGATTTAGCTTCAAATCTATGCGATGTAGATGGTTTAGCTTCAGATACTTGCGATATAAGTGATACACCTCCAAATGCAGACGTAACAAACGAGATAGCTTCAAATCCATGCGAAACAAATGATTTAGCTTCAAACACTTGGGATATAAGTGATATAGCTTCAAATGGAGACGAATCAAAGGAGTTAGCTTCAAAATGCATGCGATACACATTATTTAGCCTCAAATCAATGCGAAGTAGAAGGTTTAGCTTCAAATCCATGCAAAACAAATGATTTAGTATCAGATACTTGCGATATAAATGATATAGCTTCAAATGCAGGGGATACAAACGAATTAGCTTCAAATCCATGAGAAACAAATGATTAAGCTTCAAATCAATTCGATGTAGAAGGTTTAGATTCAAATTCATGCGAAACAAATGATTTAGCTTCAAACACTTGGGATATATGTGATATAGATTCAAATGCAGACGAAACAAACGAGTTAGCTTCAAATCCATGCGAAACACGTGATTTAGCTTCAAATCAATGCGATGTAGAAGGTTTAGCTACAAATCCGTGCGAAACAAATGATTTAGCATCAAACACTCGGGATATAAGTGATATAGCTTCAAATGGAGACGAATCAAAGGAGTTAGCTTCAAAATGCATGCGATACGCATTATTTAGCCTCAAATCAATGCGAAGTAGAAGGCTTAGCTTTAAATCCAAGCGGAACAAATGATTTATCTTGAGACAATTGCGTTATAAGCGATATACGTTCAAATGCAGACGAAACAAACGAACTAGCTTCAACTCCATGCGACACGCATGATTAAGCTTCAAATCAATACGATGTAGAAGGCTCAGCTTCAAATCCATGCGGATCAAATGATTTAGCTCCAAATACTTGCGATATATGTAATATTGATTCAACTGCAGGCCAAACAAACGAGTTAGCTTCAAATCCATGCGACACACATGATTAAGCTTCAAATCAATGCGATGTAGAAGGCTCAGCTTCAAATCCATGCGGAATAAATGATTTAGCTCCAAATACTTGCGATATAAGTGATATAGATTCAACTGCAGGCTAAACGAACGAGTTAGCTACAAATCCATGCGAAACACATGATTTAGCTTCAAATCTATGCGATGTAGAAGGTTTAGCTTCAAATCCATGCGACACAAATGATTTAGTTTCAGATACTTGCGATATAAGTGATATACCTCCAAATGCAGACGAAACAAACGAGTTAGCTGCAAATCCATGCGAAACATATGATTTAGCTTCAAACACTTGGGATATAAGTGATATAGCTTCAAATGCAGACGAAACAAATGATTTAGCTTCAGATACTTACGATATAAATGATATAGCATCAAATGCAGGCTAAACGAACAAGTTAGCTACAAATCCATGCGAAACACATGATTTAGCTTCAAATCTATGCGATGTAGATGGTTTAGTTTCAAACCCATGCGACGCAAATGATTTAGTTTCAGATACTTGCGATATAAAAGATATACCTCCAAATGCAGACGAAACAAACGAGATAGCTTCAAATCCATGCGAAACAAATGATTTAGCTTCAAACACATGGGATATAAGTGATATAGCTTCAAATGCTGACGAATCAAAGGAGTTAGCTTCAAAATGCATGCGATACACATGATTTAGCTTCAAATCGATGCAATGTAGAAGGCTCAGCATCAAATCCATGCGGAATAAATGATTTAGCTCCAAATACTTGCGATATAAGTGATATAGATTCAACTGCAGGCTAAACGAACGAGTTAGCTGCAAATCCATGCGAAAAACATGATTTAGCTTCAAATCAATGCGATGTAGAAGGCTCAGCTTCAAATCCATGCGAAACAAATGATTTAGCTTCAGATTCTAGCGATATATGTGATATTGCTTCAAGTGCAGACGAAACAAACGAGTTAGCTTCAAATCCATGCGAAACGAATGATTTAGCTTCAAACACTTGGGATATAAGTGATATAGCTTCAAATCCGTGCGAAACAAATGATTTAGCTTCAGATACTTACGATATAAATGATATAGCATCAAATGCAGGCTAAACGAACAAGTTAGCTACAAATCCATGCGAAACACATGATTTAGCTTCAAATCTATGCGATGTAGATGGTTTAGCTTCAAATCCATGCGACGCAAATGATTTAGTTTCAGATACTTGCGATATAAGTGATACACCTCCAAATGCAGACGTAACAAACGAGATAGCTTCAAATCCATGCGAAACAAATGATTTAGCTTCAAACACTTGGGATATAAGTGACATAGCTTCAAATGGAGACGAATCAAAGGAGTTAGCTTCAAAATGCATGCGATACACATTATTTAGCCTCAAATCAATGCGAAGTAGAAGGTTTAGCTTCAAATCCATGCAAAACAAATGATTTAGTATCAGATACTTGCGATATAAATGATATAGTTTCAAATGCAGGGGATACAAACGAATTAGCTTCAAATCCATGAGAAACAAATGATTAAGCTTCAAATCAATTCGATGTAGAAGGTTTAGCTTCAAATTCATGCGAAACAAATGATTTAGCTTCAAACACTTGGGATATATGTGATATAGATTCAAATGCAGACGAAACAAACGAGTTAGCTTCAAATCCATGCAAAACACAAGATTTAGCTGCAAATCAATGCGATGTAGAAGGTTTAGCTTCAAATCCATGCGAAACAAATGATTTAACATCAGGTAGTTGCGATATAAGTGATATAGTTTCAAATGCAGGGGAAACAAACGAGTTAGCTTCAAATCCATACAAAACACATGATTAAGCTTCAAATCAACGCTATGTAGAATTTTTCGCTTCAAATCCATGAGACACTAACGATTTAGCTTCATATACTAGCGATATAAGTGATATAGCTTAAAATGCAGACGAAATAAACGAGTTAGCTTCAAATCCAAGCGAAGCACATGGTTTAGCTTCAAATCAATGCGATGTAGAAGGTTTAGCTTCAAATCCATGCGAAACACATGATTTTGCTGCAAATCAATGCTATGCAGAAGGTTTAGTTTCAAATCCATGCGAAACATACTATTTAGGTTCAGATACTCCCGATGTAAGTGATATAGTTTAAAATTCAGGAGAAACAAACGAGTTAACCTTCAAATCCAAGCAAAACACATGATTTAGCCACAAATCAATGCGATGTAGAAGGTTTAGCTGCAAATCCATGCGACACTAATAATTTAGCTTCAAATAATCGCGTTATAAATATTGAAGTTTCAAATGCAGGCGATACAAACGAGTCAGCTTTAAATCCAAGCAAAACACATGATTAAGCTTCAAATGCATGCGAAAGACAAGATTTAGGTTCAAATTCATGCGAAACACATGGTTTAGATTCAAATTCATGCCAAACAAATGATTTAGATTCAGATACTTGCGATATAAGTGAAATAGCTTCAAATGGAGACGAAACAATCGAGTTAACTTCAAATCCAAGAGAATCACATGATTTAGCTTCAAATAAATGCGATTTATAAGGTTTGGCTTCAAATCCATGCGAAACAACTGTTTTGGCTTCAAATACATGCGATATAAGTGATATAGCATCAAATGCAAGAGAACCGAACGAGTTAGCTTTAAATCCATGCAAAACACATGCTTAAGCTTCAAATCAATGCGATGTAGAAGGCTAAGCTTCAAATCCATGCGAAACAAATGAATTAGCTTCAGATACTTGCGATATAAGTGATATAACTTCAAATGCAGACGAAACAAACGAGTTGGCTTCAAAATCCGTGAGATACACATGATTTAGCTTCAAATCAATGCGATGTAGAAGTTTTAGCTCCAAATCCTTGCGAAACACATGATTTAGCAGCAAATAAATGCGATCTAGAAGGTTTAGCTCCAAATCCATGCGAAACCAATAATTTAGCTCCAGATACTTGCGATCTAAGAGTGATATAGCTTCACATGCAGACGCAACAAACGAGTTAACTTCAGATACATGCGAAACAAATGGTTTAGGTTCAGATACTTGCGATATAAGTGAAGCTCAATCATTTGCTTCTCATGGATTGGAAGCTAATCCTTCTATATCGCATTGATTTGAAGCTAATTCATGTGTTTCGCATGGATTTTAATCTAACTCGTTTGTATTCCCTGAATTTGAAACTATATCCGTTATGTCGCAAGTATCGTATTCTAAATCATTTGTTTCGCATGGATTTGAAGCTAACTCGTTCGTTTCGCCTGCATTTGAAGCTGTATCACTTATATTGCAAGTATCTGAAGCTAAATCATTTGTGTTGCATGGATTTGAAGCTAAACCTTCCACATAACATTGATTTGAATCTAAATCATCTGTTTCGTATGGAGTTGAAGCTAGCTCGTTTGTTTCTTCTGCATTTGAAGATAAATAACATATATCGCAAGTATCTGAAGCTAAATCATTTGTTTCGCGTGGATTTGAAGATTAGCCTTCACCTTCGCAATTGATTTGAATCTAAATCATTTGTTGCGCATGGATTTGAAGCAATCTCGTTTGTTTCTCCTGCATTTGAAGCTATATCACATATATCGCAAGTATCTGATGCTAAATCATTTGTTTCGCACGGATTTGAAGCTAAACCTTCAACATCGCATTGATTTGGAGCTAAATCATGTGCTTCGTATGGACTTGAAGCTATCTCGTTTGTTGCCCCTGCATTTGAAGCTACATCATTTATATCGAAAGTATTTGAAGCTAAATCATTTGTGACGCATGGATTTGAAGCAAACTCGTTTGTTTCTCCTGCATTTGAAGCTATATCACTTATATCGCATGTATCTGATGCTATGTCATATGTGTCGCATTGATTTGAAGCTAAACCTTCCACATCGCATTGGTTTGAAGCTAAACCTTCTACATCGCATTGATTTGGAGCTAAATCATGTGTTTCGTATGGAGTTGAAGCTAGCTCGTTTGTTGCCCCTGCATTTGAAGCTATATCACATATATCGCAAGTATCTGATGCTAAATCATTTGTTTCGCACGGATTTGAAGCTAAACCTTCTACATCGCATTGATTTGGAGCTAAATCATGTGCTTCGTATGGAGTTGAAGCTATCTCGTTTGTTGCCCCTGCATTTGAAGCTATATCACATATATCGCAAGTATCTGAAGCTAAATCATATGTTTTGCATGGATTTGAAGCTAAACCTTCTACGTAGCATTGATTTGAAGCTTAACCATGTGTTTTGCACGGATTTGAAGCTAACTCGTGTGTTTAACTGCATTTGAAGCTATATCACTTATATCGCAAGTATCTGATGCTAAACCATTTTTATCGCATGGATTTGAAGCTAAACCTTCTACATCGCATTGATTTGAAGCTAAATCATGTATTTCGCATGGATTTTAATCTAACTCGTTTGTATTCCCTGAATTTGAAACTATATCCGTTATGTCGCAAGTATCGTATTCTAAATCATTTGTTTCGCATGGATTTGAAGCTAACTCGTTCGTTTCGCCTGCATTTGAAGCTGTATCACTTATATTGCAAGTATTTGGAGCTAAATCATTTATTCCGCATGGATTTGAAGCTGAGCCTTCTACATCGCATTGATTTGATGCTTAATCATGTGTGTCGCATGGATTTGAAGCTAACTCGTTTGTTTGGCCTGCAGTTGAATCTATATCACTTATATCGCAAGTATTTGGAGCTAAATCATTTGTTCCGCATGGATTTGAAGCTGAGCCTTCTACATCGTATTGATTTGAAGCTTAATCATTTGTTTCTCATGGATTTGAAGCTAATTCGTTTGTATCCCCTGCATTTGAAGCTATATCATTTATATCGCAAGTATCTGATACTAAATCAATTGTTTCGCACGGATTTGAAACTAAACCTTCCACACAGCATTGATTTGAAGCTTAATCATGTGTTTTGCATGGATTTGCAACTAACTCGTTTGTTTCGTCTGCATTTGGAGGTAAATCACTTATATCGCAAGTATCTGAAACTAAATCATTTGTGTCGCATGGATTTGAAGCTGAGCCTTCTACATCGCATTGATTTGAAGCTTAATTATGTGTGTCGCATGGATTTGAAGCTAACTCGTTTGTTTGGCCTGCAGTTGAATCTATATCACTTATATCGCAAGTATTTGGAGCTAAATCATTTGTTCCGCATGGATTTGAAGCTGAGCCTTCTACATCGTATTGATTTGAAGCTTAATCATGCGTGTCGCATGGAGTTGAAGCTAGCTCGTTTGTTTCGTCTGCATTTGAAGCTATATCACATATATCCCATGTGTTTGAAGCTACATCATTTGTTTCGCATGGATTTGAAGCTAACTCGTTTGTTTCGTCTGCATTTGGAGGTATATCACTTATACCGCAAGTATCTGAAACTAAATCATTTGTGTCGCATGGATTTGAAGCTAAACCTTCTACATAGCATTGATTTGAAGCTTAATCATTTGTTTCTCATGGATTTGAAGCTAATTCGTTTGTATCCCCTGCATTTGAAGCTATATCATTTATATCGCAAGTATCTGATACTAAATCATTTGTTTCGCATGGATTTGAAGCTAAACCTTCTACATCGCTTTGATTTGCATTTAAATGATGTGTTTCGCAAGGATTTGAACTAACTCGTTTGTTTCGTCTGCATTTGAAGCTATATCACTTATATCCCAAGAGTTTGAAGCTAAATCTTTTGTTCCGCATCGATTTGAAGCTGAGCCTTTACCTTCGCAATTGATTTGGATCTAAATCATTTGTTGCGCATGGATTTGAAGCAATCTCGTTTGTTTCGCCTGCATTTGAAGCTATATCACTTATATCGATAAGTATCTGAAAGTAAATCATTGGTTTCGCATGAATTTGATGCTAAACCTTCTACATCGCATTGATTTGCTGCTAAATCGCGTATTTCGCATAGATTTCAAGCTAAACCTACTACATGGCATCGATTTGAAGCTAAATCGTGTGTTTCGCTTGGATATGAAGCTATATCATTTATATCGCAAGTATCTGAACCTACATCATTTGATTCGCATGGATTTGAAGATAAACCTTCTACATCGCATTGATTTGCAGCTAAATCATGTGTTTCGCATGTATTTGAAGCTAACTCGTTTTTTTTCTCCTGCATTTGAAGCTATATCGCTTATATCGCAAGTATCTGAACCTAAATCATTTGTTTCGGATGGATTTGAAGCTAAACCTTCTACATCGCATTGATTTGAAGCTAAATCTTGTGTATCGCATGGATTTGAAGCTAACTCGTTTGTTTCGTCTGCATTTGATGCTATATCACTTATACCCCAAGTATTTGAACCTAAATCATTGGTTTCGCATGGATTTGCAGCTAAACATTCTACATCGCATAGATTTGAAGCTAAATCATGTGTTTCGCATGGATTTGAAGCTAATTCGTTTGTATCCCCTGCATTTGAAGCTATATCATTTATATCGCAAGTATCTGATACTAAATCATTTGTTTCGCATGGATTTGAAGTTAAACCTTCCACACAGCATTGATTTGAAGCTTAATCATGTGTGTTGCATGGATTTGCAGCAAACTCGTTTGTTTCGTCTGCATTTGGAGGTATATCACTTATATCGCAAGTATCTGAAACTAAATCATTTGTGTCGCATGGATTTGAAGCTAATCCTATTACATCGCATAGATTTGTAGCTAAATCATGTGTTTCGCATGGATTTGCAGCTAACTCGTTCGTTTAGCCTGCAGTAGAATCTATATCACTTATATCGCAAGTATTTGGAGCTAAATCATTTATTCCGCATGGATTTGAAGCTGAGCCTTCTACATCGCATTGATTTGAAGCTTAATCATGTGTGTCGCATGGATTTGAAGCTAACTCGTTTGTTTGGCCTGCAGTTGAATCTATATCACTTATATCGCAAGTATTTGGAGCTAAATCATTTGTTCCGCATGGATTTGAAGCTGAGCCTTCTACATTGTATTGATTTAAAGCTTAATCATGCGTGTCGCATGGAGTTGAAGCTAGCTCGTTTGTTTCGTCTGCATTTGAACGTATATCTCTTATAACGCAATTATCTGATGATAAATCATTTGTTCCGCATGGATTTGAAGCTAAGCCTTCTACTTCGCATTGATTTGAAGCTAAATCATGTGTATCGCATGCATTTTGAAGCTAACTCCTTTGATTCGTCTGCATTTGAAGCTATATCACTTATATCCCATGTGTTTGAAGCTAAATCATTTGTTTCGCATGGATTTGAAGCTAACTCGTTTGTTTCGTCTGCATTTGGAGGTATATCACTTATATCGCAAGTATCTGAAGCTAAATCATTTGTTTCGCATGGATTTGAAGCTAAACCTTCTACATCGCATTTATTTTCAGTTTAGTCATGTGTTTCGGATGGGTTTGAAGCTAACTTGTTTGTTTCGTCTGCATTTGGACCTATATCACTTATATCCCAAGTATTTGAAGCTAAATCATTTGTTTCGCATGGATTTGAAGCTAAATCTTCTACATCGCATGGACTTAAAGCTAACTCGATCGTTTCGCATGCAGCTGAAGCTATATCACCCATATCCCAAGTGTTTGCAGCTCTATCATTTGTTTCGCATGGATTTGAAGCTAAACCATCTAAATCGCATGATTTTTAAGCTAAATCATGTGTTCCGCATGGATTTGAAGCTAACTCGTTTGTTTCGTCTGCACTTGAAGCAATATCACATATATCGCTAGTATCTGAAGCTAAATCATTTGTTTCGCATGGATTTGAAGTTAAACCTTCTACATCGGATTGATTTGCAGCTAAATCACGTATTTCGCATGGATTTGAAGGTAACTCGTTTGTTTCCCCTGCATTTGAAGCTATATCACTTATATCGCTAGTATCTGAAGCCAAATCATTTGTGTCGCATTGATTTGAGTCTAAACCTTCAACATCGCTTTGATTTGCAGCTATATCATGTGTTTCGCATGGATTTGCAGCTAACTCGTTCGCTTCGCCTGCATTTGATGCTATATCACTTATATCGCAAGTATCTGAAGCTAAATCATTTGTTTCGCATGGATTTGAAGCTAACTCGTTTGTTTCGTCTGCATTTGGAGGTATATCACTTATATCGCAAGTATCTGAAACTAAATCATTTGTGTCGCATGGTTTTGAAGCTAAACCTTCTACATCGCATAGATTTGAAGCTAAATCATGTGTTTCGCATGGATTTGCAGCTAACTCCTTCGTTTAGCCTGCATTTGATGCTATATCACTTATATCGTAAGTATCTGAAGCAAAATCATTTGTTTCGCACGGATTTGAAGCTAAAACTTCTACATCGCATTGATTTTCAGTTTAATCATGTGTTCCGCATGGATTTGAAGCTAACTCGTTTGTTTCGTCTGCACTTGAAGCAATATCACCTATATCGCTAGTATCTGAAGCTAAATCATTTGTTTCGCATGGATTTGAAGCTGTGCCCTCTACTTCGCATTGATTTGAAGCTAAATCATGTGTTTCGCTTGGATGTGAAGCTAACTCGTTTGTTTCGTCTGCATTTGAAGCTATATCACTTCTATCCCAAGTGTTTGATGCTAAATCATTTGTTTCGCATGAATTTGAAGCTAAACCTTCTACATCGCATTGATTTGAAGCTTAATCATTTGTTTCTCATGGATTTGAAGCTAATTCGTTTGTATCCCCTGCATTTGAAGCTATATCATTTATATCGCAAGTATCTGATACTAAATCAATTGTTTCGCACGGATTTGAAACTAAACCTTCCACACAGCATTGATTTGAAGCTTAATCATGTGTTTTGCATGGATTTGCAACTAACTCGTTTGTTTCGTCTGCATTTGGAGGTAAATCACTTATATCGCAAGTATCTGAAACTAAATCATTTGTGTCGCATGGATTTGAAGCTGAGCCTTCTACATCGCATTGATTTGAAGCTTAATCATGTGTGTCGCATGGATTTGAAGCTAACTCGTATGTTTGGCCTGCAGTTGAATCTATATCACTTATATCGCAAGTATTTGGAGCTAAATCATTTGTTCCGCATGGATTTGAAGCTGAGCCTTCTACATCGTATTGATTTGAAGCTTAATCATGCGTGTCGCATGGAGTTAAAGCTAGCTCGTTTGTTTCGTCTGCATTTGAAGCTATATCACTTATATCCCATGTGTTTGAAGCTACATCATTTGTTTCGCATGGATTTGAAGCTAACTCGTTTGTTTCGTCTGCATTTGGAGGTATATCACTTATACCGCAAGTATCTGATACTAAATCATTTGTTTCGCATGGATTTGAAGCTAAACCTTCTACATCGCTTTGATTTGCATTTAAATGATGTGTTTCGCATGGATTTGCAGTTAACTCGTTCGTTTAGCCTGCATTTGATGCTATATCACTTATATCGTAAGTATCTGAAGCTAAATCATTTGTTTCGCACGGATTTGAAGCTAAACCTTCTACATCGCATTTATTTTCAGTTTAATCATGTGTTTCGGATGGGTTTGAAGCTAACTTGTTTGTTTCGTCTGCATTTGAAGCTATATCACTTATACCCCAAGTATTTGAAGCTAAATCATTTGTTTGGCATGGATTTGAAGCTAAACCTTTTACATCGCATGGACTTAAAGCTAACTCGATTGTTTCGCATGCAGCTGAAGCTATATCACCCATATCCCAAGTGTTTGCAGCTCTATCATTTGTTTCGCATGGATTTGAAGCTAAACCATCTAAATCGCATGATTTTTAAGCTAAATCATGTGTTCCGCATGGATTTGAAGCTAACTCGTTTGTTTCGTCTGCACTTGAAGCAATATCACATATATCGCTAGTATCTGAAGCTAAATCATTTGTTTCGCATGGATTTGAAGCTAAACCGTCAACATCGCTTTGATTTGCAGCTATATCATGTGTTTCGAATGGATTTGCAGCTAACTCGTTCGTTTCGCCTGCATTTGATGCTATATCGCTTATATCGCAAGTATCTAAAGCTAAATCACTTGTTTCGCATGGCTTTGAAGCTAAACCTTCTACATCGCATTGATTTTCATTTTAATCATGTGCTTCGCATGGATTTGAAGCTAACTCGTTTGTTTGGCTTGCAGTTGAATCTATATCACTTATATCGCAAGTATTTGGAGCTAAATCATTTGTTCCGCATGGATTTGAAGCTGAGCCTTCTACATCGTATTGATTTGAAGCTTAATCATGCGTGTCGCATGGAGTTGAAGCTATCTCGTTTGTTTCGTCTGCATTTGAACGTATATCGCTTATAACGCAATTATCTGATGATAAATCATTTGTTCCGCACGGATTTGAAGCTATGCCTTCTACTTCGCATTGATTTGAAGCTAAATCATGTGTATCGCATGCATTTTGAAGCTAACTCCTTTGATTCGTCTGCATTTGAAGCTATATCACTTATATCCCGAGTGTGTGATGCTAAATCATTTGTTTCGCATGGATTTGTAGCTAAACCTTCTACATCGCATTGATTTGAAGCTAAATCATGTGTTTCGCTTGGATGTGAAGCTAACTCGTTTGTTTCGTCTGCATTTGAAGCTATATCACATATATCCCAAGTGTTTGAAGCTGAATCATTTGTTTCGCAATAATTTGAAGCTACACCTTCTACATCGCATTGATTTGAAGCTTAATCATTTGTTTCTCATGGATTTCAAGCTAAATCGTTTGTATCCCCTGCATTTGAAGCTATATCATTTATATCGCAAGTATCTGATACTAAATCATTTGTTCGGCACGGATTTGAAGCTATACCTTCTACATCGCATTGATTTGGATTTAAATGATGTGTTTCGCAAGAATTTGAACTAACTCGTTCGTTTCGCCTGCATTTGATGCTATATCACTTATATCGCAAGTATCTGAAGCTAAATCACTTGTTTGGCATGGCTTTGAAGCTAAACCTTCTACATCGCATTGATTTTCAGTTTAATCATGTGTTTCGCATGGATTTGAAGCTAATTCGTTTGTTTGGCCTGCAGTAGAATCTATATCACTTATATCGCAAGTATTTGGAGCTAAATAATTTGTTCCGCATGGATTTGAAGCTGAGCCTTCTACATCGCATTGATTTGAAGCTTAATCATGCGTGTCACATGGAGTTGAAGCTAGTTCGTTTGTTTCGTCTGCATTTGAACGTATATCGCTTATAACGCAATTATCTCAAGATTAATCATTTGTTCCGCTTGGATTTGAAGCTAAGCCTTCTACTTCGCATTGATTTGAGGCTAAATAATGTGTATCGCATGCATTTTGTAGCTAACTCCTTTGATTCGTCTCCATTTGAAGCTATATCACTTATATCCCGAATGTTTGATGCTAAATCATTTGTTTCGCACGGATTTGTAGCTAAACCTTCTACATCGCATTGATTTGAAGCTAAATCACGTGTTTTGCTTGGATGTGAAGCTAACTCGTTTGTTTCGTCTGCATTTGAATCTATATCACATATATCCCAAGTGTTTAAAGCTAAATCATTTGTTTCGCATGAATTTGAAGCTAAACCTTCTACATCGCATTGATTTGAAGCTTAATCATTTGTTTCTCATGGATTTGAAGCTAATTCGTTTGTATCCCCTGCCTTTGAAGCTATATCATTTATATCGCAAGTATCTGATACTAAATCATTTGTTTCGCATGGATTTGAAGCTAAGCCTTCTACATCGCATTGATTTGAAGCTAAATCATGTGTATCGCATGCATTTTGAAGCTAACTCGTTTGATTCGTCTGCATTTGAAGCTATATCACTTATATCCCGAGTGTTTGATGCTAAATCATTTGTTTCGCATGGATTTGTATCTAAACCTTCTACATCGCATTGATTTGATGCTAAATCATGTGTTTCGCTTGGATGTGAAGCTAACTCATTTGTTTCGTCTGCATTTGAAGCTATATCACTTATATCACAAGTGTTTGAAGCTAAATCATTTGTTTCGCATGAATTTGAAGATAAACCTTCTACATCGCATTGATTTGAAGCTTAATCATGTGTTTCACGTGGATTTGAAGCTAATTCGTTTCTATCCCCTGCATTTGAAGCTATATCATTTATATCGCAAGTATCTGATACTAAATCATTTGTTTCGCATGGATTTGAAGCTAAACCTTCTACATCGCATTGCTTTGCATCTAAATGATGTTTTTCACAAGGATTTGAACTAACTCGTTTGTTTCGTCTGCATTTGAAGCTATATCACTTATATCCCAAGTGTTTGAAGCTAAATCATTTGTTTCGCATGGATTTGAAGCTAACTCGTTTGTTTCGTCTGCATTTGGAGGTATATCACTTATATCGCAAGTATCTGAAACTAAATCATTTGTTTCGCATGGATTTGAAGCTAAACCTTCTACATCGCATGGACTTGAAGCTAACTCGTTTGTTTCGCATGCAGCTGAAACTTTATCACTCATATCCCAAGTGTTTGCAGCTCTATCATTTGTTTCGCATGGATTTGAAGCTAAACCATCTAAATCGCATGAATTTTAAGCTAAATCATGTGTTCCGCATGTATTTGAAGCTAACTCATTTGTTTCGCATGCAGCTGAAGCTAACTCGTTTGTTTCGTCTGCACTTAAAGCAATATCACATATATCGCTAGTATCTGAAGCTAAATCATTTGTTTCGCATGGATTTGAAGCTAAATCTTCAACATCGCTTTGATTTGCAGCTACATCATGTGTTTCGCATGGATTTGCAGCTAACTCGTTCGTTTCGCCTGTATTTGATGCTATATCACTTATATCGCAAGTATCTGAAGCGAATTCATTAGTTTCGCATGGATTTGAAGCCAAACCTTCTATATCGCATTGATTTGATGTTAAATCATGTGTTTTGCATGGATTTGAAGCTAACTCGTTTGTTTCCCTTGCATTTGAAGCTATATCACTTATATCGCAAGTATCTGATGCTAAGTCATTTATTTCGCATGGATTTGAAGCTAACTCGTTTGTTTGGCCTGCAGTTGAATCTATATCACTTATATCGCAAGTATTTGAAGCAAAATCATTTGTTCCGCATCGATTAGAAGCTAAGCCTTCTACTTCGAATTGATTTGAAGATAAATCATTTGTTTCGCTTGAATGTGAAGCTAGCTCGTTTGTTTCTTCTGCATTTGAAGCTATATCACTTATATCCCAAATGTGTGATGCTACATCATTTGTTTCTCTTGGATTTTAAGCTAAACGATCTACATCGCATTGATTTGAAGCTAAATCATGTGTTTTGCATGCATTTGAAGCTAACTCGTTTGTTTCCCCTGCATTTGAAGCTATATCACTTATATCGCAAGTTCATGTGCTAAATCATGTGTTTCGCTTTGACTTGAAGCTATACCTTCTACATCGCATTGATTTGCCGCTAAATTATGTGTTTCGCATGGATTTGAATCTTACTCGTTTGTTTCGCCTGCATTTGAAGCTATATCACTTATATCGCAAGCATTTGAAGCTAAATCATTTGTTCCGCATGGATTTGAAGCTAAGCCTTCTACATCGCATTGATTTGAAGCTTAATCATGTGTGACGCATGGAGTTGAAGCCAGCTCGTTTGTTTCGTCTGCATTTGAACGTATATCGCTTATAACGCAATTGTCTGAAGATAAATCATTTGTTCCGCATGGATTTGAAGCTAAGCCTTCTACTTCGCATTGATTTGAAGCTAAATCATGTGTATCGCATGCATTTTGAAGCTAACTCGTTTGATTCGTCTGCATTTGAAGCTATATCACTTATATCCCGAGTGTTTGATGCTAAATCATTTGTTTCGCATGGATTTGTATCTAAACCTTCTACATCGCATTGATTTGATGCTAAATCATGTGTTTCGCTTGGATGTGAAGCTAACTCATTTGTTTCGTCTGCATTTGAAGCTATATCACTTATATCCCAAGTGTTTGAAGGTAAATCATTTGCTTTGCATGAATTTGAAGCTAAACCTTCTACATCGCATTGATTTGAAGCTTAATCATGTGTTTGACGTGGATTTGAAGCTAATTCGTTTCTATCCCCTGCATTTGAAGCTATATCATTTATATCGCAAGTATCTGATACTAAATCATTTGTTTCGCATGGATTTGAAGCTAAACCTTCTACATCGCATTGCTTTGCATCTAAATGATGTTTTTCGCAAGGATTTGAACTAACTCGTTTGTTTCGTCTGCATTTGAAGCTATATCACTTATATCCCAAGTGTTTGAAGCTAAATCATTTGTTTCGCATGGATTTGAAGCTAACTCGTTTGTTTCGTCTGCATTTGGAGGTATATCACTTATATCGCAAGTATCTGAAACTAAATCATTTGTTTCGCATGGATTTGAAGCTAAACCTTCTACATCGCATGGACTTGAAGCTAACTCGTTTGTTTCGCATGCAGCTGAAACTATATCACCCATATCCCAAGTGTTTGCAGCTCTATCATTTGTTTCGCATGGATTTGAAGCTAAACCATCTAAATCGCATGAATTTTAAGCTAAATCATGTGTTCCGCATGGATTTGAAGCTAACTCGTTTGTTTCGTCTGCACTTAAAGCAATATCACATATATCGCTAGTATCTGAAGCTAAATCATTTGTTTCGCATGAATTTGAAGCTAAACCTACTACATCGCATGGACTTGAAGCTAACTCGTTTGTTTCGCATGCAGCTGAAGCTATATCACCCATATCCCAAGTGTTTGCAGCTCAATCATTTGTTTCTCATGGATTTGAAGCTAAACCATCTAAATCGCATGAATTTTAAGCTAAATCATGTGTTCCGCATGGATTTGAAGCTAACTCGTTAGTTTCGTCTGAACTTAAAGCAATATCACATATATCGCTAGTATCAGAAGCTAAATCATTTGTTTCGCATGGATTTGAAGCTAAACCTTCAACATCGCTTTGATTTGCAGCTATATCATGTGTTTCGCATGGATTTGCAGCTAACTCGTTCGTTTCGCCTGCATTTGATGCTATATCACTTATATCGCAAGTATCTGAAGCTAAATCATTTGTTTCGCATGGATTTGATGCCAAACCTTCTATATCGCATTGATTTGATGTTAAATCATGTGTTTTGCATGGATTTGAAGCTAACTCGTTTGTTTCCCTTGCATTTGAAGCTATATCACTTATATCGCAAGTATCTGATGCTAAGTCATTTATTTCGCATGGATTTGAAGCTAACTCGTTTGTTTGGCCTGCAGTTGAATCTATATCACTTATATCGCAAGTATTTGAAGCAAAATCATTTGTTCCGCATCGATTTGAAGCTAAGCCTTCTACTTCGAATTGATTTGAAGATAAATCATTTGTTTCGCTTGAATGTGAAGCTAGCTCGTTTGTTTCGTCTGCATTTGAAGCTATATCACTTATATCCCAAATGTGTGATGCTACATCATTTGTTTCTCTTGGATTTTAAGCTAAACGATCTACATCGCATTGATTTGAAGCTAAATCATGTGTTTTGCATGCATTTGAAGCTAACTCGTTTGTTTCCCCTGCATTTGAAGCTATATCACTTATATCGCAAGTTCATGTGCTAAATCATGTGTTTCGCTTTGACTTGAAGCTATACCTTCTACATCGCATTGATTTGCCGCTAAATTATGTGTTTCGCATGGATTTGAATCTTACTCGTTTGTTTCGCCTGCATTTGAAGCTATATCACTTATATCGCAAGCATTTGAAGCTAAATCATTTGTTCCGCATGGATTTGAAGCTAAGCCTTCTACATCGCATTGATTTGAAGCTTAATCATGTGTGACGCATGGAGTTGAAGCCAGCTCGTTTGTTTCGTCTGCATTTGAACGTATATCGCTTATAACGCAATTGTCTGAAGATAAATCATTTGTTCCGCATGGATTTGAAGCTAAGCCTTCTACTTCGCATTGATTTGAAGCTAAATCATGTGTATCGCATGCATTTTGAAGCTAACTCGTTTGATTCGTCTGCATTTGAAGCTATATCACTTATATCCCGAGTGTTTGATGCTAAATCATTTGTTTCGCATGGATTTGTATCTAAACCTTCTACATCGCATTGATTTGATGCTAAATCATGTGTTTCGCTTGGATGTGAAGCTAACTCATTTGTTTCGTCTGCATTTGAAGCTATATCACTTATATCCCAAGTGTTTGAAGGTAAATCATTTGTTTTGCATGAATTTGAAGCTAAACCTTCTACATCGCATTGATTTGAAGCTTAATCATGTGTTTGACGTGGATTTGAAGCTAATTCGTTTCTATCCCCTGCATTTGAAGCTATATCATTTATATCGCAAGTATCTGATACTAAATCATTTGTTTCGCATGGATTTGAAGCTAAACCTTCTACATCGCATTGCTTTGCATCTAAATGATGTTTTTCGCAAGGATTTGAACTAACTCGTTTGTTTCGTCTGCATTTGAAGCTATATCACTTATATCCCAAGTGTTTGAAGCTAAATCATTTGTTTCGCATGGATTTGAAGCTAACTCGTTTGTTTCGTCTGCATTTGGAGGTATATCACTTATATCGCAAGTATCTGAAACTAAATCATTTGTTTCGCAAGGATTTGAAGCTAAACCTTCTACATCGCATGGACTTGAAGCTAACTCGTTTGTTTCGCATGCAGCTGAAACTATATCACCCATATCCCAAGTGTTTGCAGCTCTATCATTTGTTTCGCATGGATTTGAAGCTAACTCGTTTGTTTCGTCTGCACTTAAAGCAATATCACATATATCGCTAGTATCTAAAGCTAAATCATTTGTTTCGCATGGATTTGAAGCTAAACCTTCTACATCGCATGGACTTGAAGCTAACTCGTTTGTTTCGCATGCAGCTGAAGCTATATCACCCATATCCCAAGTGTTTGCAGCTCAATCATTTGTTTCTCATGGATTTGAAGCTAAACCATCTAAATCGCATGAATTTTAAGCTAAATCATGTGTTCCGCATGGATTTGAAGCTAACTCGTTAGTTTCGTCTGCACTTAAAGCAATATCACATATATCGCTAGTATCAGAAGCTAAATCATTTGTTTCGCATGGATTTGAAGCTAAACCTTCAACATCGCCTTGATTTGCAGCTATATCATGTGTTTCGCATGGATTTGCAGCTAACTCGTTCATTTCGCCTGCATTTGATGCTATATCACTTATATCGCAAGTATGTGAAGCTAAATCATTTGTTTCGCATGGATTTGAAGCCAAACCTTCCATATCGCATTGATTTGATGTTAAATCATGTGTTTTGCATGGATTTGAAGCTAACTCGTTTGTTTCCCTTGCATTTGAAGCTATATCACTTATATCGCAAGTATCTGATGCTAAGTCATTTATTTCGCATGGATTTGAAGCTAACTCGTTTGTTTGGCCTGCAGTTGAATCTATATCACTTATATCGCAAGTATTTGAAGCAAAATCATTTGTTCCGCATCGATTTGAAGCTAAGCCTTCTACTTCGAATTGATTTGAAGCTAAATCATTTGTTTCGCTTGAGTGTGTAGCTAGCTCGTTTGTTTCGTCTGCATTTGAAGCTATATCACTTATATCCCAAATGTGTGAAGCTACATCATTTGTTTCCCTTGGATTTTAAGCTAAACGATCTACATCGCATTGATTTGAAGCTAAATCATGTGTTTTGCTTGCATTTGAAGCTAACTCGTTTGTTTCCCCTGCATTTGAAGCTATATTACTTATATCGCAAGTTCATGTGCTAAATCATGTGTTTCGCTTTGACTTGAAGGTATACCTTCTACATCGCATTGATTTGCAGCTAAATTATGTGTTTCGCATGGAATGAATCTTACTCGTTTGTTTCGCCTGCATTTGAAGCTATATCACTTATATCGCAAGCATTTGAAGCTAAATCATTTGTTCCGCATGGATTTGAAGCTAAGCCTTCTACATCGCATTTATTTGAAGCATAATCATGTGTGTCGCATGGAGTTGAAGCCAGCTCGTTTGTTTCGTCTGTATTTGAACGTATATCGCTTATAACGCAATTATCTGAAGATAAATCATTTGTTCCGCATGGATTTGAAGCTAAGCCTTCTACTTCGCATTGATTTGAAGCTAAATCATGTGTATCGCATGCATTTTGAAGCTAACTCGTTTGATTCGTCTGCATTTGAAGCTATCTCACTTATATCCCGAGTGTTTGATGCTAAATCATTTGTTTCGCATGGATTTGTATCTAAACCTTCTACATCGCATTGATTTGATGCTAAATCATGTGTTTCGCTTGGATGTGAAGCTAACTCATTTGTTTCGTCTGCATTTGAAGCTATATCACTTATATCCCAAGTGTTTGAAGCTAAATCATTTGTTTCGCATGAATTTGAAGCTATACCTTCTACATCGCATTGGTTTTGAAGCTTAATCATGTGTTTCACATGGATTTGAAGCTAATTCGTTTCTATCCCCTGCATTTGAAGCTATATAATTTATATCGCAAGTATCTGATAATAAATCATTTGTTTCGCATGGATTTGAAGCTAAACCTTCTACATCGCATTGCTTTGCATCTAAATGATGTTTTTCGCAAGGATTTGAACTAACTCGTTTGTTTCCCCTGCATTTCAAGCTATATCACTTATATCGCAAGTATCTGAAGCTAAATCATTTGTGCCTCATGGATTTGAAGCTAAAGCTTCTACATCGCATTGATTTGCAGCTAAATCATGTGTTTCGCATGGATTTGAAGCTAACTCGTTTGATTTGTCTGCATTTAAAGCTATATCACTTATATCCCAATTGTTTGAAGCTAAATCATGTGTTTCGCTTGTATTTGAAACTAGCTTGTTTGTTTCGTCTGCATTGGAAGCTATATCACTTATATCGCAAGTGTTTGAAGCTCAATAATTTGTCTCGCATGGATTTCAAGCTAAACCCTCTACATCGCATTGATTTGAAGCTAAATCACGTGTTCCGCTTGGATTTGAAGCTAAACCTTCTACATTGCATTGATTGACACTAAATCATCTGATTCGCTTGGATTTGTATCTAACTCGTTTCTTCCGTCTGCATTTGAAGCTATATCACTTATATCGCAAGTATCTGAACCTAAATCATTTGTTTCTCATGGATTTCAAGATAAGCCTTCTTCCTCGCTTTAATTTGAAGCTAAGTCATTTGCGTCGCATGGATTTGAAGCTAAACCTTCTACATAACATTGATTTGACGCTTAATCATGTGTTTTGCATGGATTTGAAGCTAACTCGTTTGTTTCCCCTGCATTTGAAGCTATATCACTTATATCGCAAGTATCTGATGCTAAATCATTTGTGTTGTATAGATTTGAGGCTACACCGTCCACATAACATTGATTTGAAGCTTAACCATGTGTTTTGCATGCATTTGAAGCTAACTCGTTTGTTTCCCCTGCATTTCAAGCTATATCACTTTTATCGCAAGTATCTGATGCTAAATCATTTGTTTCGCATGGATTTGAAGCTAAACATTCTACATCGCTTTGATTTGCATCTAAATCATGTGTTTCGCATGGACTTCAAGCTAAACCTTCTACTTTCGCATTGATTTGAAGCTGACTCGTTTGTTTCGTCCGCATTTGATGCTATATCACTTATATCCCAACTGTTTGTAGCTAAATCATTTGTATTGCATGGATTTGAACTGGTTCGTTTTCCCTGCATTTGAAGCTATATCACTTATATCGCAAGTATCTGAAGCCAAATCATTTGTGTTTTATGGATTTGAAGCTACACCTTCCACATAACATGGATCTGAAGCTTAACCATGTGTTTTGCATGGATTTGAAGCTAACTCGTTTGTTTCCCCTGCATTTGAAGCTATATCACATTTATCCCAAGTGTTTGAAGCTCAATGATTTGCTTCGCATGGATTTGAAGCTAATCCTTCTACATCGCATTGATTTGAAGCTAAATCATGTGTTTTTCATGGATTTGAAGCTAACTCGTTTGTGTCCCCTGCATTTGAAGCTATATCCCTTATATCGCATGTATCTGATGCTAAATCATTAGTGTCGCATGGATTTGAAGCTAAACCTTCTACATCGCATTGATTTCAAGCTAAATCATGTGATTCGCTTGGATTGGAAACTAACTCGTTTATTTCGTCCGAATTTGAAGCTGTATCACTTATACCGCTAGTATCTGAAGCTAAATCATGTGCTTCGCATGGATTTGAAGCTAACTCGTTTGTTTCGTCTGCATTTGAAGCCATGTCACATATAGCCCAAGTGTTTGAATCTCAATCATTTGATTCGCATGGATTTGAAGCTAATCCTTCTACATCGCATTGATTTGATGCTAAATCGTGTGTTTCGCATGGATTTGAAGCTAACTTGTTAGTCTCGACTGCACTTGAAGCTATATCACTTATTTCGATAGTATCTAAAGCTAAATCATTTGTATCGCATGGATTTGAAGCTAAACTTTCTACATCGCATTGACTTGAAGCTAAATCATGTGATTCACTTGCATTGGAAGCTAACTCGTTTGTTTCGTCTGCATTTGAAGCTATGCCACTTATATCGCAAGTATCTGAAGCTAAATCATTGGTTCCGCATGGATTTGAAGCTAAACTTTCTACATCGCATTGATTTGAAGCTAGATCATGTGATTCGCTTGGATTGGAAGCTAACTCGTTTATTTCGTCTGCATTTGAAGCTGTATCACTTATATCGCTAGTATCTGAAGCTAAATCATGTGCATCGCTTGAATTGGAAGCTAACTCGTTTGTTTCGTCTGCATTTAAAGTTATGCCACTTATATCGCAAGTATCTGAAGCTAAATCATTGGTTTCGCATGGATTTGAAGCTAAACCTTCTACATCGCATTGATTCGAAGCTAAATCATGTGTTTCGCATGGATTTGGAGCTAACCCGTTTGTTTCGCCTGCATTTGAAGCTATGTCACTTACATCGCAAGTATTTAAAGCTAAATCATTTCTTTCGCATGGATTTGAAGCCAAACCTCCTACATCGCATTGATTTGAAGCTAAATCATGTGCTTCGCATGGATTTGAAGCTAAGCTTTCTACGTCGCATTGGTGTGAAGCTAAATGATGTGTATCGCATGGATTTTGAAGCTAACTCGTTTGATTCGTCTGCATTTGAAGAAATATCACTTATATCCCAAGTGTTTGAAGCTAAATCATTTGTTTCGCTTGGATTTGAAGCTAAACCTTCTACATCGCATTGATTTGAAACTAAATCATGTGATTCGCTTGGATTGGAAACTAAGTCGTCTATTTCGTCTGCAGTTGAAGCTGTATCACATATATCGCAAGTATCTGAAGCTAAGTCATTTGTGTCTCATGGATTTGAAGCTAAACCTTCTACATAGCGTTGATTTGCAGCTAAATCATGTATTTCGCATGGATTTGAAGCTAACTCGTTTGTTTCGTCTGCATTTGAAGCTATATCACTTATATCCCAACTGATTGAAGCTAAATCATTCGATTCGCATGGATTTGATGCTAATCCTTCTACATCGCATTGATTTGAAGCTAAATCATGTGATTCGCTTGGATTTGAAGATAACTCGTTTGTTTCCCCTGCATTTGAAGCTGTATCACTTATATCCCAAGTGTTTGAAGCTAAATCATTTGTTTCGCATGGATTCGAATCTAACTCGTTCGTTTCGTCTGTATTTGATGCTATATCACTTATATCGCAAGTATCTCAAGCTGAATCATTGGTTTCGAATGGATTTGAAGCTAGACCTTCTACATCGCATTGGTTTGCTGCTAAATCATGTGTTTCGCATGGAGTTGAAGCTAAACCTTCTACATCGCATTGATTCGAATCTACACCATTTGTTTCGCACTGATTTGAAGATAACTCGTTTATTTCGTCTGTATTTGAAGATATATCACTTATATCGCAACTATCTGAACCTAAATCATTTGTTTCTTATGGATTTGAAGCTAAACCTTCTAGCTCGCATTGATTTGAAGCTAAATCATTTGTTTCGCATGGATTTGAAGCTAACCCTTCTACATCGCATTGATTTGAAACTAAATCATGTGATTCGCTTGGATTTTAAACTAAGTCGTTTATTTCGTCTGCAGTTGAAGCTGTATCACATATATCGCAAGTATCTGAAGCTAAGTCATTTGTGTCTCATGGATTTGAAGCTAAACCTTCTACATAGCGTTGATTTGAAGCTAAATCATTTGTTTCGCATGGAATTGAAGCTAACTGGTTTGTTTCGTCTGCATTTGAAGATATATCACTTATATCGCATGTATCTGAACCTATATCATTTGTTTCTTATGGATTTGAAGCTAAGCCTTCTACCTCGCATTGATTTGAAGCTAAATCATATGTATCGCATGGATTTTTAAACTAACTCGTTTGGTTCGTCTGCATTTGAAGCTATATGACTTATATCCCAAGTGTTTGAAGGTAAATCATTTGTTTCGCATGGATCTAAACCTTCTACATCGCTTGGATTTGCAGCTAAATCATGTGTTCCGCATGGATTTGAAGCTAACTCGTTTGTTACCCCTGCATTTGTAGCTATCTCACTTATATCGCAAGTATCTGATGCTAAATCATTTTTTTCGCATGGATTTGAAGCTAAACCTTCTACATCGCATTGATATGAAGATAGAAACACATGAATTAGTTTCAAATTAATGCGATGTAGAAGGTTTAGCATCAAAACCATGCGAAACAAATGATTTTGATTCAGATACTTGCGATATGTGTTATTTAGCTTCAAATGCAGACGAAACAAACGAGCTAGCTTCAACTCCAAACGAATCAGATGATTTAGATTCAAATCAATGTTATGTGGAAGGTTTAGATTCAATTCCATGCAACACACATGATTTAGTTTCGAATCAATGCGATGTAGAAGGTTTAGCTTCAAATCCATGCGAAACAAATGATTTAGCTTCAAACACTTGGGATATAAGTGATATAACTGCAAATGCAGACGAATCAAACGTGGTAGGTTCAAAATCCATGCGATACATATCATTTAGCTTCAAATCGATACGAAGTAGAAAGCTTAGCTTCAAATCGATGCGAAACAAATGATTTAGGTTCAGATACTTGCGATATATTGACATAGCCTCAAATGCAGGCGAAACTAACGAGTTAGATTCAAATCCTTGCGAAACACATGATTTAGCTGCAAATCAATGCGATGTTGAAGGTTTAGCTTCAAATCCATGCGAAACAAATGATTTAACTCCAAACACTTGGGGTATAAGTAATATATCTGCAAATGCAGACGAATCAAACGGGGTAGGTTCAAAATCCATGCGATACATATCATTTAGCTTCAAATCGATACGAAGTAGAAGGCTTAGCTTCAAATCCATGCGAAACAAATGATTTAGGTTCAGATACTTGCGATATATTGATATAGCTTCAAATGCAGGCGAAACTAACGAGTTAGATTTAAATCCATGCGAAACACATGATTTAGCTGCAAATCAATGCGATGTAGAAGATTTAGCTTCAAATCCAAACGAAACACATGATTTAGCTTCAAACACTTCGGGTATAAGTAATATAGCTGCAAATGCAGACGAATCAAACGGGGTAGGTTCAAAATCCATGCGATACATATCATTTATCTTCAAATCGATACGAAGTAGAAGGCTTAGCTTCAAATCCATGCGAACCAAATGATTGAGCATCAGATACTTGCGTTGTAAGTGATATAGCTTCAAATGCAGGGGAAACAAACGAGTTAGCTTCAAATCCAAGCGAAACACATGATTTAGCTTCAAATCAATGCGATGTAGATGGTTTAGCATCAACTCCAAGCGAGACACATGACTTAGCTTCAAATCAATGCAATGTAGAAGGTTTAGCTTCAAATCCAGGCGAAACAAATGATTTACCTCCAAACACTTGGGATATGAGTGATATAGCTTCAAATGCACGCGGAACAAACGAGTTAGCTTCAAATCCATGCGAAACAAATGATTGAGCATCAGATTCTTGCGTTATAAGTGATATAGCTTCAAATGCAGACGAAACAAACGAGTTAGCTTCAAATCCAAGCGAAACACATGATTTAGCTTCAAATCAATGCGATGTAGAAGGTTTAGCTTCAAATCCATGCGAAACAAATGATTTAACTCCAAACACTTGGGGTATAAGTAATATATCTGCAAATGCAGACGAATCAAACGGGGTAGGTTCAAAATCCATGCGATACATATCACTTAGCTTCAAATCGATACGAAGTAGAAGGCTTAGCTTCAAATCCATGCGAAACAAATGATTTAGGTTCAGATACTTGCGATATATTGATATAGCTTCAAATGCAGGCGAAACTAACGAGTTAGATTTAAATCCATGCGAAACACATGATTTAGCTGCAAATCAATGCGATGTAGAAGGTTTAGCTTCAAATCCAAGCGAAACACATGATTTAGCTTCAAACACTTGGGGTATAAGTAATATAGCTGCAAATGCAGACGAATGCAAACGGGGTAGGTTCAAAATCCATGCGATACATATCATTTAGCTTCAAATCGATACGAGTAGAAGGCTTAGCTTCAAATCCATGCGAAACAAATGATTGAGCATCAGATACTTGCGTTGTAAGTGATATAGCTTCAAATGCAGGGGAAACAAACGAGTTAGCTTCAAATCCAAGCGAAACACATGATTTAGCTTCAAATCAATGCGATGTAGATGGTTTAGCATCAACTCCAAGCGAGGACACATGATTTAGCTTCAAATCAATGCAATGTAGAAGGTTTAGCTTCAAATCCAGGCGAAACAAATGATTTACCTCCAAACACTTGGGATATAAGTGATATAGCTTCAAATGCACGCGGAACAAACGAGTTAGCTTCAAATCCATGCGAAACACATGATTTAGCTGCAAATCAATGCGATGTAGAAGGTTTAGCTTCAAATCCATGCGAAACAAATGATTGAGCATCAGATTCTTGCGTTATAAGTGATATAGCTTCAAATGCAGGGGAAACAAACGAGTTAGCTTCAAATCCAAGCGAAACACATGATTTAGCTTCAAATCAATGCGATGTAGAAGGTTTAGCTTCAAATCCATGCGAAACAAATGATTTAGCTTCAAATCCATGCGAAACAAATGATTTAGCTTCAAACACTTGGGATATAAGTGATATAGCTGCAAATGCAGACGAATCAAACGGGGTAGGTTCAAAATCCATTCGATACATATCACTTAGCTTCAAATCGATACGAAGTAGAAGCTTAGCTTCAAATCGATGCGAAACAAATGATTTAGGTTCAGATACTTGCGTTACAAGTGATATAGCTTCAAATGCAGGGGAAACAAACGAGTTAGCTTCAAATCCATGCAAAACACGTGATTAAGCTTGAAACCAATACTATGTAGAAGGTATATATTCAAATCCAAGCGAAACACACGATTTAGCTTCAAATCAATGCGATGTAGGAGGTTTAGCTTCAAATCCATGCGAAACAAATGATTTAGCTTCAAACACTTGGGATATAAGTGATATAGCTGCAAATGCAGACGAATCAACGGGGTAGGTTCAAAATCCATTCGATACATATCATTTAGCTTCAAATCGATACGAAGTAGAAGGCTTAGCTTCAAATCGATGCGAAACAAATGATTAGGTTCAGATACTTGCGTTATAAGTGATATAGCTTCAAATGCAGGGGAAACAAACGAGTTAGCTTCAAATCCATGCAAAACACGTGATTAAGCTTGAAACCAATACTATGTAGAAGGTATACATTCAAATCCAAGCGAAACACATGATTTATGTTTAGATACTTGCGATATAAGCGAGATAGCTTCAAATGCAGGACAAACAAACGAGTTAGCTTCAAATCCATGCGAAAAAGATTATTTAGCTTCAAATCAATGCGATGTAGAAGGTTTAGCTTCAATCCAAGCGAAACACATGATTTAGCTTCAAACACTTGGGGTATAAGTAATATAGCTGCAAATGCAGACGAATCAAACGGGGTAGGTTCAAAATCCATGCGATACATATCATTTAGCTTCAAATCGATACGAAGTAGAAGGATTAGCTTCAAATCCATGCGAAACAAATGATTGAGCATCAGATACTTGCGTTATAAGTGATATAGCTTCAAATGCAGGGGAAACAAACGAGTTAGCTTCAAATCCATGCAAAACACGTGATTAAGCTTGAAACCAATACTATGTAGAAGGTATACATTCAAATCCAAGCGAAACACATGATTTAGCTTCAAATCAATGCGATGTAGAAGGTTTAGCTTCAAATCCATGCGAAACAAATGATTTAGTTTCAAACAGTTGGGATATAAGTGATATAGCTGCAAATGCAGACGAATCAAACGGGGTAGGTTCAAAATCCATGCGATACATATCATTTAGCTTCAAATCGATACGAAGTAGCAGGCTTAGCTTCAAATCCATGCGAAACAAATGATTTAGCTTCAGATACTTGCGATATAAGTGATATAGATTCAAATGCTGACGAATCAATCGAGTTACCTACAAAATCCATGCGATACACAACATTTAGCTTCAAATAGATCCGAAGTATAAGCCTTAGCTTCTAATCCATGCGAAACACATGTTTTAGCTTCAAATCAATGCGAATTAGAAGTCTTAGCTACAGATCCTTGCGGAACAAATGATTTAGCTTCAAGTACTTGCGATATAAGTGATATACCTACAAATGCAGGGGAAACAAACGAGATAGCTTCAAATCCAAGCGAAACACATGATTTAGCTTCAAATCAATGCGATGTAGGAGGTTTAACTTCAAATCCAAGCGAAACACATGATTTAGCTTCAAACACTTGGGGTATAAGTAATATAGCTGCAAATGCAGACGAATCAAACGGGGTAGGTTCAAAATCCAAGCGATACATATCATTTAGCTTCAAATCGATACGAAGTAGAAGATTTAGCTTCAAATCCATGCGAAACAAATGATTTAGCTTCAGATACTTGCGATATAAGTGATATAGCTTCAAATGCTGACGAATCAATCGAGTTAGCTTCAAAATCCATGCGATACACAACATTTAGCTTCAAATAGATCCGAAGTATAAGCCTTAGCTTCTAATCCATGCGAAACACATGATTTAGGTTCAGGTACTTGCGATATAAGTGATGTAGCTTCAAATGCAGGAGAAACAAACGAGTTTGCTTCAAATCCATGAGAAACACATGATTTGGGCTTCAAATCAATGCGATGTAGAAGGTTTAGCATCAAATCCCATGCAAAACACATGATTTAGCTTCAAATCAATGCGATGTAGAAGGTTTAGCTTCAAATTCATGCGCAACAAATGATTTAGCTTCAGATACTTGCGATATAAGTGATATAGCATCAAATGCAGGCGAAACGAACGAGTTAGCTTCAAATCCATGCGAAACACATGATTTAGCTGCAAATCAATGCGATGCGGAAGGTTTAGCTTCAAATCAATGCGACACAAATGACTTAGCATCAGATACATGCGATATATGTGATATAGCTTCAAATGCAGGAGAAACAAAGGAGTTAGGTTCAAATCCATGCAAAACACATGATTAAGCTACAAATCGATGCGAAGTAGAAGGCTTGGCTTCAAATCCATGCGAAACCAATGATTTAGCTTCAGATATTTGCGATATAAGTGATATAGCTTCAAATGCAGGGAAATAAACGAGTTAGCCTGAAAACCTTGCAAAACACATGATTAAGCCTCAAATCAATGCTGTGTGGAAGGTTTAGATTCAAGTCCACGCGAAACAAATGATGTAGCTTCAAACACTTGGGATATAAGTGATATAGATTCAATTGCAGACGAAACAAACGAGTTAGCTTCAATACATGCGGAACACATGAATTAGCTTCAAATCAATGGGAAGTAGAAGCCTTAGCTTCAAATACATGCGGAACAAATGATTTAGATTCAAACGCTTGGGTTATAAGTGATATAGCTTCATTTGCAGACGCAACAAACGAGCTAGCTTCAACTCCATGCAAATCAGATGATTTATATTAAAAATCATGCGAAACACATCGATTAGCTTCAAATTCGTGCGAAACAAATGAATTAGCCTCAAATCCATGCGAAATACATGTTTTAGCCTTAAATCAATGCGATGTGGCAGGTTTAGCTTCAAATCCAAGCGACAAACATGATTTAGCATCATATACTTGCGATATAAGTGATACAGCTTCAAATGCAGGGGAAACAAAGGAGATAGCTTCAAATCCATGCGAAACACATGATTAGGCTCAGATGAATGCGATGTAGAAGGTTTAGCTTCAAGTCCATGCGAAACAAATCAATTAGTTTCAAACACATGGGATATAAGTGATATAGCTTCAAATGCAGATGATTCAAACGAGTTAGCTTCAAAACCATGCGGAACACATGATTTAGCTGCAAATCAATGCAATGTAGAAGGTATAGCTTCAAATCGAAGCGAAACGAATGATTTAGCATCAGATACTTGCGATATAAGTGAAATAGCTTCAAATGCAGGGGAAACAGACTAGTTAGCATCAAATCAATGCAAAACACATGATTTAGCAGCAAATCAATGTGATCTAGAAGGTTTAGCTTCAAATCCATGCGAAACCAATGATTTAGCTTGAGATACTTGCGATATATGTGACATAGCTTCAAAACAGACGAAACAAACGAGTTAGATTCAAATCCATGCGAAACACCCGATTTAGCAGCAAATCAATGCGAGGTAGAAGGCTTAGCTGCGAATCCATGCGACACAAATGATTTAGCTTTAGATACTTGCGATATATGTGATATAGCTTCAATTGTAGGGGAAACAAACGAGTTAGCTTCATTTCCATGCGAAACACATGATTTAGCTTCAAATCAATGCGATGTAGAAGGATTAGCTTCAAATCCATGCGAAGCAAATGATTGAGCTTCAAACACTTGGGATAAATGTGATATAGCTTCAAATGGAGACGAAACAAACGAGTTAGCTTCAATTCCATGCGAAGCATATGATTTAGTATTAAATCAATGCGATCTAGAAGGTTTAGCTTGAAATCCATGCGAAACAAATGATTATCTCCAAACACTTGGGATATAAGTGATATATCTTCAAATGCAGACGAAACAACGAGTTAGCTTCCAATCCAAGGGAATCATATGATTTAGCTTCAAATCCATGCGAAACACATGATTTAGCTGCAAATCAATGCGATGTAGAAAGTTAAGCTTCAAATCCTTGCGACACAAATGATTTAGCTTCAGATACTTGCGATACAAGTGATATAGCTTCAAATGCAGACGGAAAAAACCAGTTAGCTTCAATTCCATGCGAAACACATGATCTAGCAGCAAATCAATGCGATGTAGAATGTTTAACTTCAAATCAATTCGAAGTAGAAGGATTAGCTTCAAATCCATGTGAAACAAAGAGAGGGTTAGGCAACAAATGCTTATCATATATGTTAGTTAGATTCAACTCCATGCGAAACAAATGATTTACTTACAAACGCTTGGGATATAAGTGATATAGCTTCAAATACATGCGAAAAACATGATTTAGCTTCAAACGCTTGGAATATAAGTGATAATAGCTTCAAATGCAGATGAAACAAACGAGTTGCTTCAAATCCATGCGAAACACATGATTTAGCTGCAAATCAATGCGATGTAGAAGGTTTAGCTTCAAAATCAATGCGAAACAAATGATTTAGCTTTAAAAACTTGGTATATAAGTGATATAGTTTCAAATGCAGACGAAGCAAACGAGTTAACTTCCAATCCATGCGAATCACATGATTTAGCTTCATATCAATGCGATATAGAAAGTTTAGCTTCAAATCCATGCGAAACAAATGATTTGTCTTCAAACACTTGGTATATAAGTGATATATCTTCAAATGCAGACGAAACAAACGAGTTAGCTTCCTATCCAAGCGAATCATATGATTTAGCTTCAAATCAATGCGATGTAGAAAGTTTAGCTTCAAATCCATGCGAAGCAAATGATTGAGTTCAAACACGTGGGATATATGTGATATAGCTTCAAATGCAGACGAAACAAACGAGTTAGATTCAAATCCATGCGAAACACATGATTTAGCTGCAAATCAATGCTATGTAGAAGATTTAGCTTCAAATCCATGAGACACAAATGATTTAGCTTCAGATACTTGCAATATAAGTGACAGAGCTTCAAATGCAGACGAAGCAAACGAGTTAGCTTCAAATCCATGCGAAACACATGATTTAGCAGCAAATCAATACGATGTAGAAGGTTTAGCTTCAAATCCATGCGAAACCAATGATTCTCCTTCAGATACTTTCGATATAAGTGGCATAGCTTCAAATGCAGGCGAAACAAACGAGTTAGCTTCTAATCCATGCGAAACACGTGATTTAGCTTCAAATCAATGCGATGTAGAAGGTTTAGCTTCAAATCCATGCGAAATAAATGATTTAGCTTCAAACACTTGGGATATAAGTGGCATAGCTTCAAATGCAGGCGAAACAAACGAGTTAGCTTCTAATCCATGCGAACCACATGATTTAGCTTCAAATCAATGCGATGTAGAAGGTTTAGCTTCAAATCCATGCGAAATAAATGATTTAGCTTCAAACACTTGGGATATAAGTGATATAGCTTCAAATGCAGACGAAGCAATCGAGTTAGCTTCAAATCCATGCGAAACAAATGATTTAGCTTCAAATACATGTGATATACATGATTTCGCTTCAACTGCATGCGAAACAAATGAGTTAGCTTCAAATACTTGTGATATACATGATTTAGCTTCAATTGCACGTGAAACAAACGTGTTAGCTTCAAATCAATGCGAAACACATGAAGTAGAAGGCTTATCTTCGAATCCATGCAAAACAAACGGTTTAGCTTCAAATACTTATGATATACATGATTTAGCTTCACCTGCATGAGAAACAAACGAATTAGTTTCAAATTCAAACGAAACACATGATTTAGCTTCAAATCAATGCAAGAAGAAGGCTTAGTTTCAAATCCATGCGGCACGAATAGTTTAGATTCAAATACTTGTTTTATATATGATTCAGCTTCAACTGCATGCGAAACAAACGAGTTAGATTCAACGCCAAGCGATAGACATGATTTAGGTTCAAAACAATGCGAAGTAGACGGCTTAACTTCTAATCCATGCCAATCAAATGGTTTCGCTTCAAAATACTTGTTTTATACAAGATTTAGCTTCAACTGCATATGAAAAAACGAGTTAGCTTCAAATCCTTGCGAAACACATGATTTAGCTTCAAAACACTGCGAAGTAGAAGGCTTAACAGCGACTCCTTGCGAAACAAATGGTTTAGCTTCAACTACATGTGATATACATGATTTCGCTTCAAATCCATGCGAAACATATGATTTACGTTCATATACTTCCGATATAACTGATATAGCTTCAAATGCAGGAGAAACAAACGAGTTAGCTCCAAATCCATGCGATGCACGAGATTCAGCTGCAAATCAATGCGATGTAGATGGTTTAGCTGAAAATCCATGCGAAACACATGATTTAGCTTCAAATCGATGCGAAGTAGAAGGGCTTAGCTTCAAATCCATGCGAAACAAATGATTTAGGTTCAGATACTTGCGATATAAGTGATATAGCTTCAAATGCAGGCGAAACAAACGTGTTAGCTTCAAATCCATGCAAAACACATGATTAAGTTTCAAATGCATGCGACGGACAGGATTTAGGTTCAAATTCATGCGAAACACACGGCTTAGATTCAAATTCATGCGAAACACATGATTTAGCCTCAAATCAATGTGATGTAGAAGGTTTAGCTTCAAATCCATGCGAAACACACGAATTGGCTGCAAATCAATGCGATGTAGAAGGTTTAGCTTCAAACCCATGCGATACACAAGATGTATCTTCAAATCAATGCGATGTAGAAGGATTAGCTCCAAATTAATGCGATGCAGAAGGTTTAGTTTCAAATCCATGGGAAACAAATGATTTAGCTTCAGATACATGCGTTATAAGTGATATAGCATCGAATGCAGGCGAAACAAACGTGTTAGCTTCAAATCCATGCAAAACGCATGATTAAGCTTCAAATGCATGCGACGGACAAGAGTTAGGATCAAATTCATGCGAAACACATGGTTTAGCTTCAAATCCATGCGAAACAAATGATTTTGCATCAGTTACTCGTGATATAAGTGGTGTAGCTTCAAATGCAGGCGAAACAAACGATTTAGCAACAGATACTTACGATATGACTGATATAGCTTCAAATGCAGGGGAAACAAAGGAGTTAGCATCAAGTCCATGCAAAACACATGATATAGCTTCAAATCAATGCGATGTAGAAGGTTACCTTCAAATCCAAGCGAAACACACGATTTAGATTCAAACCAATGCGATGTAGAAGGTTTAGCTTCAAATCCATGCGAAACAAATGATTTAGCTTCAAACACTTAGGATATAAGTGATATAGCATCAAATGCAGGCGAAACGAACGAGTTGGCTTCAAATTCATGCGAAACACATGATTTAGCTGCAAATCAATGCGATGTAGAAAGCTTAGCTTCAAATCCATGCGAAGCAAACGATTTAGCAGCAGATACTTGCGATATGACTGATATGGCTTCAAATGCAGGGGAAACAAAGGAGTTAGCATCAAATCCATGCAAAACACATGATTTAGCTTCAAATCAATGCGATGTAGAAGGTTAGCTTCAAATCCAAGCGAAACACATGATTTAGATTCAAATTTATACGGTGTAGAAGATTTAGCTTCAAATCCATGCGAAAACAATGATTTTGCTTCAGATACTTGCGATATAAGTGGCATAGCTTCAAATGCAGACGAAACAAACGAGTTAGCTGCAATTCCAAGCGAAACAGATGATTTAGCAGCAAATCAATCCGATGTAGAAGGTTTAACTTCTTATCCATGCGAAACCAATGATTTAGCTTCAGATACATGCGATATATGTGATATAGCTTCAAATGCAGACGAATCAGACGAGTTAGCTTCAAATCCATGCGATGTAGAAGGTTTAGCTTCAAATCCACGCGAACCACATGATTTAGCTTCAAATCAATACGATGTAGAAGGTTATATGCCAAACATTTGGCATATAAGTGATATAGCTTCAAATGCAGACGAATCAAACGAGTTAGGTGCAAAATCCATGCAACCCAAATGTTTTAGCTTCAAATACTTGCAATATAAATGATATAGATTCAAATGCAGGCGAAACCAACGAGTTAGCTTCAAATCCATGCGAAACACATGATTTAGCTGCAACTCAATGCGATGTAGAAGGTTTAGCTTCAAAACCATGCGAAACAAATGATTTAGCATCAGGTACTTGCGATGTAGTAGGATTAGCTTCAAATCCATGCTAAACATATGATTTAGCTTCAGATACTTGCGATATAAGTGATATAGATTGAAATGCAGGAGAAACAAACGAGTTAGCTTCATGTCCAAGCCGAACACATGATTTAGCTGCAAATCAATGCGATGTAGAAGGTTTAGCTTCAAATCCATGCGAAACACATGATTTAGCTGCAAATTAATGCGATGTAGAAGGTTTAGACTCAAATCCATGCGAAACAAATGATTTAGCATCAGATACTTGCGATATAACACATATAGCTTCAAATGCGGAAGGCACAAACGAGTTAGCTTCTTATGCAAGCGAAACACATGATATAGCTTCAAATCAATGCGATTTAGAAGGTTTAGCTACAAATCCATGCGGAACAAATGATTTAGCTTCACACACTTCGGATATATGTGATATAGCTTCAACTGCATGCGAAACAAACGAGTTAGCTTCAAATCCATGAGAAACAAATGATTTGGGCTTCAAATCAATGCGATGTAGAAGGTTTAGCATCAAATCCATGCAAAACACATGATTTAGCTTCAAATCAATGCGATGTAGAAGGTTTAGCTTCAAATTCATGCGCAACAAATGATTTAGCTTCAGATACTTGCGATATAAGTGATATAGCATCAAATGCAGGCGAAACGAACGAGTTAGCTTCAAATCCATGCGAAACACTTGATTTAGCTGCAAATCAATGCGATGTAGAAGGTTTAGACTCAAATCCATGCGAAACAAATGATTTAGCTTCAAATCAATGCGATGTAGAAGGTTTAGCTTCAAATTCATGCGCAACAAATGATTTAGCTTCAGATACTTGCGATATAAGTGATATAGCATCAAATGCAGGCGAAACGAACGAGTTAGCTTCAAATCCATGCGAAACACATGATTTAGCTGCAAATCAATGCGATGTAGAAGGTTTAGACTCAAATCCATGCGAAACAAATGATTTAGCATCAGATTCTTGCGATATAACACATATAGCTTCAAATGCGGAAGGCACAAACGAGTTAGCTTCTTATCCAAGCGAAACACATGATATAGCTTCAAATCAATGCGATTTAGAAGGTTTAGCTTCAAATCCATGCGGAACAAATGATTTAGCTTCAAATCCATGAGAAACACATGATTTAGCTTCAAATCAATGCGATGTAGAAGGTTTAGCTTCAAATCCATGCGAAACATATGATTTAGCATCAGATACTTGCGATATAACTGATATAACTTCAAATGCAGGCGAAACGAACGAGTTATCATCAAATTCATGCGAAACAAATGATTTAGCTTCAGATACTAGCGATATAAGTGATATAGCTTCAAATGCAGGGGAAACAAACGAGTTAGCATGAAAATCATGCAAAACACACGTTTAAGCCTCAAATTAATGCTGTGTGGAAAGTTTAGCTTCAAGTCCATGCGAAACACATGAATTAGCTTCAAATCAGTGCGATGTAGAAGGTTTAGCTTGAAAACAATGCGATGCGGAAGGTTTAGCTTCAAATCAATGCGACACAAATGACTTAGCATCAGATACATGCGATATATGTGATATAGCTTCAAATGCAGGATAAACAAAGGAGTTAGGTTCAAATCCATGCAAAACACATGATTAAGCTTCAAATCGATGCGAAGTAGAAGGCTTAGCTTCAAATCCATGCGAAACCAATGATTTAGCTTCAGATATTTGCGATATAAGTGATATAGCTTCAAATGCAGGGAAATAAACGAGTTAGCTTGAAAACCTTGCAAAACACATGATTAAGCCTCAAATCAATGCTGTGTGGAAGGTCTAGATTCAAGTCCACGCGAAACAAATGATGTAGCTTCAAACACTTGGGATATAAGTGATATAGATTCAATTGCAGACGAAACAAACGAGTTAGCTTCAAATCCATGCGAAACACATGAATTAGCTTCAAATCAATGGGAAGTAGAAGCCTTAGCTTCAAATACATGCGGAACAAATGATTTAGATTCAAACGCTTGGGTTATAAGTGATATAGCTTCATTTGCAGACGCAACAAACGAGCTAGCTTCAACTCCATGCAAATCAGATGATTTATATTAAAAATCATGCGAAACACATGGATTAGCTTCAAGTTCGTGCGAAACAAATGATTTAGCCTCAAATCCATGCGAAATACATGTTTTAGCCTTAAATCAATGCGATGTGGCAGGTTTAGCTTCAAATCCAAGCGACAAACATGATTTAGCATCATATACTTGCGATATAAGTGATACAGCTTCAAATGCAGGGGAAACAAAGGAGCTAGCTTCAAATCCAGGCGAAACACATGATTTAGCTGCAAATCAATGCGATGTAGAAGGTTTAGCTTCAAATCCAAGCGTAACACATGATTTCGCTTCAAATCATTGCGATGTAAAAGGTATTGGGGTTCAAATCCATGCGAAACAAACGAATTAGCTTCAAACACTTGGGATATAAGTGATATAGCAACAAATTCAGGCGAAACTAACGAGTTAGATTCAAATCCGTGCGAAACACATGATCTAGATTCAAATCAATGCGATGTAGAAGGTTTAGCTTAAAATCCATGCGACACAAGTGATTTAGCTTCAAATAATTGCGATATAAGTGATATAGCTTCAACTGCATGCGAAACAAACGAGTTAGTTTCAAATCCATGCGAAACACATGATTTAGCTTCAAATCAATCCGAAGTAGAAGGCTTAGCATCAAATCCATGCGAAGCAAATGGTTCAGCTTCAAATATTTGTGATATATATGATTTAGCTTCAACTGCATGCGAAACAATCGAGTTAGCATCAAATCCACGCGAATCACATGATTTAGCTTCAAATTAATGCGAAGTAGAAGGCTTAGCATCAAGTCCAAACGAATCAAATGGTTTAGCTTCACTTTATAGATAGGTATTGTATACATGTATACAATACTAGTATACATGTATATCGCAAGTATTGTAACTAATTCATCGATTTGAAGCTAACTCGTTTGTTTCCCCTGCATTTGAAGCTATATTACTAATATCGCACTTATCTGAATCTAAGTCATGTGATTCGTTTGGATTTGAAGCTTACCCTCCACCTTCGCAATTGATTTGAATCTAAATCATCTGTTTCGTATGGAGTTGAAGCTAGCTCGTTTGTTTCGTCTGCATTTGAAGATAAATAACATATATCGCAAGTATCTGAAGCTAAATCATTTGTTTCGCATGGATTTGAAGCTAACTCGTTTGTTTCCCCTGCATTTCAAGCTATATTACTAATATCGCAATTATCTGAAGCTAAATCATGTGATTCGCTTGGATTTGAAGCTTAGCCTTCACCTTCGCAATTGATTCGAAGCTAAATCATTTGTGGCGCATGGATTTGAAACAATCACGTTTGTTTCTCCTACATTTGAAGCTATATCACTTATATCGCATGTATCTGATGCTATGTCATATGTGTTGCATTGATTTGAAGCTAAATCTTCCACATCGCATTGGTTTCAAGCTAAACCTTCTACATCGAATTGATTTGAAGCTAAATCATGTGTTTCGTATAGAGTTGAAGCTAGCTCGTTTGTTTCCCCTGCATTTGAAGCTATATCACATATATCGCAAGTATCTGATGCTAAATCATTTGTTTCGCACAGATTTGAAGCTAAACCTTCCACATCGCATTGATTTGCAGCTAAGTCATGTGTTTCGCATGGATTTGAAGCTAACTCGTTTGTTTCGTCTGCACTTGAAGCAATATCACATATATCGCTAGTATCTGATGCTAAATCATTTGTTTCGCATGGATTTGAAGCTAAACCTTCAACATCGCTTGGATTTGCAGCTATATCATGTGTTTCGCATGGATTTGCAGCTAACTCGTTCGTTTCGCCTGCATTTGATGCTATATCACTTATATCGCAAGTATCTAAAGCTAAATCACTTGTTTCGCATGGCTTTGAAGCTAAACCTTCTACATCGCATTGATATTCAGTTTAATCATGTGTATCGCATGGATTTGAAGCTAACTCGTTTGTTTCGTCTGCATTTGAAGATATATCACTTATATCGCAAGTATCTCAACCTAAATCATTTGTTTCTTATGGATTTGAAGCTAAACCATCTACCTCGCATTGATTTGAAGCTAAATCATGTGTATCGCATGGATTTTTAATCTAACTCGTTTGGTTAGTCTGCATTTGAATCTATATGATTTCTATCCCAAGTGTTTGCAGCTAAATCATTTGTTTCGCATGGAATTGATGCTAACTTGTTTGTTTCGTCTGCATTTGAAGCTATGCCACTTCTATCGCAAGTATCTGAAGCTGAATTATTGGTTTCGCATGGATTTGAAGCTAAACCTTCTACATCCCATTGATTCGAAGCTAAATCATTTGCTTCGCATAGATTTGAAGCTAACTCAATTGTTTCGTATGTATTTGAAGATATATCACTTATATCGCAAGTATCTGAACCTAAATCATTTGTTTGTTATGGATTTGAAGCTAAGCCTTCTACCTCGCATTGATTCGAAGCTAAATCATTTGTTTCGCATGGATGTGAAGCTAAACCTCCTACATCGCATTGATATGAAGCTAAATCATGTGATTCGCTTGGATTGGAAGCTAAGTCGTTTATTTCGTCTGCATTTGAAGGTCTATCACTTATATCGCAAGTATCCGAAGCTAAATCATTTGTGTCTCATGGATTTGAAGCTAAACCTTCTACATCGCATAGATTTGAAGCTAAATCATGTGTTTCGCATGGATTTGCAGCTAGCTCGTTCGTTTAGCCTGCATTTGATGCTATATCACTTATATCGTAAGTATCTGAAGCTAAATCATTTGTTTCGCACGGATTTGAAGCTATATCACTTATATCCCAAGTGTTTGAAGCTAAATCATTCGTTTCGCTTGGATTTGAAGCTAACTCGTTTGTTTCGTCTGCACTTGAAGCAATATCACATATATCGCTAGTATCTGAAGCTAAATCATTTGTTTCGCATGGATTTGAAGCTGAGCCTTCTACATCGCATTGATTTGAAGCTTTATCATGCGTGTCGCATGGAGTTGAAGCTAGCTCGTTTGTTTCGTCTGCATTTGAACGTATATCGCTTATAACGCAATTATCTGAAGATAAATCATTTGTTCCGCATGGATTTGAAGCTAAGCCTTCTACTTCGCATTGATTTGAAGCTAAATCATGCGTATCGCATGCATTTTGAAGCTAACTCGTTTGATTCGTCTCCATTTGAAGCTATATCACTTATATCCCGAGTGTTTGATGCTAAATCATTTGTTTCGCATGGATTTGTAGCTAAACCTTCTACATCGCATAGATTTGAAGCTAAATCATGTGTTTCGCTTGGATGTGAAGTTAACTCGTTTGTTTCGTCTGCATTTGAAGCTATATCACATATATCCCAAGTGTTTGAAGCTGAATCATTTGTTTCGCATGAATTTGAAGCTAAACCTTCTACATCGCATTGATTTGAAGCTTAATCATTTGTTTCGCATGGATTTGAAGCTAACTCGTTTGTTTCGTCTGCATTTGGAGGTATATCACTTATATCGCAAGTATCTGAAACTAAATCATATGTGTCGCATGGATTTGATGCTAAACCTTCTACATCGCATAGATTTGAAGCTAAATCATGTGTTTCGCATGGATTTGCAGCTAACTCGTTCGTTTAGCCTGCATTTGATGCTATATCACTTATATCGTAAGTATCTGAAGCTAAATCATTTGTGTCGCATGGATTTGAAGCACAACCATCTACATCGCATTGATTTGAAGCTAAATCATGTGTTTAGCTTGAATTTGAAACCAAACCTTCTACTTCGCTTCGATTTGCAGCTAATTCATGTGTTTCGCATGGATTTGAAGCTAACTCTTTTGTTTCGTTTGCACTTAAAGCAATATCACGTATATCGCTAGTATCTGAAGCTAAATCATTTGTTTCGCATGGATTTGAAGCTAAACCTTCAACATCGCTTTGATTTGCAGCTATATCATGTGTTTCGCATGGATTTGCAGCTAACTCGTTCGTTTCGCCTGCATTTGATGCTATATCACTTATATCGCAAGTATCTGAAGCTAAATCATTTGTTTCGCATGGATTTGAAGCTAAACCTTCTACATCGCATGGACTTGAAGCTAACTCGTTTGTTTCGCATACAGCTGAAGCTATATCACACATATCCCAAGTGTTTGCAGCTCTATCATTTGTTTCGCATGGATTTGAAGCTAAACCATCTAAATCGCATGAATTTTAAGCTAAATCATGTGTTCCGCTTGGATTTGAAGCTAACTCGTTTGTTTCGTCTGCACTTAAAGCAATATCACATATATCGCTAGTATCTGAACCTAAATCATTTGTTTGTTATGGATTTGAAGCTAAGCCTTCTACCTCGCATTGATTCGAAGCTAAATCATTTGTTTCGCATGGATGTGAAGCTAAACCTCCTACATCGCATTGATTTGAAGCTAAATCATGTGATTCGCTTGGATTGGAAGCTAAGTCGTTTATTTCGTCTGCATTTGAAGGTCTATCACTTATATCGCAAGTATCCGAAGCTAAATCATTTGTGTCTCATGGATTTGAAGCTAAACCTTCTACATCGCATAGATTTGAAGCTAAATCATGTGTTTCGCATGGATTTGCAGCTAGCTCGTTCGTTTAGCCTGCATTTGATGCTATATCACTTATATCGTAAGTATCTGAAGCTAAATCATTTGTTTCGCACGGATTTGAAGCTATATCACTTATATCCCAAGTGTTTGAAGCTAAATCATTCGTTTCGCTTGGATTTGAAGCTAACTCGTTTGTTTCGTCTGCACTTGAAGCAATATCACATATATCGCTAGTATCTGAAGCTAAATCATTTGTTTCGCATGGATTTGAAGCTGAGCCTTCTACATCGCATTGATTTGAAGCTTTATCATGCGTGTCGCATGGAGTTGAAGCTAGCTCGTTTGTTTCGTCTGCATTTGAACGTATATCGCTTATAACGCAATTATCTGAAGATAAATCATTTGTTCCGCATGGATTTGAAGCTAAGCCTTCTACTTCGCATTGATTTGAAGCTAAATCATGCGTATCGCATGCATTTTGAAGCTAACTCGTTTGATTCGTCTCCATTTGAAGCTATATCACTTATATCCCGAGTGTTTGATGCTAAATCATTTGTTTCGCATGGATTTGTAGCTAAACCTTCTACATCGCATAGATTTGAAGCTAAATCATGTGTTTCGCTTGGATGTGAAGTTAACTCGTTTGTTTCGTCTGCATTTGAAGCTATATCACATATATCCCAAGTGTTTGAAGCTGAATCATTTGTTTCGCATGAATTTGAAGCTAAACCTTCTACATCGCATTGATTTGAAGCTTAATCATTTGTTTCGCATGGATTTGAAGCTAACTCGTTTGTTTCGTCTGCATTTGGAGGTATATCACTTATATCGCAAGTATCTGAAACTAAATCATATGTGTCGCATGGATTTGATGCTAAACCTTCTACATCGCATAGATTTGAAGCTAAATCATGTGTTTCGCATGGATTTGCAGCTAACTCGTTCGTTTAGCCTGCATTTGATGCTATATCACTTATATCGTAAGTATCTGAAGCTAAATCATTTGTGTCGCATGGATTTGAAGCACAACCATCTACATCGCATTGATTTGAAGCTAAATCATGTGTTTAGCTTGAATTTGAAACCAAACCTTCTACTTCGCTTCGATTTGCAGCTAATTCATGTGTTTCGCATGGATTTGAAGCTAACTCTTTTGTTTCGTTTGCACTTAAAGCAATATCACGTATATCGCTAGTATCTGAAGCTAAATCATTTGTTTCGCATGGATTTGAAGCTAAACCTTCAACATCGCTTTGATTTGCAGCTATATCATGTGTTTCGCATGGATTTGCAGCTAACTCGTTCGTTTCGCCTGCATTTGATGCTATATCACTTATATCGCAAGTATCTGAAGCTAAATCATTTGTTTCGCATGGATTTGAAGCTAAACCTTCTACATCGCATGGACTTGAAGCTAACTCGTTTGTTTCGCATACAGCTGAAGCTATATCACACATATCCCAAGTGTTTGCAGCTCTATCATTTGTTTCGCATGGATTTGAAGCTAAACCATCTAAATCGCATGAATTTTAAGCTAAATCATGTGTTCCGCTTGGATTTGAAGCTAACTCGTTTGTTTCGTCTGCACTTAAAGCAATATCACATATATCGCTAGTATCTGAACCTAAATCATTTGTTTGTTATGGATTTGAAGCTAAGCCTTCTACCTCGCATTGATTCGAAGCTAAATCATTTGTTTCGCATGGATGTGAAGCTAAACCTCCTACATCGCATTGATTTGAAGCTAAATCATGTGATTCGCTTGGATTGGAAGCTAAGTCGTTTATTTCGTCTGCATTTGAAGGTCTATCACTTATATCGCAAGTATCCGAAGCTAAATCGTTTGTGTCTCATGGATTTGAAGCTAAACCTTCTACATCGCATAGATTTGAAGCTAAATCATGTGTTTCGCATGGATTTGCAGCTAGCTCGTTCGTTTAGCCTGCATTTGATGCTATATCACTTATATCGTAAGTATCTGAAGCTAAATCATTTGTTTCGCACGGATTTGAAGCTATATCACTTATATCCCAAGTGTTTGAAGCTAAATCATTCGTTTCGCTTGGATTTGAAGCTAACTCGTTTGTTTCGTCTGCACTTGAAGCAATATCACATATATCGCTAGTATCTGAAGCTAAATCATTTGTTTCGCATGGATTTGAAGCTGAGCCTTCTACATCGCATTGATTTGAAGCTTTATCATGCGTGTCGCATGGAGTTGAAGCTAGCTCGTTTGTTTCGTCTGCATTTGAACGTATATCGCTTATAACGCAATTATCTGAAGATAAATCATTTGTTCCGCATGGATTTGAAGCTAAGCCTTCTACTTCGCATTGATTTGAAGCTAAATCATGCGTATCGCATGCATTTTGAAGCTAACTCGTTTGATTCGTCTCCATTTGAAGCTATATCACTTATATCCCGATTGTTGATGCTAAATCATTTGTTTCGCATGGATTTGTAGCTAAACCTTCTACATCGCATTGATTTGAAGCTAAATCATGTGTTTCGCTTGGATGTGAAGTTAACTCGTTTGTTTCGTCTGCATTTGAAGCTATATCACATATATCCCAAGTGTTTGAAGCTGAATCATTTGTTTCGCATGAATTTGAAGCTAAACCTTCTACATCGCATTGATTTGAAGCTTAATCATTTGTTTCGCATGGATTTGAAGCTAACTCGTTTGTTTCGTCTGCATTTGGAGGTATATCACTTATATCGCAAGTATCTGAAACTAAATCATATGTGTCGCATCGATTTGAAGCTAAACCTTCTACATCGCATAGATTTGAAGCTAAATCATGTGTTTCGCATGGATTTGCAGCTAACTCGTTCGTTTAGCCTGCATTTGATGCTATATCACTTATATCGTAAGTATCTGAAGCTAAATCATTTGTGTCGCATGGATTTGAAGCACAACCTTCTACATCGCATTGATTTGAAGCTAAATCATGTGTTTAGCTTGAATTTGAAACCAAACCTTCTACTTCGCTTCGATTTGCAGCTAATTCATGTGTTTCGCATGGATTTGAAGCTAACTCTTTTGTTTCGTTTGCACTTAAAGCAATATCACGTATATCGCTAGTATCTGAAGCTAAATCATTTGTTTCGCATGGATTTGAAGCTAAACCTTCAACATCGCTTTGATTTGCAGCTATATCATGTGTTTCGCATGGATTTGCAGCTAACTCGTTCGTTTCGCCTGCATTTGATGCTATATCACTTATATCGCAAGTATCTGAAGCTAAATCATTTGTTTCGCATGGATTTGAAGCTAAACCTTCTACATCGCATGGACTTGAAGCTAACTCGTTTGTTTCGCATACAGCTGAAGCTATATCATACATATCCCAAGTGTTTGCAGCTCTATCATTTGTTTCGCATGGATTTGAAGCTAAACCATCTAAATCGCATGAATTTTAAGCTAAATCATGTGTTCCGCTTGGAATTGAAGCTAACTCGTTTGTTTCGTCTGCACTTAAAGCAATATCACATATATCGCTAGTATCTGAAGCTAAATCATTTGTTTCGCATGGATTTGAAGCTAAAACTTCAACATCGCTTTGATTTGCAGCTATATCATGTGTTTCGCATGGATTTGCAGCTAACTCGTTCGTTTCGCCTGCATTTGATGCTATATCACTTATATCGCAAGTATCTGAAGCTAAATCATTTGTTTCGAATGGATTTGAAGCCAAACCTTCTATATCGCATTGATTTGATGTTAAATCATGTGTTTTGCATGGATTTGAAGCTAACTCGTTTGTTTCCCTTGCATTTGAAGCTATATCACTTATATCGCAAGTATCTGATGCTAAGTCATTTATTTCGCATGGATTTGAAGCTAACTCGTTTGTTTGGCCTGCAGTTGAATCTATATCACTTATATCGCAAGTATTTGAAGCAAAATCATTTGTTCCGCATCGATTTGAAGCTAAGCCTTCTACTTCGAATTGATTTGAAGCTAAATCATTTGTTTCGCTTGGATGTGAAGCTAGCTCGTTTGTTTCGTCTGCATTTGAAGCTATATCACTTATATCCCAAGTGTGTGAAGCTACATCATTTGTTTCGCTTGGATTTAAAGCTAAACGATCTACATCGCATTGATTTGAAGCTAAATCATGTGTTTTGCATGCATTTGAAGCTAACTCGTTTGTTTCCCCAGCATTTGAAGCTATATCACTTATATCGCAAGTTCATGTGCTAAATCATGTGTTTCGCTTTGACTTGAAGCTATACCTTCTACATCGCATTGATTTGCAGCTAAATTATGTGTTTCGCATGGATTTGAATCTTACTCGTTTGTTTCGCCTGCATTTGAAGCTATATCAGTTATATCGCAAGCATGTGAAGCTAAATCATTTGTTCCGCATGGATTTGAAGCTAAGCCTTCTACATCGCATTGATTTGAAGCTTAATCATGTGTGTCGCATGGAGTTGAAGCCAGCTCGTTTGTTTCGTCTGCATTTGAACGTATATCGCTTATAACGCATTTATCTGAAGATAAATCTTTTGTTCCGCATGGATTTGAAGCTAAGCCTTCTACTTCGCATTGATTTGAAGCTAAATCATGTGTATCGCATGCATTTTGAAGCTAACTCGTTTGATTCGTCTGCATTTGAAGCTATATCACTTATATCCCGAGTGTTTGATGCTAAATCATTTGTTTCGCATGGATTTGTATCTAAACCTTCTACATCGCATTGATTTGATGCTAAATCATGTGTTTCGCTTGGATGTGAAGCTAACTCATTTGTTTCGTCTGCATTTGAAGCTATATCACTTATATCCCAAGTGTTTGAAGCTAAATCATTTGTTTCGCATGAATTTGAAGCTAAACCTTCTACATCGCATTGATTTGAAGCTTAATCATGTGTTTCACATGGATTTGAAGCTAATTCGTTTCTATCCCCTGCATTTGAAGCTATATCATTTATATCGCAAGTATCTGATACTAAATCATTTGTTTCGCATGGATTTGAAGCTAAACCTTCTACATCGCATTGCTTTGCATCTAAATGATGTTTTTTGCAAGGATTTGAACTAACTCGTTTGTTTCGTCTGCATTTGAAGCTATATCACTTATATCGCAAGTGTTTGAAGCTAAATCATTTGTTTAGCATGGATTTGAAGCTAAACCTTATACATCGCATGGACTTGAAGCTAACTCGTTTGTTTCGCATGCAGCTGAAACTATATCACCCATATCCCAAGTGTTTGCAGCTCTATCATTTGTTTCGCATGGCTTTGAAGCTAAACCTTCTACATCGCATTGATATTCAGTTTAATCATGTGTATCGCATGGATTTGAAGCTAACTCGTTTGTTTCGTCTGCATTTGAAGATATATCACTTATATCGCAAGTATCTCAACCTAAATCATTTGTTTCTTATGGATTTGAAGCTAAGCCTTCTACCTCGCATTGATTCGAAGCTAAATCATTTGTTTCGCATGGATGTGAAGCTAAACCTCCTACATCGCATTGATTTGAAGCTAAATCATATGATTCGCTTGGATTGGAAGCTAAGTCGTATATTTCGTCTGCATTTGAAGGTCTATCACTTATATCGCAAGTATCCGAAGCTAAATCATTTGTGTCTCATGGATTTGAAGCTAAACCTTCTACATCGCATAGATTTGAAGCTAAATCATGTGTTTCGCATGGATTTGCAGCTAGCTCGTTCGTTTAGCCTGCATTTGATGCTATATCACTTATATCGTAAGTATCTGAAGCTAAATCATTTGTTTCGCACGGATTTGAAGCTATATCACTTATATCCCAAGTGTTTGAAGCTAAATCATTCGTTTCGCTTGGATTTGAAGCTAACTCGTTTGTTTCGTCTGCACTTGAAGCAATATCACACATATCGCTAGTATCTGAAACTAAATCATTTGTTTAGCATGGATTTGAAGCTAAACCTTATACATCGCATGGACTTGAAGCTAACTCGTTTGTTTCGCATGCAGCTGAAACTATATCACCCATATCCCAAGTGTTTGCAGCTCTATCATTTGTTTCGCATGGCTTTGAAGCTAAACCTTCTACATCGCATTGATATTCAGTTTAATCATGTGTATCGCATGGATTTGAAGCTAACTCGTTTGTTTCGTCTGCATTTGAAGATATATCACTTATATCGCAAGTATCTCAACCTAAATTATTTGTTTCTTATGGATTTGAAGCTAAACCATCTACCTCGCATTGATTTGAAGCTAAATCATGTGTATCGCATGGATTTTTAATCTAACTCGTTTGGTTAGTCTGCATTTGAATCTATATGATTTCTATCCCAAGTGTTTGCAGCTAAATCATTTGTTTCGCATGGAATTGATGCTAACTTGTTTGTTTCGTCTGCATTTGAAGCTATGCCACTTCTATCGCAAGTATCTGAAGCTGAATTATTGGTTTCGCATGGATTTGAAGCTAAACCTTCTACATCCCATTGATTCGAAGCTAAATCATTTGCTTCGCATAGATTTGAAGCTAACTCAATTGTTTCGTCTGTATTTGAAGATATATCACTTATATCGCAAGTATCTGAACCTAAATCATTTGTTTGTTATGGATTTGAAGCTAAGCCTTCTACGTCGCATTGATTCGAAGCTAAATCATTTGTTTCGCATGGATGTGAAGCTAAACCTCCTACATCGCATTGATTTGAAGCTAAATCATGTGATTCGCTTGGATTGGAAGCTAAGTCGTTTATTTCGTCTGCATTTGAAGGTCTATCACTTATATCGCAAGTATCCGAAGCTAAATCATTTGTGTCTCATGGATTTGAAGCTAAACCTTCTACATCGCATAGATTTGAAGCTAAATCATGTGTTTCGCATGGATTTGCAGCTAGCTCGTTCGTTTAGCCTGCATTTGATGCTATATCACTTATATCGTAAGTATCTGAAGCTAAATCATTTGTTTCGCACGGATTTGAAGCTATATCACTTATATCCCAAGTGTTTGAAGCTAAATCATTCGTTTCGCTTGGATTTGAAGCTAACTCGTTTGTTTCGTCTGCACTTGAAGCAATATCACATATATCGCTAGTATCTGAAGCTAAATCATTTTTTTCGCACGGATTTGAAGCTATATCACTTATATCCCAAGTGTTTGAAGCTAAATCATTCGTTTCGCTTGGATTTGAAGCTAACTCGTTTGTTTCGTCTGCACTTGAAGCAATATCACATATATCGCTAGTATCTGAAGCTAAATCATTTTTTTCGCATGGATTTGAAGCTGAGCCTTCTACATCGCATTGATTTGAAGCTTTATCATGCGTGTCGCATGGAGTTGAAGCTAGCTCGTTTGTTTCGTCTGCATTTGAACGTATATCGCTTATAACGCAATTATCTGAAGATAAATCATTTGTTCCGCATGGATTTGAAGCTAAGCCTTCTACTTCGCATTGATTTGAAGCTAAATCATGTGTATCGCATGCATTTTGAAGCTAACTCGTTTGATTCGTCTCCATTTGAAGCTATATCACTTATATCCCGAGTGTTTGATGCTAAATCATTTGTTTCGCATGGATTTGTAGCTAAACCTTCTACATCGCATTGATTTGAAGCTAAATCATGTGTTTCGCTTGGATGTGAAGTTAACTCGTTTGTTTCGTCTGCATTTGAAGCTATATCACATATATCCCAAGTGTTTGAAGCTGAATCATTTGTTTCGCATGAATTTGAAGCTAAACCTTCTACATCGCATTGATTTGAAGCTTAATCATTTGTTTCGCATGGATTTGAAGCTAACTCGTTTGTTTCGTCTGCATTTGGAGGTATATCACTTATATCGCAAGTATCTGAAACTAAATCATATGTGTCGCATGGATTTGAAGCTAAACCTTCTACATCGCATAGATTTGAAGCTAAATCATGTGTTTCGCATGGATTTGCAGCTAACTCGTTCGTTTAGCCTGCATTTGATGCTATATCACTTATATCGTAAGTATCTGAAGCTAAATCATTTGTGTCGCATGGATTTGAAGCACAACCTTCTACATCGCATTGATTTGAAGCTAAATCATGTGTTTAGCTTGAATTTGAAACCAAACCTTCTACTTCGCTTCGATTTGCAGCTAATTCATGTGTTTCGCATGGATTTGAAGCTAACTCTTTTGTTTCGTTTGCACTTAAAGCAATATCACGTATATCGCTAGTATCTGAAGCTAAATCATTTGTTTCGCATGGATTTGAAGCTAAACCTTCAACATCGCTTTGATTTGCAGCTATATCATGTGTTTCGCATGGATTTGCAGCTAACTCGTTCGTTTCGCCTGCATTTGATGCTATATCACTTATATCGCAAGTATCTGAAGCTAAATCATTTGTTTCGCATGGATTTGAAGCTAAACCTTCTACATCGCATGGACTTGAAGCTAACTCGTTTGTTTCGCATACAGCTGAAGCTATATCACACATATCCCAAGTGTTTGCAGCTCTATCATTTGTTTCGCATGGATTTGAAGCTAAACCATCTAAATCGCATGAATTTTAAGCTAAATCATGTGTTCCGCTTGGATTTGAAGCTAACTCGTTTGTTTCGTCTGCACTTAAAGCAATATCACATATATCGCTAGTATCTGAAGCTAAATCATTTGTTTCGCATGGATTTGAAGCTAAACCTTCAACATCGCTTTGATTTGCAGCGATATCATGTGTTTCGCATGGATTTGCAGCTAACTCGTTCGTTTCGCCTGCATTTGATGCTATATCACTTATATCGCAAGTATCTGAAGCTAAATCATTTGTTTCGAATGGATTTGAAGCCAAACCTTCTATATCGCATTGATTTGATGTTAAATCATGTGTTTTGCATGGATTTGAAGCTAACTCGTTTGTTTCCCTTGCATTTGAAGCTATATCACTTATATCGCAAGTATCTGATGCTAAGTCATTTATTTCGCATGGATTTGAAGCTAACTCGTTTGTTTGGCCTGCAGTTGAATCTATATCACTTATATCGCAAGTATTTGAAGCAAAATCATTTGTTCCGCATCGATTTGAAGCTAAGCCTTCTACTTCGAATTGATTTGAAGCTAAATCATTTGTTTCGCTTGGATGTGAAGCTAGCTCGTTTGTTTCGTCTGCATTTGAAGCTATATCACTTATATCCCAAGTGTGTGAAGCTACATCATTTGTTTCGCTTGGATTTAAAGCTAAGCCTTCTACTTCGCATTGATTTGAAGCTAAATCATGTGTATCGCATGCATTTTGAAGCTAACTCGTTTGATTCGTCTGCATTTGAAGCTATATCACTTATATCCCGAGTGTTTGATGCTAAATCATTTGTTTCGCATGGATTTGTATCTAAACCTTCTACATCGCATTGATTTGATGCTAAATCATGTGTTTCGCTTGGATGTGAAGCTAACTCATTTGTTTCGTCTGCATTTGAAGCTATATCACTTATATCCCAAGTGTTTGAAGCTAAATCATTTGTTTCGCATGAATTTGAAGCTAAACCTTCTACATCGCATTGATTTGAAGCTTAATCATGTGTTTCACATGGATTTGAAGCTAATTCGTTTCTATCCCCTGCATTTGAAGCTATATCATTTATATCGCAAGTATCTGATACTAAATCATTTGTTTCGCATGGATTTGAAGCTAAACCTTCTACATCGCATTGCTTTGCATCTAAATGATGTTTTTTGCAAGGATTTGAACTAACTCGTTTGTTTCGTCTGCATTTGAAGCTATATCACTTATATCGCAAGTGTTTGAAGCTAAATCATTTGTTTAGCATGGATTTGAAGCTAAACCTTATACATCGCATGGACTTGAAGCTAACTCGTTTGTTTCGCATGCAGCTGAAACTATATCACCCATATCCCAAGTGTTTGCAGCTCTATCATTTGTTTCGCATGGCTTTGAAGCTAAACCTTCTACATCGCATTGATATTCAGTTTAATCATGTGTATCGCATGGATTTGAAGCTAACTCGTTTGTTTCGTCTGCATTTGAAGATATATCACTTATATCGCAAGTATCTCAACCTAAATCATTTGTTTCTTATGGATTTGAAGCTAAACCATCTACCTCGCATTGATTTGAAGCTAAATCATGTGTATCGCATGGATTTTTAATCTAACTCGTTTGGTTAGTCTGCATTTGAATCTATATGATTTCTATCCCAAGTGTTTGCAGCTAAATCATTTGTTTCGCATGGAATTGATGCTAACTTGTTTGTTTCGTCTGCATTTGAAGCTATGCCACTTCTATCGCAAGTATCTGAAGCTGAATTATTGGTTTCGCATGGATTTGAAGCTAAACCTTCTACATCCCATTGATTCGAAGCTAAATCATTTGCTTCGCATAGATTTGAAGCTAACTCAATTGTTTCGTCTGTATTTGAAGATATATCACTTATATCGCAAGTATCTGAACCTAAATCATTTGTTTGTTATGGATTTGAAGCTAAGCCTTCTACCTCGCATTGATTCGAAGCTAAATCATTTGTTTCGCATGGATGTGAAGCTAAACCTCCTACATCGCATTGATTTGAAGCTAAATCATGTGATTCGCTTGGATTGGAAGCTAAGTCGTTTATTTCGTCTGCATTTGAAGGTCTATCACTTATATCGCAAGTATCCGAAGCTAAATCATTTGTGTCTCATGGATTTGAAGCTAAACCTTCTACATCGCATAGATTTGAAGCTAAATCATGTGTTTCGCATGGATTTGCAGCTAGCTCGTTCGTTTAGCCTGCATTTGATGCTATATCACTTATATCGTAAGTATCTGAAGCTAAATCATTTGTTTCGCACGGATTTGAAGCTATATCACTTATATCCCAAGTGTTTGAAGCTAAATCATTCGTTTCGCTTGGATTTGAAGCTAACTCGTTTGTTTCGTCTGCACTTGAAGCAATATCACACATATCGCTAGTATCTGAAACTAAATCATTTGTTTAGCATGGATTTGAAGCTAAACCTTATACATCGCATGGACTTGAAGCTAACTCGTTTGTTTCGCATGCAGCTGAAACTATATCACCCATATCCCAAGTGTTTGCAGCTCTATCATTTGTTTCGCATGGCTTTGAAGCTAAACCTTCTACATCGCATTGATATTCAGTTTAATCATGTGTATCGCATGGATTTGAAGCTAACTCGTTTGTTTCGTCTGCATTTGAAGATATATCACTTATATCGCAAGTATCTCAACCTAAATCATTTGTTTCTTATGGATTTGAAGCTAAACCATCTACCTCGCATTGATTTGAAGCTAAATCATGTGTATCGCATGGATTTTTAATCTAACTCGTTTGGTTAGTCTGCATTTGAATCTATATGATTTCTATCCCAAGTGTTTGCAGCTAAATCATTTGTTTCGCATGGAATTGATGCTAACTTGTTTGTTTCGTCTGCATTTGAAGCTATGCCACTTCTATCGCAAGTATCTGAAGCTGAATTATTGGTTTCGCATGGATTTGAAGCTAAACCTTCTACATCCCATTGATTCGAAGCTAAATCATTTGCTTCGCATAGATTTGAAGCTAACTCAATTGTTTCGTCTGTATTTGAAGATATATCACTTATATCGCAAGTATCTGAACCTAAATCATTTGTTTGTTATGGATTTGAAGCTAAGCCTTCTACCTCGCATTGATTCGAAGCTAAATCATTTGTTTCGCATGGATGTGAAGCTAAACCTCCTACATCGCATTGATTTGAAGCTAAATCATGTGATTCGCTTGGATTGGAAGCTAAGTCGTTTATTTCGTCTGCATTTGAAGGTCTATCACTTATATCGCAAGTATCCGAAGCTAAATCATTTGTGTCTCATGGATTTGAAGCTAAACCTTCTACATCGCATAGATTTGAAGCTAAATCATGTGTTTCGCATGGATTTGCAGCTAGCTCGTTCGTTTAGCCTGCATTTGATGCTATATCACTTATATCGTAAGTATCTGAAGCTAAATCATTTGTTTCGCACGGATTTGAAGCTATATCACTTATATCCCAAGTGTTTGAAGCTAAATCATTCGTTTCGCTTGGATTTGAAGCTAACTCGTTTGTTTCGTCTGCACTTGAAGCAATATCACATATATCGCTAGTATCTGAAGCTAAATCATTTTTTTCGCACGGATTTGAAGCTATATCACTTATATCCCAAGTGTTTGAAGCTAAATCATTCGTTTCGCTTGGATTTGAAGCTAACTCGTTTGTTTCGTCTGCACTTGAAGCAATATCACATATATCGCTAGTATCTGAAGCTAAATCATTTGTTTCGCATGGATTTGAAGCTGAGCCTTCTACATCGCATTGATTTGAAGCTTTATCATGCGTGTCGCATGGAGTTGAAGCTAGCTCGTTTGTTTCGTCTGCATTTGAACGTATATCGCTTATAACGCAATTATCTGAAGATAAATCATTTGTTCCGCATGGATTTGAAGCTAAGCCTTCTACTTCGCATTGATTTGAAGCTAAATCATGTGTATCGCATGCATTTTGAAGCTAACTCGTTTGATTCGTCTCCATTTGAAGCTATATCACTTATATCCCGAGTGTTTGATGCTAAATCATTTGTTTCGCATGGATTTGTAGCTAAACCTTCTACATCGCATTGATTTGAAGCTAAATCATGTGTTTCGCTTGGATGTGAAGTTAACTCGTTTGTTTCGTCTGCATTTGAAGCTATATCACATATATCCCAAGTGTTTGAAGCTGAATCATTTGTTTCGCATGAATTTGAAGCTAAACCTTCTACATCGCATTGATTTGAAGCTTAATCATTTGTTTCGCATGGATTTGAAGCTAACTCGTTTGTTTCGTCTGCATTTGGAGGTATATCACTTATATCGCAAGTATCTGAAACTAAATCATATGTGTCGCATGGATTTGAAGCTAAACCTTCTACATCGCATAGATTTGAAGCTAAATCATGTGTTTCGCATGGATTTGCAGCTAACTCGTTCGTTTAGCCTGCATTTGATGCTATATCACTTATATCGTAAGTATCTGAAGCTAAATCATTTGTGTCGCATGGATTTGAAGCACAACCTTCTACATCGCATTGATTTGAAGCTAAATCATGTGTTTAGCTTGAATTTGAAACCAAACCTTCTACTTCGCTTCGATTTGCAGCTAATTCATGTGTTTCGCATGGATTTGAAGCTAACTCTTTTGTTTCGTTTGCACTTAAAGCAATATCACGTATATCGCTAGTATCTGAAGCTAAATCATTTGTTTCGCATGGATTTGAAGCTAAACCTTCAACATCGCTTTGATTTGCAGCTATATCATGTGTTTCGCATGGATTTGCAGCTAACTCGTTCGTTTCGCCTGCATTTGATGCTATATCACTTATATCGCAAGTATCTGAAGCTAAATCATTTGTTTCGCATGGATTTGAAGCTAAACCTTCTACATCGCATGGACTTGAAGCTAACTCGTTTGTTTCGCATACAGCTGAAGCTATATCACACATATCCCAAGTGTTTGCAGCTCTATCATTTGTTTCGCATGGATTTGAAGCTAAACCATCTAAATCGCATGAATTTTAAGCTAAATCATGTGTTCCGCTTGGATTTGAAGCTAACTCGTTTGTTTCGTCTGCACTTAAAGCAATATCACATATATCGCTAGTATCTGAAGCTAAATCATTTGTTTCGCATGGATTTGAAGCTAAACCTTCAACATCGCTTTGATTTGCAGCGATATCATGTGTTTCGCATGGATTTGCAGCTAACTCGTTCGTTTCGCCTGCATTTGATGCTATATCACTTATATCGCAAGTATCTGAAGCTAAATCATTTGTTTCGAATGGATTTGAAGCCAAACCTTCTATATCGCATTGATTTGATGTTAAATCATGTGTTTTGCATGGATTTGAAGCTAACTCGTTTGTTTCCCTTGCATTTGAAGCTATATCACTTATATCGCAAGTATCTGATGCTAAGTCATTTATTTCGCATGGATTTGAAGCTAACTCGTTTGTTTGGCCTGCAGTTGAATCTATATCACTTATATCGCAAGTATTTGAAGCAAAATCATTTGTTCCGCATCGATTTGAAGCTAAGCCTTCTACTTCGAATTGATTTGAAGCTAAATCATTTGTTTCGCTTGGATGTGAAGCTAGCTCGTTTGTTTCGTCTGCATTTGAAGCTATATCACTTATATCCCAAGTGTGTGAAGCTACATCATTTGTTTCGCTTGGATTTAAAGCTAAGCCTTCTACTTCGCATTGATTTGAAGCTAAATCATGTGTATCGCATGCATTTTGAAGCTAACTCGTTTGATTCGTCTGCATTTGAAGCTATATCACTTATATCCCGAGTGTTTGATGCTAAATCATTTGTTTCGCATGGATTTGTATCTAAACCTTCTACATCGCATTGATTTGATGCTAAATCATGTGTTTCGCTTGGATGTGAAGCTAACTCATTTGTTTCGTCTGCATTTGAAGCTATATCACTTATATCCCAAGTGTTTGAAGCTAAATCATTTGTTTCGCATGAATTTGAAGCTAAACCTTCTACATCGCATTGATTTGAAGCTTAATCATGTGTTTCACATGGATTTGAAGCTAATTCGTTTCTATCCCCTGCATTTGAAGCTATATCATTTATATCGCAAGTATCTGATACTAAATCATTTGTTTCGCATGGATTTGAAGCTAAACCTTCTACATCGCATTGCTTTGCATCTAAATGATGTTTTTTGCAAGGATTTGAACTAACTCGTTTGTTTCGTCTGCATTTGAAGCTATATCACTTATATCGCAAGTGTTTGAAGCTAAATCATTTGTTTAGCATGGATTTGAAGCTAAACCTTATACATCGCATGGACTTGAAGCTAACTCGTTTGTTTCGCATGCAGCTGAAACTATATCACCCATATCCCAAGTGTTTGCAGCTCTATCATTTGTTTCGCATGGCTTTGAAGCTAAACCTTCTACATCGCATTGATATTCAGTTTAATCATGTGTATCGCATGGATTTGAAGCTAACTCGTTTGTTTCGTCTGCATTTGAAGATATATCACTTATATCGCAAGTATCTCAACCTAAATCATTTGTTTCTTATGGATTTGAAGCTAAACCATCTACCTCGCATTGATTTGAAGCTAAATCATGTGTATCGCATGGATTTTTAATCTAACTCGTTTGGTTAGTCTGCATTTGAATCTATATGATTTCTATCCCAAGTGTTTGCAGCTAAATCATTTGTTTCGCATGGAATTGATGCTAACTTGTTTGTTTCGTCTGCATTTGAAGCTATGCCACTTCTATCGCAAGTATCTGAAGCTGAATTATTGGTTTCGCATGGATTTGAAGCTAAACCTTCTACATCGCATAGATTTGAAGCTAAATCATGTGTTTCGCATGGATTTGCAGCTAGCTCGTTCGTTTAGCCTGCATTTGATGCTATATCACTTATATCGTAAGTATCTGAAGCTAAATCATTTGTTTCGCACGGATTTGAAGCTATATCACTTATATCCCAAGTGTTTGAAGCTAAATCATTCGTTTCGCTTGGATTTGAAGCTAACTCGTTTGTTTCGTCTGCACTTGAAGCAATATCACACATATCGCTAGTATCTGAAACTAAATCATTTGTTTAGCATGGATTTGAAGCTAAACCTTATACATCGCATGGACTTGAAGCTAACTCGTTTGTTTCGCATGCAGCTGAAACTATATCACCCATATCCCAAGTGTTTGCAGCTCTATCATTTGTTTCGCATGGCTTTGAAGCTAAACCTTCTACATCGCATTGATATTCAGTTTAATCATGTGTATCGCATGGATTTGAAGCTAACTCGTTTGTTTCGTCTGCATTTGAAGATATATCACTTATATCGCAAGTATCTCAACCTAAATCATTTGTTTCTTATGGATTTGAAGCTAAACCATCTACCTCGCATTGATTTGAAGCTAAATCATGTGTATCGCATGGATTTTTAATCTAACTCGTTTGGTTAGTCTGCATTTGAATCTATATGATTTCTATCCCAAGTGTTTGCAGCTAAATCATTTGTTTCGCATGGAATTGATGCTAACTTGTTTGTTTCGTCTGCATTTGAAGCTATGCCACTTCTATCGCAAGTATCTGAAGCTGAATTATTGGTTTCGCATGGATTTGAAGCTAAACCTTCTACATCCCATTGATTCGAAGCTAAATCATTTGCTTCGCATAGATTTGAAGCTAACTCAATTGTTTCGTCTGTATTTGAAGATATATCACTTATATCGCAAGTATCTGAACCTAAATCATTTGTTTGTTATGGATTTGAAGCTAAGCCTTCTACCTCGCATTGATTCGAAGCTAAATCATTTGTTTCGCATGGATGTGAAGCTAAACCTCCTACATCGCATTGATTTGAAGCTAAATCATGTGATTCGCTTGGATTGGAAGCTAAGTCGTTTATTTCGTCTGCATTTGAAGGTCTATCACTTATATCGCAAGTATCCGAAGCTAAATCATTTGTGTCTCATGGATTTGAAGCTAAACCTTCTACATCGCATAGATTTGAAGCTAAATCATGTGTTTCGCATGGATTTGCAGCTAGCTCGTTCGTTTAGCCTGCATTTGATGCTATATCACTTATATCGTAAGTATCTGAAGCTAAATCATTTGTTTCGCACGGATTTGAAGCTATATCACTTATATCCCAAGTGTTTGAAGCTAAATCATTCGTTTCGCTTGGATTTGAAGCTAACTCGTTTGTTTCGTCTGCACTTGAAGCAATATCACATATATCGCTAGTATCTGAAGCTAAATCATTTTTTTCGCACGGATTTGAAGCTATATCACTTATATCCCAAGTGTTTGAAGCTAAATCATTCGTTTCGCTTGGATTTGAAGCTAACTCGTTTGTTTCGTCTGCACTTGAAGCAATATCACATATATCGCTAGTATCTGAAGCTAAATCATTTTTTTCGCATGGATTTGAAGCTGAGCCTTCTACATCGCATTGATTTGAAGCTTTATCATGCGTGTCGCATGGAGTTGAAGCTAGCTCGTTTGTTTCGTCTGCATTTGAACGTATATCGCTTATAACGCAATTATCTGAAGATAAATCATTTGTTCCGCATGGATTTGAAGCTAAGCCTTCTACTTCGCATTGATTTGAAGCTAAATCATGTGTATCGCATGCATTTTGAAGCTAACTCGTTTGATTCGTCTCCATTTGAAGCTATATCACTTATATCCCGAGTGTTTGATGCTAAATCATTTGTTTCGCATGGATTTGTAGCTAAACCTTCTACATCGCATTGATTTGAAGCTAAATCATGTGTTTCGCTTGGATGTGAAGTTAACTCGTTTGTTTCGTCTGCATTTGAAGCTATATCACATATATCCCAAGTGTTTGAAGCTGAATCATTTGTTTCGCATGAATTTGAAGCTAAACCTTCTACATCGCATTGATTTGAAGCTTAATCATTTGTTTCGCATGGATTTGAAGCTAACTCGTTTGTTTCGTCTGCATTTGGAGGTATATCACTTATATCGCAAGTATCTGAAACTAAATCATATGTGTCGCATGGATTTGAAGCTAAACCTTCTACATCGCATAGATTTGAAGCTAAATCATGTGTTTCGCATGGATTTGCAGCTAACTCGTTCGTTTAGCCTGCATTTGATGCTATATCACTTATATCGTAAGTATCTGAAGCTAAATCATTTGTGTCGCATGGATTTGAAGCACAACCTTCTACATCGCATTGATTTGAAGCTAAATCATGTGTTTAGCTTGAATTTGAAACCAAACCTTCTACTTCGCTTCGATTTGCAGCTAATTCATGTGTTTCGCATGGATTTGAAGCTAACTCTTTTGTTTCGTTTGCACTTAAAGCAATATCACGTATATCGCTAGTATCTGAAGCTAAATCATTTGTTTCGCATGGATTTGAAGCTAAACCTTCAACATCGCTTTGATTTGCAGCTATATCATGTGTTTCGCATGGATTTGCAGCTAACTCGTTCGTTTCGCCTGCATTTGATGCTATATCACTTATATCGCAAGTATCTGAAGCTAAATCATTTGTTTCGCATGGATTTGAAGCTAAACCTTCTACATCGCATGGACTTGAAGCTAACTCGTTTGTTTCGCATACAGCTGAAGCTATATCACACATATCCCAAGTGTTTGCAGCTCTATCATTTGTTTCGCATGGATTTGAAGCTAAACCATCTAAATCGCATGAATTTTAAGCTAAATCATGTGTTCCGCTTGGATTTGAAGCTAACTCGTTTGTTTCGTCTGCACTTAAAGCAATATCACCTATATCGCTAGTATCTGAAGCTAAATCATTTGTTTCGCATGGATTTGAAGCTAAACCTTCAACATCGCTTTGATTTGCAGCGATATCATGTGTTTCGCATGGATTTGCAGCTAACTCGTTCGTTTCGCCTGCATTTGATGCTATATCACTTATATCGCAAGTATCTGAAGCTAAATCATTTGTTTCGAATGGATTTGAAGCGAAACCTTCTATATCGCATTGATTTGATGTTAAATCATGTGTTTTGCATGGATTTGAAGCTAACTCGTTTGTTTCCCTTGCATTTGAAGCTATATCACTTATATCGCAAGTATCTGATGCTAAGTCATTTATTTCGCATGGATTTGAAGCTAACTCGTTTGTTTGGCCTGCAGTTGAATCTATATCACTTATATCGCAAGTATTTGAAGCAAAATCATTTGTTCCGCATCGATTTGAAGCTAAGCCTTCTACTTCGAATTGATTTGAAGCTAAATCATTTGTTTCGCTTGGATGTGAAGCTAGCTCGTTTGTTTCGTCTGCATTTGAAGCTATATCACTTATATCCCAAGTGTGTGAAGCTACATCATTTGTTTCGCTTGGATTTAAAGCTAAGCCTTCTACTTCGCATTGATTTGAAGCTAAATCATGTGTATCGCATGCATTTTGAAGCTAACTCGTTTGATTCGTCTGCATTTGAAGCTATATCACTTATATCCCGAGTGTTTGATGCTAAATCATTTGTTTCGCATGGATTTGTATCTAAACCTTCTACATCGCATTGATTTGATGCTAAATCATGTGTTTCGCTTGGATGTGAAGCTAACTCATTTGTTTCGTCTGCATTTGAAGCTATATCACTTATATCCCAAGTGTTTGAAGCTAAATCATTTGTTTCGCATGAATTTGAAGCTAAACCTTCTACATCGCATTGATTTGAAGCTTAATCATGTGTTTCACATGGATTTGAAGCTAATTCGTTTCTATCCCCTGCATTTGAAGCTATATCATTTATATCGCAAGTATCTGATACTAAATCATTTGTTTCGCATGGATTTGAAGCTAAACCTTCTACATCGCATTGCTTTGCATCTAAATGATGTTTTTTGCAAGGATTTGAACTAACTCGTTTGTTTCGTCTGCATTTGAAGCTATATCACTTATATCGCAAGTGTTTGAAGCTAAATCATTTGTTTCGCATGGATTTGAAGCTAACTCGTTTGTTTCGTCTGCATTTGGAGGTATATCACTTATATCGCAAGTATCTGAAACTAAATCATTTGTTTAGCATGGATTTGAAGCTAAACCTTATACATCGCATGGACTTGAAGCTAACTCGTTTGTTTCGCATGCAGCTGAAACTATATCACCCATATCCCAAGTGTTTGCAGCTCTATCATTTGTTTCGCATGGATTTGAAGCTAAACCATCTAAATAGCATGAATTTTAAGCTAAATCATGTGTTCCGCATGGATTTGAAGCTAACTCGTTTGTTTCGTCTGCAGTTAAAGCAATATCACATATATCGCTAGTATCTGAAGCTAAATCATTTGTTTCGCATGGATTTGAAGCTAAACCTTCTACATCGCATTGATTTGAAGCTAAATCATTTGTTTCGCATGGGTTTGAAGCTAACTCGTTTGTTTCCCCTGCATTTGAAGCTATATTACTAATATCGCAATTATCTGAAGCTAAATCATGTGATTCGCTTGGATTTGAAGCTTAGCCTTCACCTTCGCAATTGATTTGAAGCTAAATCATTTGTGGCGCATGGATTTGAAGCAATCTCGTTTGTTTTTCCTGCATTTGAAGCTATATCACTTATATCGCATGTATCTGATGCTATGTCATATGTGTTGCATTGATTTGAAGCTAAACCTTCCACATCGCATTGGTTTCAAGCTAAACCTTCTACATCGCATTGATTTGAAGCTAAATCATGTGTTTCGTATGGAGTTGAAGCTAGCTCATTGTTTTCCCTGCATTTGAAGCTATATCACATATATCGCATGTATCTGATGCTAAATCATTTGTTTCGCACGGATTTGAAGCTAAGCCTTCTACCTCCCATTGATTTGAAGCTAAATCATGTGTAACGCATGGATTTTTAAACTAACTCGTTTGGTTCGTCTGCATTTGAAGCTATAGGAATATATCCCAAGTGTTTGAAGCTAAATCATTTGTTTCGCATGAGTTTGAAGCTAATCCTTCTTCTTCGAATTGATTTGAAGCTAAATCATGTATTTTGCATGGATTTGAAGCTAACTCGTTTGTTTCCCCTGCATTTGAAGCTATATCACTTATATCGCAAGTGTTTGAAGCTAAATCATTTGTTTTGCATGGATTTCAAGCTAAACCTTCTACGTAGCATTAATTTGAAGCTTAATCATGTGTTTTGCATGGATTTGAAGCTAACTCGTTTGTTTCCCCTTCATTTGAAAATATATCACTTATATCGCAAGTATCTGAACCTAAATCATTTGTTTCTTATGGATTTCAAGCTAAGCCTTCTACCTCGCATTGATTTGAAGCTAAATCATGCGTATGGAATGGATTTTTAATCTAACTCGTTTGGTTCGTCTGCATTTGAAGCTATATGACTTCTATCCCAAGTGCTTGCAGCTAAATCATTTGTTTCGCATGGAATTGATGCTAACTTGTTTGTTTCGTCTGCATTTGAAGCTATGCCACTTATATCGCAAGTATCTGAAGCTGAATGATTGGTATCGCATGCATTTGAAGCTAAACCTTCTACATCGCATTGATTCGAAGCTAAATCATTTGCTTCGCATAGATTTGAAACTAACTCATTTGTTTCGTCTGTATTTGAAGATATATCACTTATATCGCAAGTATCTGAACCTAAATCATTTGTTTCTTATGGATTTGAAGCTAAGCCTTCCACATAGCATTGATTTGAAGTTTAAACATGTGTTTTGCTTGGATTTGAAGCTAACTCGTTTGTTTCCCCAACAATTGAAGCTATATCACTTATATCGCAATTATCTAATGCTAAATCATTTGCGTCGCATGGATTTGAAGCTAAACCGTCTACATCGCATTGATTTGAAGCTAAATCTTGTGTATCGCATGGATTTTTAAACTAACCCGTTTGGTTCATCTGCATTTGAAGCTATATGACTTATATCCAAGTGTTTGAAGCTAAATCATTTGTTTCGCATGAGTTTGAAGCTAATTCTTCTTCTTCGAATTGATTTGAATCTAAATCATGTATTTTGCATGGATTTGAAGCTAACTCGTTTGTTTCCCCTGCATTTGAAGCTATATCACTTATATCGATTAGTATCTGAAGCTAAATCATTGGTTTCGCATGGATTTGAAGCTAAACCTTCTAAATCGTATTGATTTGCTGCTGAATCATGTGTTTTGCTTGGATTTGAAGCTATCTCGTTTGTTTCCCCAACAATTGAAGCTATATCACTTATATCGCAATTATCTAATGCTAAATCATTTGCGTCGCATGGATTTGAAGCTAAACCTTCTACATCGCATCGATTTGAAGCTAAATCGTGTGTTTCGCTTGGATATGAAGCTAACTCGTTTGTTTCGTCTGTATTTGATGTTATAACACTTATATCGCAAGAATCTGAAGCTAAATTATTTGTTTCGCTTGGATTGGAATCTAACTCATCTATTTGGTCTGCATATGAAGCTGTAGCACTTATATCGCAAGAATCTGATGCTAAATCATTTGTGTCGCATGGATTTGAAGCTAAACCTTCCACATAGCATTGATTTGAAGCTTAATCATGTGTTTTGCATGGATTTGAAGCTAGCTCGTTTGTTTCCCCTGCATTTGAAGCTATATCACTTATATCGATAAGTATCTGAAACTAAATCATTTGTTTCGCATGGATTTGAAGCTAAACCTTCTACATCGCATTGATTTGCTGCCAAATCAAGTGCTTCGCATAGATTTGAAACTATCTCGTTTGTTTCGTCTGCATTTGAAGCTATGTCACTTATATCGCAAGTATCTGAAGCTTAATCATTGGTTTCGCATGGCTTTGTAGCTAAACCTTCTACATCGCATTGTTTTTCAGTTTAATCATGTGTTTCGCATGGATTTGCAGCTAACTCGTTCGTTTCGCCCGCATTTGATGCTATATCACTTATATCGCAAGTATCTGAAGCTAAATCATTTGTTTCGCATGGATTTGAAGCTAAACCATCTACTTTCGCATTGATTTGAAGCTGACTCGTTTGCTTCGTGCGCATTTGAAGCTATATCACTTATATCCCAACAGTTTGAAGATAAATCATTTCATTCGCATGGATTTGAAGCTAGCTTGTTTCTTTCGTCTGCATTTGAAGCTATATCACATATATCGCAAGTATCTGAAGCTAAATCATTTGTGTCGTATGGATTTGGAGCTAAGCCTTCTACTACGCATTGATTTGGAGCTAAATAATTCGTTTCGCATGGATTTGGAGCTAACTAGTTTGTTTCTCCTGCATTTGTAGCTATATCACTTCTATCGCAAGTATCTGGACCTAAATCATTTGTGTCGCATTGATTTGAAGCTAAACCTTCTACTTCGCATTGATTTTCAGCTATATCATGTGTATCGCATGCATTTTGAAGCTAACTCGTTTGATTTGTCTGCATTTGAAGCTATATCACTTATATCCCGAGTGTTTGATGCTAAATCATTTGTTTCGCATAGATTTGTATCTAAACCTTCTACATCGCATTGATTTGATGCTAAATCATGTGTTTCGCTTGGATGTGAAGCTAACTCATTTGTTTCGTCTGCATTTGAAGCTATATCACTTATATCCCAAGTGTTTGAAGCTAAATCATTTGTTTCGCATGAATTTGAAGCTAAACCTTCTACATCCCATTGATTTGAAGCTTAATCATGTGTTTCGCATGGATTTGAAGCTAATTCGTTTGTATCCCCTGCGTTTGAAGCTATATCATTTATATCGCAAGTATCTGATACTAAATCATTTGTTTCGCATGGATTTGAAGCTAAACCTTCTACATCGCATTGCTTTGCATCTAAATGATGTATTTCGCAAGGATTTGAACTAACTCGTTTGTTTCGTCTGCATTTGAAACTATATCACTTATATCCCAAGTGTTTGAAGCTAAATCATTTGTTTCGCATGGATTTGAAGCTAACTCGTTTGTTTCGTCTGCATTTGGAGGTATATCACTTATATCGCAAGTATCTGAAACTAAATCATATGTTTAGCATGGATTTGAAGCTAAACCTTCTACATCGCATGGACTTGAAGCTAACTCGTTTGTTTCGCATGCAGCTGAAACTATATCACCCATATCCCAAGTGTTTGCAGCTCTATCATTTGTTTCGCATGGATTTGAAGCTAAACCATCTAAATCGCATGAATTTTAAGCTAATTCATGTGTTCCGCATGGATTTGAAGCTAACTCGTTTGTTTCGTCTGCACTTGAAGCAATATCACATATATCGCTAGTATCTGAAGCTAAATCATTTGTTTCGCATGGATTTGAAGCTAAACCTTCAACATCTCTTTGATTTGCAGCTATACCATGTGTTTCGCAAGGATTTGCAGCTAACTCGTTCGTTTCGCCTGCATTTGCTGCTATATCACTTATATCGCAAGTATCTAAAGCTAAATCACTTGTTTCGCATGGCTTTGAAGCTAAACCTTCTACATCTCATTGATTTTCAGTTTAATCATGTGTTTCGCATGGGTTTGAAGCTAACTCGTTTGTTTCGTCTGCGTTTGAAGCTATATCACTTATATCCCAAGTATTTGAAGCTAAATCATTTGTTTCGCATGGATTTGAAGCTAAACCTTCTACATCACATGGACTTAAAGCTAACTCGATTGTTTCGCATGCAGCTGAAGCTATATCACCCATATCCCAAGTGTTTGCAGCTCTATCATTTGTTTCGCATGGATTTGAAGCTAAACCATCTAAATCGCATGAATTTTAAGCTAAATCATGTGTTCCGCATGGATTTGAAGCTAACTCGTTTGTTTCGTCTGCACTTGAAGCAATATCACTAATATCGCTAGTATCTGAAGCTAAATCATTTGTTTCGCATGGATTTGAAGCTAAACCTTCAACATCGCTTTGATTTGCAGCTATATCATGTGTTTCCCATGGATTTGCAGCTAACTCGTTCGTTTCGCCTGCATTTGATGCTATATCACTTATATCGCAAGTATCTAAAGCTGAATCACTTGTTTCGCATGGCTTTGAAGCTAACTCGTTTGCTTAGCCTGCAGTTGAATCTATATCACTTATATCGCAAGTATTTTAAGCAAAATCATTTGTTCCGCATCGATATGAAGCTAAGCCTTCTACTTCGCATTGATTTGAAGCTAAATCATTTGTTTCGCTTGAATGTGAAGCTAACTCATTTGTTTCGTCTGCATTTGAAGCTATATCACTTATATCCCAAGTGTTTGAAGCTAAATCATTTGTTTCGCATTTATTTGAAGCTAAACCTTCTACATCACATGGACTTAAAGCTAACTCGATTGTTTCGCATGCAGCTGAAGCTATATCACCCATATCCCAAGTGTTTGCAGCTCTATCATTTGTTTCGCATGGATTTGAAGCTAAACCATCTAAATCGCATGAATTTTAAGCTAAATCATGTGTTCCGCATGGATTTGAAGCTAACTCGTTTGTTTCGTCTGCACTTGAAGCAATATCACTAATATCGCTAGTATCTGAAGCTAAATCATTTGTTTCGCATGGATTTGAAGCTAAACCTTCAACATCGCTTTGATTTGCAGCTATATCATGTGTTTCCCATGGATTTGCAGCTAACTCGTTCGTTTCGCCTGCATTTGATGCTATATCACTTATATCGCAAGTATCTAAAGCTAAATCACTTGTTTCGCATGGCTTTGAAGCTAAACCTTCTACATCGCATGGACTTGAAGCTAACTCGTTTGTTTCGCATGCAGCTGAAGCTATATCACCCATATCCCAAGTGTTTGCAGCTCTATCATTTGTTTCGCATGGATTTGAAGCTAAACCATCTAAATCGCATGAATTTTAAGCTAAATCATGTGTTCCGCATGGATTTGAAGCTAACTCGTTTGTTTCGTCTGCACTTGAAGCAATATCACATATATCGCTAGTATCTGAAGCTAAATCATTTGTTTCGCATGGATTTGAAGCTAAACCTTCAACATCTCTTTGATTTGCAGCTATACCATGTGTTTCGCAAGGATTTACAGCTAACTCGTTCGTTTCGCCTGCATTTGATGCTATATCACTTATATCGCAAGTATCTGAAGCTAAATCATTTGTTTCGCATGGATTTGAAGCTAAACCTTCAACATCTCTTTGATTTGCAGCTATACCATGTGTTTCGCAAGGATTTACAGCTAACTCGTTCGTTTCGCCTGCATTTGATGCTATATCACTTATATCGCAAGTATCTGAAGCTGAATCACTTGTTTCGCATGGCTTTGAAGCTAACTCGTTTGCTTAGCCTGCAGTTGAATCTATATCACTTATATCGCAAGTATTTTAAGCAAAATCATTTGTTCCGCATCGATATGAAGCTAAGCCTTCTACTTCGCATTGATTTGAAGCTAAATCATTTGTTTCGCTTGAATGTGAAGCTAACTCATTTGTTTCGTCTGCATTTGAAGCTATATCACTTATATCCCAAGTGTTTGAAGCTAAATCATTTGTTTCGCATGAATTTGAAGCTAAACCATCTAAATCGCATGAATTTTAAGCTAAATCATGTGTTCCGCATGGATTTGAAGCTATCTCGTTTGTTTCTTCTGCACTTGAAGCAATATCACATATATCGCTAGTATCTGAAGCTAAATCATTTGTTTCGCATGGATTTGAAGCTAAACCTTCAACATCTCTTTGATTTGCAGCTATACCATGTGTTTCGCAAGGATTTACAGCTAACTCGTTCGTTTCGCCTGCATTTGATGCTATATCACTTATATCGCAAGTATCTGAAGCTAAATCATTTGTTTCGCATGGATTTGAAGCTAAACCTTCAACATCTCTTTGATTTGCAGCTATACCATGTGTTTCGCAAGGATTTACAGCTAACTCGTTCGTTTCGCCTTCATTTGATGCTATATCACTTATATCGCAAGTATCTGAAGCTGAATCACTTGTTTCGCATGGCTTTGAAGCTAACTCGTTTGCTTAGCCTGCAGTTGAATCTATATCACTTATATCGCAAGTATTTTAAGCAAAATCATTTGTTCCGCATCGATATGAAGCTAAGCCTTCTACTTCGCATTGATTTGAAGCTAAATCATTTGTTTCGCTTGAATGTGAAGCTAACTCGTTTGTTTCGTCTGCAGTTGAAACTATATCATTTATATCGCAAGTATTTGAAGCTAAATCATTTGTTCCGCATGGATTTGTAGCTGAGCCTTCTACATCGCATTGATTTGAAGCTTAATCATGCGTGTCGCATGGAGTTGAAGCTAGCTTGTTTGTTTCGTCTGCATTTGAACGTATATCGCTTATAACGCAATTATCTGAAGATAAATCATTTGTTCCACATGGCTTTGAAGCTAAACCTTCTACATCGCATTGATTTTCAGTTTAATCTTGTGTTTCGCATGGATTTGAAGCTAACTCGTTTGTTTCGTCTGCATTTGAAGCTATATCACTTATATCCCAAGTGTTTGAAGCTAAATCATTTGTTTCGCATGAATTTGAAGCTAAACCTTCTACATCGCATTGATTTGAAGCTTAATCATGTGTTTCACATGGATTTGAAGCTAATTCGTTTCTATCCCCTGCATTTGAAGCTATATCATTTATATTGTAAGTATCTGAAACTAAATCATTTGTTTCGCACGGATTTGAAGCTAAACCTTCTACATCGCATTGATTTTCGGTTTAATCATATGTTTCGCATGGATTTGAAACTAACTTGTTTGTTTCGTCTGCATTTGAAGCTATATCACTTATATCCCAAGTATTTGAAGCTAAATCATTTGTTTCGCATGGATTTGAAGCTAAACCTACTCCATCGCATGGACTTGAAGCTAACTCGTTTGTTTCGCATGCAGCTGAAGCTATATCACCCATATCCCAAGTGTTTGCAGCTCTATCATTTGTTTCGCATGGATTTGAAGCTAAACCATCTAAATCGCGTGAATTTTAAGCTAAATCATGTGTTCCGCATGGATTTGAAGCTAACTCGTTTGTTTCGTCTGCACTTGAAGCAATATCACATATATCGCTAGTATCTGAAGCTAAATCATTTGTTTCGCATGGATTTGAAGCTAAACCTTCAACATCGCTTTGATTTGCAGCTATATCATGTGTTTCGCAAGGATTTGCAGCTAACTCGTTCGTTTCGCCTGCATTTGATGCTATATCACTTATATCGCAAGTATCTGAAGCTAAATCACTTGTTTCGCATGGCTTTGAAGCTAAACCTTCTACATCGCATTGATTTTCAGTTTAATCATGTGTTTCGCATGGATTTGAAGCTAACTCGTTTGTTTCGTCTGCATTTGAAGCTATATCACTTATATCCCAAGTGTTTGAAGCTAAATCATTTGTTTCGCATGGATTTGAAGCTAACTCGTTTGTTTGGCCTGCATTTGAAGCTATATCACTTATATCCCGAGTGTTTGATGCTAAATCATTTGTTTCGCATGGATTTGTAGCTAAACCTTCTACATCGTATTGATTTGAACCTACATCATGTGTTTCGCTTGGATGTGAATCTAACTCGTTTGTTTCGTCTGCATTCGAAGCTATATCACTTATATCCCAAGTGTTTGAAGCTAAATCATTTGTTTCGCATGGATTTGAAGCTAACTCGTTTGTTTCGTCTGCAGTTGAATCTATATCACTTATATCGCAAGTATTTTATGCAAAATCATTTGTTCCGCATCGATATGAAGCTAAGCCTTCTACTTCGCATTGATTTGAAGCTAAATCATTTGTTTCGCTTGAATGTGAAGCTAACTCGTTTGTTTCGTCTGCAGTTGAAACTATATCATTTATATCGCAAGTATTTGAAGCTAAATCATTTGTTCCGCATGGATTTGAAGCTAAACCTTCTACATCGCATGGACTTGAAGCTAACTCGTTTGTTTCGCATGCAGCTGAAGCTATATCACCCATATCCCAAGTGTTTGCAGCTCTATCATTTGTTTCGCATGGATTTGAAGCTTAACTTTCAACATCGCTTTGATTTGCAGCTATATCATGTGTTTCGCAAGGATTTGCAGCTAACTCGTTCGTTTCGCCTGCATTTGAAGCTATATTAATTATATCCCAAGTGTTTGAAGCTAAATCATTTATATCGCAAGTATTTGAAGCTAAATCATTTGTTCCGCATAGATTTGAAGATAAACCTTCTACATCGCATTGATTTTCAGTTTAATCATGTGTTTCGCATGGATTTGAAGCTAACTCGTTTGTTTCGTCTGCATTTGAAGCTATATCACTTATATCCCAAGTGTTTGAAGCTAAATCATTTGTTTCGCATGGATTTGTATCTAAACCTTCTACATCGCATTGATTTGAGGCTAAATCATGTGTTTCGCTTGGATGTGAAGCTAACTCATTTATTTCGTCTGCATTTGAAGCTATATCACTTATATCCCAAGTGTTTGAAGCTAAATCATTTGTTTCGCATGAATTTGAAGCTAAACCTTCTACATCGCATTGATTTGAAGCTTAATCATGTGTTTCACATGGTTTTGAAGCTAATTCGTTTCTATCCCCTGCATTTGAAGCTATATCATTTATATCGTAAGTATCTGAAACTAAATCATTTGTTTCGCACGGATTTGAAGCTAAACCTTCTACATCGCATTGATTTTCGGTTTAATCATGTGTTTCGCATGGATTTGAAACTAACTTGTTTGTTTCGTCTGCATTTGAAGCTATATCACTTATATCCCAAGTATTTGAAGCTAAATCATTTGTTTCGCATGGATTTGAAGCTAAACCTACTCCATCGCATGGACTTGAAGCTAACTCGTTTGTTTCGCATGCAGCTGAAGCTATATCACCCATATCCCAAGTGTTTGCAGCTTTATCATTTGTTTCGCATGGATTTGAAGCTAAACCATCTAAATCGCGTGAATTTTAAGCTAAATCATGTGTTCCGCATGGATTTGAAGCTAACTCGTTTGTTTCGTCTGCACTTGAAGCAATATCACATATATCGCTAGTATCTGAAGCTAAATCATTTGTTTCGCATGGATTTGAAGGTAAACCTTCAACATCGCTTTGATTTGCACCTATATCATGTGTTTCGCAAGGATTTGCAGCTAACTCGTTCGTTTCGCCTGCATTTGATGCTATATCACTTATATCGCAAGTATCTGAAGCTAAATCACTTGTTTCGCATGGATTTCAAGCTAACTCGTTTGCTTAGCCTGCAGTTGAATCTATATCACTTATATAGCAAGTATTTTAAGCAAAATCATTTGTTCCGCATCAATATGAAGCTAAGCCTTCTACTTCGCATTGATTTGAAGCTAAATCATTTGTTTCGCTTGAATGTGAAGCTAACTCGTTTGTTTCGTCTGCAGTTGAAACTATATCATTTATATCGCAAGTATTTGAAGCTAAATCATTTGTTTCGCATGGATTTGAAGCTGAGCCTTCTACATCGCATTGATTTGAAGCTTAATCATGCGTGTCGCATGGAGTTGAAGCTAGCTTGTTTGTTTCGTCTGCATTTGAACGTATATCGCTTATAACGCAATTATCTGAAGATAAATCATTTGTTCCACATGGCTTTGAAGCTAAACCTTCTACATCGCATTGATTTTCAGTTTAATCTTGTGTTTCGCATGGATTTGAAGCTAACTCGTTTGTTTCGTCTGCATTTGAAGCTATATCACTTATATCCCGAGTGTTTGATGCTAAATCATTTGTTTCGCATGGATTTGTAGCTAAACCTTCTACATCGTATTGATTTGAACCTACATCATGTGTTTCGCTTGGATGTGAATCTAACTCTTTGTTTCGTCTGCATTCGAAGCTATATCACTTATATCCCAAGTGTTTGAAGCTAAATCATTTGTTTCGCATGGATTTGAAGCTAACTCGTTTGTTTCGTCTGCATTTGGAGGTATATCACTTATATCGCAAGTATCTGAACCTAAATCATTGGTTTCGCATGGATTTGTAGCTAAACCTTCTACTTCCCATAGATTTGAAGCTAAATCATGTGTTTCGCATGGATTTGCAGCTAACTCGTTCGTTTCGCCTGCATTTGATGCTATATCACTTATATCGTAAGTATCTGAAGCTAAATCATTTGTTTCGCACGGATTTGAAGCTAAACCTTCTACATGGCATTGATTTTCAGTTTAATCATGTGTTTCGCATGGATTTGAAGCTAACTTGTTTGTTTCGTCTGCATTTGAAGCTATATCACTTATATCCCAAGTATTTGTAGCTAAATCATTTGTTTCGCATGGATTTGAAGCTAAACCTTCTCCATCGCATGGACTTGAATCTAACTCGTTTGTTTCGCATGCAGCTGAAGCTATATCACCCATATCCCAAGTGTTTGCAGGTCTATCATTTGTTTCGCATGGATTTGAAGCTAAACCATCTAAATCGCATGAATTTTAAGCTAAATCATGTGTTCCGCATGGATTTGAAGCTATCTCGTTTGTTTCTTCTGCACTTGAAACAATATCACATATATCGCTAGTATCTGAAGCTAAATCATTTGTTTCGCATGGATTTGAAGCTAAACCTTCAACATCGTTTTGATTTGCAGCTATATCATGTGTTTCGCAAGGATTTGCAGCTAACTCGTTCGTTTCGCCTGCATTTGATGCTATATCACTTATATCGCAAGTATCTGAAGCTAAATCACTTGTTTCGCATGGCTTTGAAGCTAAACCTTCTACATCGCATTGATTTTCTGTTTAATCATGTGTTTCGCATGGATTTGAATCTAACTCGTTTGTTTCGTCTGCATTTGAAGCTATATCACTTATATCCCAAGTGTTTGAAGCTAAATCATTTGTTTCGCATGGATTTGAAGCTAACTCGTTTGCTTAGCCTGCAGTTGAATCTATATCACTTATATCGCAAGTATTTTAAGCAAAATCATTTGTTCCGCATCGATATGAAGCTAAGCCTTCTACTTCGCATTGATTTGAAGCTAAATCATTTGTTTCGCTTGAATGTGAAGCTAACTCGTTTGTTTCGTCTGCAGTTGAAACTATATCACTTATATCCCAAGTGTTTGAAGCTAAATCATTTGTTTCGCATGGATTTGAAGCTAACTCGTTTGTTTCGTCTGCAGTTGAAACTATATCACTTATATCGCAAGTATTTGAAGCTAAATCATTTGTTCCGCATGGATTTGAAGCTGAGCCTTCTACATCGCATTGATTTGAAGCTTAATCATGCGTGTCGCATGGAGTTGAAGCTAGCTTGTTTGTTTCGTCTGCATTTGAACGTATATCACTTATATCGCAAGTATCTGAACCTAAATCATTGGTTTCGCATGGATTTGTAGCTAAACCTTCTACTTCCCATAGATTTGAAGCTAAATCATGTGTTTCGCATGGATTTGCAGCTAACTCGTTCGTTTCGCCTGCATTTGATGCTATATCACTTCTATCGTAAGTATCTGAAGCTAAATCATTTGTTTCGCACGGATTTGAAGCTAAACCTTCTACATCGCATTGATTTTCAGTTTAATCATGTGTTTCGCATGGATTTGAAGCTAACTTGTTTGTTTCGTCTGCATTTGAAGCTATATCACTTATATCCCAAGTATTTGAAGCTAAATCATTTGTTTCGCATGGATTTGAAGCTAAACCTTCTACATCGCATGGACTTGAAGCTAACTCGTTTGTTTCGCATGCAGCTGAAGCTATATCACCCATATCCCAAGTGTTTGCAGCTCTATCATTTGTTTCGCATGGATTTGAAGCTAAACCATCTAAATCGCATGAATTTTAAGCTAAATCATGTGTTCCGCATGGATTTGAAGCTAACTCGTTTGTTTCGTCTGCACTTGAAGCAATATCACATATATCGCTAGTATCTGAAGCTAAATCATTTGTTTCGCATGGATTTGAAGCTAAACCTTCAACATCGCTTTGATTTGCAGCTATATCATGTGTTTCGCAAGGATTTGCAGCTAACCCGTTCGTTTCGCCTGCATTTGATGCTATATCACTTATATCGCAAGTATCTGAAGTTAAATCACTTGTTTCGCATGGATTTGAAGCTAAACCTTCTACATCGCATTGATTTGCATCTAAATGATGTGTTTCCCCAGCATTTGAAGCTATATCACTTATATCCCAAGTGTTTGAAGCTAAATCACTTGTTTCGCATGGATTTGAAGCTAACTCGTTTGTTTCGTCTGCATTTGGAGGTATATCACTTATATCGCAAGTATCTGAAACTAAATCATTTGTGTCGCATGGATTTGAAACTAACTTGTTTGTTTCGTCTGCATTTGAAGCTATATCATTTATATCGCAAGTATCTGATACTAAATCATTTGTTTCGCATGGATTTGAAGCTAAACCTTCTACATCGGATTGATTTGCATCTAAATGATGTGTTTCCCCTGCATTTGAAGCTATATCACTTATATCCCAAGTGTTTGAAGCTAAATCATTTGTTTCGCATGGATTTGAAGCTAACTCGTTTGTTTCGTCTGCATTTGAAACTATATCATTTATATCGCAAGTATTTGAAGCTAAATCATTTGTTCCGAATGGATTTGAAGCTGAGCCTTCTACATCGCATTGATTTGAAGCTTAATCATGCGTGTCGCATGGAGTTGAAGCTACCTCGTTTGTTTCGTCTGCATTTGAACGTATATCGCTTATAACGCAATTATCTGAAGATAAATCATTTGTTCCGCATGGATTTGAAGCTAAGCCTTCTACATCGCATGGACTTGAAGCTAACTCGTTTGTTTCGCATGCAGCTGAAGCTATATCACCCATATCCCAAGTGTTTGCAGCTCTATCATTTGTTTCGCATGGATTTGAAGCTAAACCATCTAAATCGCATGAAATTTAAGCTAAATCATGTGTTCGGCATTGATTTGAAGCTAACTCGTTTGTTTCGTCTGCACTTGAAGCAATATCACATATATCGCTAGTATCTGAAGCTAAATCACTTGTTTCGCATGGATTTGAAGCTAAACCTTTAACATCGCTTTGATTTGCAGCTATATCATGTGTTTCGCATGGATTTGCAGCTAACTCGTTCGTTTCGCCTGCATTTGATGCTATATCACTTATATCCCAAGTATTTGAAGCTAAATCTTTTGTTTCACATGGATTTGAAGCTAAACCTTCTACATCGCATGGACTTGAAGCTAACTCGTTTCTTTCGCATGCAGCTGAAGCTATATCACCCATATCCCAAGTGTTCGCAGCTCTATCATTTGTTTCGCATGGATTTGAAACTAAACCATCTAAATTGCTTGAATTTTAAGCTAAATCATGTGTTCCGCATGGATTTGAAGCTAACTCGTCTGTTTGGTCTGCACCTGAAGCAATATCACATATATCGCTAGTATCTGAAGCTAAATCATTTGTTTCGCATGGATTTGAAGCTAAACCTTCAACATCGCTTTGATTTGCAGCTATATCATGTGTTTCGCATGGATTTGCAGCTAACTCGTTCGTTTCGCCTGCATTTGATGCTATATCACTTATATCGTAAGTATCTGAAGCTAAATCACTTGTTTCACATGGCTTTGAAGATAAACCTTCTACATCGCATTGATTTTCAGTTTAATCATGTGTTTCGCATGGATATGAAGCTAACTCGTTTGTTTCGTCTGCATTTGAAGCTATATCACTTATATCCCAAGTGTTTGAAGCTAAATCATTTGTTTCGCATGGATTTGAAGCTAACTCGTTTGTTTGGCCTGCAGTTGAATCTATATCACTTATATCGCAAGTATTTTAAGCAAAATCATTTGTTCCGCATCGATTTGAAGCTAAGACTTCTACTTCGCATTGATTTGAAGCTAAATCATGTGTTTCGCTTGGATGTGAAGCTAACTCGTTTGTTTCGTCTGCATTTGAAGTTATATCACATATATCCCAAATATTTGAAGCTACATCATTTGTTTCGCTTGGATTTAAAGCTAATCCTTCTACATCGCATTGATTTGAAGCTAAATCGTGTGTTTTGCATGGATTTGAAGCTAACTCGTTTGCTTCCCCTGCATTTGAAGCTATATCACTTATATCGCATGTATCTGATGCTAAGTCATTTGTGTCGCATTGATTTGAATCTAAACCTTCCACATCGCATTGATTTGCAGCTAAATCATGTGTTCCGCATGGATTTGAAGCTAACTCGTTTGTTTCGCATGCAGTTGAAGCTAAATCATGTATATCACAAGTATTTGAAGCGAAACCATTTGATTGGCATGGATTTGAAGCTACGCCTTCTTCTTCGCATTGATTTGAAGCTAAATCATGTGTTTCTGTTGATTTTGAATCTAATTAGTTTGTTTCGCATGCAGTTGAAGCTAAATCACGTATAAAACAAGTATTTGATGCTAAACTATTCGTTTCGCATGGATTTGTAGCTAAGCCTTCTACTTCGCATTGATTTGAAGCTAAATCATGTCTTTTTCCTGAATTTTATGCTAACTCGTTTGTTTCGCATGCAGTTGAAGTTAAATCATGTATATCACAAGTGTTTGAATCGAAACCATTTGATATGCATGGATTTGAAGCTAAGCCTTCTACTTCGCATTGATTTGAAGCTGAATAATGTGTTTCGCTTGAATTTGAAGCTAACCCCATTGTTTCACATGCAGTTCAAGCTGAATCACGTATAAAACAGGTTTTTGATGCAAAACTATTCGTTTCGCATCGATTTGAAGCTTAATCATGTGTTTTGCATGGATTTGAAGCTAACTCGTTTGTTTCTCCTGCATTTGAAGCTATATCACTTATATCGCATGTATCTGATGCTAAGTCATTTGTGTCGCATTGATTTGAAGCTAAACCTTCCACATTGCATTGGTTTCAAGCTAAACCTTCTGCATCGCAATGATTTCAAGCTAAATCATGTGATTCGCTTGGATTTGAAGCTACCTCGTTTGTTTCGTCTGCATTTGAAGCTATAGTACTTATATCCCAAGTGTTTGAAGATAAATCATTTGCTTCGCATGGATTTGAAGCTAGCTTGTTTCTTTCGTCTGCATTTGTAGCTATATCACTTCTATCGCAAGTATCTGGACCTAAATCATTTGTGTCGCATTGATTTGTAGCTAAACCTTCTACATCGCATTGATTTGAAGCTAAATCATGTGTTTCGCTTGGTTGTGAAGCTAACTCGTTTGTTTCGTCTTCATTTGAAGCTATATCACTTATATCCCAAGTGTTTGAAGCTAAATCATTTGTTTCGCATGAATTTGAACCTAAACCTTCTACATCGCATTGATTTGAAGCTTAATCATTTGTTTCGCATGGATTTGAAGCTAATTCGTTTGTATCCCCTGCATTTGAAGCTATGTCATTTATATCGCAAGTATCTGATGCTAAATCATTTGTTTCGCCTGGATTTGAAGCTAAACCTTCTACTTTCGCATTGATTTGAAGCTGACTCGTTTGCTTCGTGCGCATTTGAAGCTATATCACTTATATCCCAACTGTTTGAAGATAAATCATTTGATTCGCATGGATTTGAAGCCAGCTTGTTTCTTTCGTCTGCATTTGAAGCTATATCACATATATCGCAAGTGTCTGAAACTAAATCATTTGTGTCGCATGGATTTGAAGCTATCTCGTTTGTTTCGTCTGCATTTGAATCTATATCACTTATATCGCAAGTATCTGAACCTAAATCATTGGTTTCGCATGGATTTGAAGCTAAACCTTCTTACATCGCATAGATTTGAAGCTAAATCATGTGTTTCGCATGGATTTGAATCTAACTCGGTTGTTGCGCATGCAGTTGAATCTAAATAACGTACATCGCAAGTATTTGTAGCTAAACCATTTGTTTGGAATGGATTTGAAGCTAAACCTTCTACATCGCATTGATTTGCAGCTAAATAATGTGTTTCGCATGGATTTGGAGCTAACTCGTTTGTTTGACCTGCAGTTGAATGTATATCACTTATATCGCAAGTATTTGAAGCAAAATCATTTGTTCCGCATCGATTTGAAGCTAAGACATCTACTTCGCATTGATTTGAAGCTAAATCATGTGTTTCGCTTGGTTGTGAAGCTAACTCGTTTGTTTCGTCTGCATTTGAAGTTATATCACCTATATCCCAAATGTTTGAAGCTACATCATTTGTTTCGCTTGGATTTAAAGCTAAACGTTCTACATCGCATTGATTTGAAGCTAAATCGTGTGTTTTGCATGGATTTGAAGCTAACTCGTTTGTTTCCCCTGCATTTGAAGCTATATCACTTATATCGCATGTATCTGATGCTAAGTCATTTATGTCGCATTGATTTGAATCTAAACCTTCCACATCGCATTGATTTGCAGCTAAATCATGTGTTCCGCATGGATTTGAAGCTAACTCGTTTGTTTCGCATGCAGTTGAAGCTAAATCATGTATATCACAAGTATTTGAAGCGAAACCATTTGATTGGCGTGGATTTGAAGCTACGCCTTCTTCTTCGCATTGATTTGAAGCTAAATCATGTGTTTCTGTTGATTTTTGAATCTAATTAGTTTGTTTCGCATGCAGTTGAAGCTAAATCACGTATAAAACAAGTATTTGATGCTAAACTATTTGTTTCGCATGGATTTGAAGCTAAGCCTTCTACTCCGCATTGATTTGAAGCTAAATCATGTCTTTTTCCTGAATTTTATGCTAACTCGTTTGTTTCGCATGCAGTTGAAGTTAAATCATGTATATCACAAGTGTTTGAATCGAAACCATTTGATTTGCATGGATTTGAAGCTAAGCCTTCTACTTCGCATTGATTTGCATCTAAATGATGTGTTTCCCCTGCATTTGAAGCTATATCACTTATATCCCAAGTGTTTGAAGCTAAATCATTTGTTTCGCATGGATTTGAAGTTATCTCGTTTGTTTCGTCTGCATTTGAATCTATATCACTTATATCGCAAGTATTTGAACCTAAATCATTGGCTTCGCATGGATTTGAAGCTAAACCATCTACATCGCATAGATTTGAAGCTAAATCATGTGTTTCGCATGGATTTGCAGCTAACTCGTTCGTTTCGCCAGCATTTGATGCTATATCACTTATATCGTAAGTATCTGAAGCTAAATCATTTGTTTCGCACGGATTTGAAGCTAAACCTTCTACATCGCATTGATTTGAAGCTTAATCATGTGTGTCGCATGGATTTGAAGCTAACTCGTTTGTTTGGCCTGCAGTTGAATCTATATTACTTATATCGCAAGTATTTGGAGCTAAATCATTTGTTCCGCATGGATTTGAAGCTGAGCCTTCTACATCGTATTGATTTGAAGCTTAATTATGCGTGTCGCATGGAGTTGAAGCTAGCTCGTTTGTTTCGTCTGCATTTGAACGTATATCGCTTATAACGCAATTATCTGATGATAAATCATTTGTTCCGCATGGATTTGAAGCTAAGCCTTCTAATTCGCATTGATTTGAAGCTAAATCATGTGTATCGCATGCGTTTTGAAGCTAACTCCTTTGATTCGTCTGTATTTGAAGCTATATCACTTATATCCCATGTGTTTCAAGCTAAATCATTTGTTTCGCATGGATTTGAAGCTAACTCGTTCGTTTCGCCTGCATTTGATGCTATATCACTTATATCGCAAGTATCTGATGCTAAGTCATTTATTTCGCATGGATTTGAAGCTAACTCGTTTGTTTGGCCTGCAGTTGAATCTATATCACTTATATCCCAAATGTGTGAAGCTATATCATTTATTTCGCTTGGATTTTAAGCTAAACGATCTACATCGCATTGTTTTGAAGCTAAATCATGTGTTTTGCATTCATTTGAAGCTAACTCGTTTGTTTCCCCTGCATTTGAAGCTATATCACTTATATCGCAAGCATTTGAAGCTAAATCATTTGTTCCGCATGGATTTGAAGCTAAGCCTTCTACTTCGCATTGATTTGAAGCTAAATCATGTGTATCGCATGCATTTTGAAGCTAACTCGTTTGATTCGTCTGCATTTGAAGCTATATCACATATATCCCAAGTGTTTGAAGCTAAATCATTTGTTTCGCATGAATTTGAAGCTGAACCTTCTACATCGCATTGATTTGAAGCTTAATCATTTGTTTCTCATGGATTTGAAGCTAATTCGTTTGTATCCTCTGCATTTGAAGCTATATCATTTATATCGCAAGTATCTGATACTAAATCATTTGTTTCGCATGGATTTGAAGCTAAACCTTCTACATCGCATTGATTTGCATTTAAATGATGTGTTTCGCAAGGATTTGAACTAACTCGTTTGTTTCGTCTGCATTTGAAGCTATATCACTTATATCCCAAGTGTTTGAAGTTAAATCATTTGTTTCGCATAGATTTGAAGCTAACTCGTTTGTTTTGTCTGCATTTGGAGGTATATCACTTATATCGCAAGTATCTGAAACTAAATCATTGGTTTCGCATGGATTTGAAGCGAAACCTTCTACATCCCATAGAGTTGAAACCAAATCATGTGTTTCGCATGGATTTTAAGCTAACTAGTTTGTTTAGCATGCAGTTCAAGCTACATCATGTATATCACATGTTTTTGAAGCTAAACCATTTGATTCGCATGGATTTGAAGCTGAGCCTTCTACTTCGCATTGGTTTGAAGCTAAATCATGTGTTTCGCAAGCACTTGAAGCTAACTCGTTTGTTTCGAATGCTGTTGAATCTAAATCATGTATATCACAAGTATTTGAAGCTAAACCATTTGTTTCGCATGGAATCGATGTTAAGCCATCTACTTCGCATTGATTTGCAGCTAAATCATGTGTTCCGCATGGATTTGAAGCTAACTCGTTTGTTTCGTCTGCACTTGAAACTATATCATCTATATCGCAAGTATCTGATGCTAAATGATTTGTTTCGCCTGGATTTGAAGCTAAACCTTCTAGTTTCGCATTGATTTGAAGCTGATTCGTTTGCTTCGTGCGCATTTGAAGCTATATCACTTATATCCCAACTGTTTGAAGATAAATCATTTGATTCGCATGGATTTGAAGCTGACTCGTTTGCTTCGTGCGCATTTGAAGCTATATCACTTATATCCCAACTGTTTGAAGATAAATCATTTGATTCGCATGGACTTGAAGCTAGCTTGTTTCTTTCGTCTGCATTTGAAGCTACATCACATATATCGCAAGTATCTGAAGCTAAATCATTTGTTTCGCATGGATTTGATGCTAAACCTTCTACATCGCTTTGATTTTAAGCTAATTCATGTGTTTCGCATGGATTTTAAGCTAACTCGTTTGTTTCCCCTGCATTTGATGCCATATCACTTATATCGTCAGTATCTGAAGCTAAATCATTAGTTTCGCATGGACTTGAAGCTAAACCTTCCACACAGCATTGATTTGAGGCTTAATCATGTGTTTTTCATGGTTTTCAGGCTAACTGGTTTATTTCCCCTGCATTTAAAGCTATATCACTCATATCGCAAGTAACTGGAGCTAAATCATTGGTTTCGCATGGATTTGAAGCTAAACCTTGTACATCGCACTGATTCGCTGCTAAATCATGTGTTTCGCATCGATCTAAAGCTAAGCCTTCTACTTCGCATCGATTTGAAGCTTAATCATGTGTTTCGCATGGATTTGCAGCTAACTCGTTTGTATCCCCTGAATTTGAAACTATATCACTTATATCGCAAGTATCTGAAGCTAAATCATTTGTGATGCATGGATTTGAAGCTACACCTTCTACATCGCATTGATTTGCTGCTAAATCATATGTTTCGCTTGGTTTTGAAGCTAAGCCTTCTACTTCGCATTGATTTGAAGCTAAATCATGTCTTTGGCTTGGATTTGAAGCGATCTCGTTTGGTTGTTATGGAGTTGACACTAAATCATGAATATTACAAGTATTTGAAGCTACAGCGTTTGATCGCAAGGATTTGAAGCTAAGCATTCTACTTCGATTGATTTGAACCTGAATAATGTTTCTCGCTTGACGTTGAAGCTAACACGTTTGTTTCAGGTGCAGTTGGATCTAAATCATGTATATCACAAGTATTTGAAGCTTGACCATTTGTTTCGCATGAATATTATGATAAGACATGTGTTTCGAATGAATTTCAAGCCAAATCATGTGTTTCGCATGGATTTGAAGCTAATTCGTTTGTTTCGCCAGCACTTCAAGCTAAATCATGTATAATACAAGTATATGAAGCTAAACTATTTTTTCGCATGGATTCGAAGGTAAGCTTTCTACTTCGCATTGATTTGAAGCTAAATCATGTCTTTCGCTTGGATTTGAAGCTAACACGTTTGTTTCACATGCAGTTGAAGCTAAATCATGTATATCACAAGTATTTGACTCGAAGCCATTTGATTCGCATGGATTTTAAGCTAAGCCTTCTACTTCGCATTGTTTTGAAGCTAAATCATGTGTTTCGCATGCATTTGAAGCTAACTCGTTTGTTTCGCATGAAGTTGAAGCTAGATCATGTATATCACAAGTATTTGAAGCTAACCCATTTGATTCGCATAGATTTGAAGCTGATGCTTCTACTTCGCATTGATTTGAAGCTACATCATGTGTTTCGCTTGTATTTGAAGCTAACACGTTTGTTTCACATGCAGTTGAAGCGAAAATAATGTATATCACACGTATTTGAAGCTAAACCATTTGATTCGCATGGATTTGAAGCTAAGCCTCCTACATCGCATTGATTAGATGCTAAATCATGTGCTTCGCATGGATTTGAAGCTAAGCCTGCTACTTCGCATCGATTTGAAGCTGAGTCATGTGTTTCCCAAGGATTTAAAGCTAACTCGTTGTTTCGCATGCAGTTGAAGCTAAATCATGTATATCACAAGTATTTGAAGCTAAAGCTATTGATTCGCTTTGATTTGAAGCAAAGCCTTCTACTTCGCATTGCTTTGAAGCTGGACCATTTGTTTCGCTTGATTTTGAAGCTAACACGTTTGTTTCACATGCAGTTGAATCTAAATCATGTATATCATAAGTATTTGAAGCTGATACCATTTGTTTCGCAGGAGTATTAAGCTAAACCATGTGTTTTTAATGAATTTGAAACTAAATCATGTGTTTCGCTTGGATTTGAAGCTAACTCGTTTGTTCCGCCTGCAGATAAAGCTAAATCATATATAAAACAAGTATTTGAAGCTAAACTATTCGTGTCGCATGGATTTGTTACTAAGCCTTCTTCTTCGCATTGATTTGAAGCTAAATCACGTCTTTCGCATGGATTTGAGGCTAACTCGTTTGTTTCCCCTGCATTAGAAGCTATATCACTTATATCGCAAGTATCTGAAGCTAAATAATTTGTTTCGCATGAATTTGAAGCTGAAACTTCAACATCGCATTGACTTGCAGCTAAATCATGTGTTCCGCATGGATTTGAAGCTAACTCGTTTGTTTCGTCTGCACTTGATACTATATCACTTATATCGCAAGTATCTGATGCTAAATCATTTGTGATACATGGATTTGAAGCTACACCTTCTACATCGCATTGATTTGCTGCTAAATCATGTGTTTCGCATGGATTTGAAGCTAAGCCTTCTACTTCGCTTCGATTTGCAGCTAAATCATGTGTTTCGCATGGATTTGAAGCTAACTCGTTTGTTTCCCCTGCATTTGAAGCTATATCACTTATATCGCAAGTATCTGAAGGTATATCATTTGATTCGCATAGATGTGAAGCTAAACCTTCTACATCGCTTTGATTTGCAGCTAAATCATGAGTTTCGCATCGATTTGAAGCTAACTCGTTTGTTTCCCCTGCATTAGAAGCTATATCACTTATATCGCAAGTATCTGTTGCTAAATCATTTTTTTCGCATGGATTTGATGCTAAATCTTCAACATCGCATTGATATGAAGCCAATTTATGTGTTTCGCATGGATTTGAAGCTAACTTTTTTTTTTCGTCTGCAATTGATGCTATATCACTTATATCCCATTGTTCGAAGCTAAATCATTTGTTTCGCATGGACTTGAATCTAAACCATCCACACAGCATTGATTTGAGGCTTAATCATGTGTTTTGCATGGTTTTCAGGCTAACTCGTTTATTTCCCCTGCATTTAAAGCTATATCACTCATATCGCAAATAACTGGAGCTAAATCATTGGTTTCGCTTGGATTTAAAGCTAAACCTTCTACATCGCACTGATTTGCTGCTAAATCATGTGTTTCGCATGGATCTAAAGCTAAGCCTTCTACTTCGCATCGATTTGAAGCTTAATCATGTGTTTCGCATGGATTTGCAGCTAACTCGTTTGTATCCCCTGAATTTGAAACTATATCACTTATATCGCAAGTATCTGAAGCTAAATCATTTGTGATGCATGGATTTGAAGCTACACCTTCTACATCGCATTGATTTGCTGCTAAATCATGTGTTTCGCTTGGATTAGAAGCTAAATCATCTTCATCGCACTGATTTGAAGCTAAATCATGTGTTTCGCTTGGGTTGGAAGCTAAACCTTCAACTTTCGCATTGATTTGAAGCTGACTCGTTTGCTTCGTGCGCATATGAAGCTATATCACTTATATCCCAACTGTTTGAAGCTAAATCATTTGATACGCATGGATTTGAAGCTAGCTTGTTTCTTTCGTCGGCATTTGAAGCTATATCACATATATCACAAGTATTTGAAGCTAAATCAATTGTTTCGCATGGATTTGAAGCTAAGCCTTCCACGTCGCTTTAATTTGAAGCTTAATCACGTTTATCGCATGGATTTTGGAGAAAACTCGTTTGTTTCGTCTGCATTTGAAGCTATATTACTTATATCCCAAAGCGTTTGAAGGTAAATCAATTGTTTCGCATGGATTTGAAGCTAATCCTTCTACGTCGCATTAATTTGAAGCTAAATCATGTGTTTGGCTTGGATTTGAAGATAACTCGTTTGTTAAGTCTGCATTTGAAGCTATATCACTTATATCGCAAGTATCTGAAGCTAAAACATTTGTTACGCATGGATTTGAAGCTAAACCTTCTACATCTCATTGATTTGCAGCTAAATCATGTGTTTCTCATGGATTTGGAGCTAACTCGTTAGTTTCGCCTGCATTTGAATCTATATCATTTATATCCCAAGTATTTGAAGCTAAATCATTTGTGTCGCATGGATTTGAATCTAAACCTTCTACATCGCATTGATTTGAAGCTTAATCGTGTGATTCGCTTGGACTTGAAGCTAACTCGTTTGTTTCGCCTGCATTTTAAGCTACAATATTTATATCGCAAGTATATGAAGCTAAATCATTTGTGTCGCATGGATTTGAAGCTATACCTTCTACATCGCATTTAATTGAAGCTAAATCAAGTATTTCGCTTGAATTTGAAGCTAACTCGTTTGATTCGCCCGCATTTGAAGCAATATCAATATATCGCAAGTATCTGAACCTAAATCATTTGTATCGCATGGATTTGAAGCTTAACCTTCTACATCTCATTGATTTGAAGCTAAACCCTCTACATCTCATTGATTTGAAGCTAAATCATGTGTTTTGCATGGACTTTATGCTAACTCGTTTGTTTCCCCTGCATTTGAATCTATATCAGTTAAGTCGCAAGTATCTGATGCTAAATCATTTTTTTCGCATGGATTTGAAGCTAAACCTTCTACATCGCATTGATTTGGAGCTAAATGATGTGTTTCGCTTGGATTTGAAGCTAAACCTTCTACGTCGCATTGATTTGTAACTAAATCATGTGTTTTGCATGGATTTGATGCTAACTCGTTTGGTTCTCCTGTATTTGTAGCTATATCACTTACATCGCAAGTAATTGAAGCTAAATCATTTGTTCCGCATGGATTTGATGCTGAACCTTCTACATCGCATTGATTTGAAGCTGAATCCTGTGTTTTGCATGGATTTGATGCTAACTCGTTTGTTTCCCCTGCATTTGAAGCTATATCAGTTTTATCGCAAGTATCTGATGCTAAATCATTTGTTTCGCATGGATTTGAAGCTAAACCTTCTACACCGCATTGATTTGAAGCTATATCATGTGATTCGCTTGGATTTAATTCTGGTTCGTTTGTATCGTCTGAATATGACACTATATCACTTATATCGCAATTATCTAAAGCTAAATCATTGGTTTCGCATGAATTTGAAGCTAAACCTACTACATCGCATTGATACGAAGCTAAATCATGTGCTTCGCATGGATTTGAAGCTAAGCTTTCTACGTCGCATTGGCGTGAAGCTAAATGATGTGTATCGCATGGATTTTGAAGCTAACTCGTTTGATTCGTCTGCATTTGAAGAAATATCACTTATATCCCAAGTGTTTGAAGCTAAATCATTTGTTTCGCTTGGATTTGAAGCTAAACCTTCTACATCGCATTGATTTTAAGATAAATCATGTGTATCGCACGGATTTTGAAGCTAACTCGTTTGTTTCGTCTGCATTTGAAGCTATATCACTTATATCCCTAGTGTTTGAAGCTAATCCTTCTACTTCGCATTGATTTGATGCTAAATCATGTGTTTCGCATGGAGTTGAAGGTAACTTGTTAGTATCGTCTGCATTTGAAGCTATATCACTCATTTCGCTAGTATCTAAAGCTAAATCATTTGTTTCGCATGGATTTGAAGCTAAACTTCCTGCATCGCATTGATTTGAAGCTAAATCATGTCTTTCGCTTGGATTGGAAGCTAACTCGTTTGTTTCGTCTGCATTTGAAGTTATGCCACTTATATCGCAAGTATCTGAAGCTAAATCATTGGTTTCGCATGGATTTGAAGCCAAACCTTCTACATCGCATTGATTTGAAGCTAAATAATGTGCTTCGCATGGATTTGAAGCTAACTCGTTTTTTTCCCCTGCATTTGAAGCTATATCAGTTATATCGCAAGTATCTGAAGCCGAATCATTGGTTTCGCATGGATTTAAAGTTAAACCTTCTACATCGCATTGATTTGCTGCTAAAACATGTGTTTCTCATGGAATTGAATCTAACTGGTTTGTTGCGTCTGCATTTGAAGCTATGTCCCTTATATGGCAAGTATCTGAAACTAAATCATTTGTTTCGCATGGATTTGAAGCTAACTCGATTGCTTCGTCTGCATTTGAAGCTATATCACTTATATCCCAAGTATTTGAAGCTAAATCATTTGTTTCGCATGGATTTGAAGCAAAACCTTCTACATCGCATTGATTTGCTGCTAAATCATGTGATTCGCAGGAATTTGAAGATAACTAGTTTGTTTCGTCTGAATTTGAAGCTATGCCACTTATATCGCAAGTATCTGAAGCTAAATCATTGGTTTCACATGGATTTGAAGCTAAACCTTCTACATCGCATTGATTTGCTGCTAAATCATGTGATTCGCTTGAATTTGAAGATAACTCGTTTGTTTCGTCTGAATTTGAAGCTATGCCACTTATATCGCAAGTATCTGAAGCTAAATCATTGGTTTCACATGGATTAGAAGCCAAACCTTCTACATCGCATTGATTTGCTGCTAAATCATGTGTTTCGCTTGGATTTGAAGCTAACTCGTTTGTTTCGCCTGCATTTGAAGCTATGCCACTTATATCGCAAGTATCTGAAGCTAAATCATTGGTTTCGCATGGATTTGAAGCTAAACCTTCTACATCGCTTTGATTTGCTGCTAAATCATGTGTTTCGCATGGATTTGAAGCTAAACCTTCTACATCGCATTGATTTGCTGCTAAATCATGTGTTTCGCATGGATTTGAATCTAAACCTTCTACATCGCATTGATTTGCTGCTAAATCATGTGTTTCGCATGGGTTTGAAGCTAAACCTTCTACATACCATTGATTTGCTGCTAAATCATGTTTTTCGCATGGATTTGAATCTAAACCTTCTACATCGCATTGATTTGCTGCTAAATCATGTGTTTCGCAGGGATTTGAAGCTAATTCGTTTGTTGCGCATGCAGTTGAATCTAAAAACCTATATCACAAGTATTTGTAGCTAAACCATTTGTTTCGCATGAATTAATGCTAATCCTTCTACTTCGAATTGATTTGAAGCAAAATCATGTGTTTCGCATGGATTTGAAGCTAACTCGTTTGTTGCGCATGCAATTGAAGCTATATTACCTATATCCCAAGTGTTTGAAGCTCAATATTTTGTATCGCGTGGATTTGAAGCTAAACCTTCTACAACGCATTGATTTGCTTCTAAATCATGTGTTTCGCATGGATTTGAAGCTAAGCCTTCTACGTCGCATTGGTGTGAAGCTAAATGATGTGTATCGCATGGATTTTGAAGCTAACTCGTTTGATTCGTCTGCATTTGAAGATATATCACTTATATCCCAAGTGTTTGAAGCTAAATCATTTGTTTCGCTAAATCATTTGAAGCTAAGCCTTCTACATCGCATTGATTTGATGCTAAATCATGTGTTTCGCATGGAGTTGAAGCTAACTTGTTAGTCTCGTCTGCATTTGAAGCTATATCACTTATTTCGCTAGTATCTGAAGCTAAATCATTGGTTTCGCATGGATTTGAAGCTAAACATTCTACATCGCATTGATTTGTTGCTAAATCATGTGTTTCGCTTGGATTGGAAGCTAACTCGTTTGTTTCGTCTGCATTTAAAGTTATGCCACTTATATAGCAAGTATCTGAAGCTAAATCATTGGTTTCGCATGGATTTGATGCTAAACCTTCTACATCGCATTGATTTGAAGCTAAATAATGTGTTTCGCATGGATTTGGAGCTAACCCGTTTGTTTCGTCTGCATTTGAAGCTATGTCACTTATATCGCAAGTTTTTGAAGCTAAATCATTTGTTTCGCATGGATTTGAAGCCAAACCTTCTACATCGCATTGATTTGAAGCTAAATAATGTGCTTCGCATGGATTTGAAGCTAACTCGTTTGTTTCGTCTGCATTTGAAGCTGTATCACTTATATCGCTAGTATCTGAAGCTAAATCATTTGTGTCTCTTGGATTTGAAGCTAATCCTTCTACATCGCATTGATTTGATGCTAAATCATGTGTTTCGCATGGAGTTGAAGCTAACTTGTTAGTCTCGTCTGCATTTGAAGCTATATCACTTATTTCGCTAGTATCTAAAGCTAAATCATTTGTTTCGCTTGGATTTGAAGCTAACTCGTTTGTTTCGCCTGCATTTGAAGCTATATCAGTTACATCGCAAGTATCTGATGCTAAATCATTTTTCTCGCATGGATTTGAATCTAAGCCGTCTACTTCGCATTGATTTGAAGCTAAATCATGTGTATCGCATGGATTTGATGCTAACTCGTTTGTTTCCCCTGCATTTGAAGCTATATCAGTTATATCGAAAGTATCTGATGCTAAATCATTTGTTTCGCATGGATTTGAAGCTAAACATTCTACATCGCATTGATTTGAAGCTAAATCATGTGTTTTGCATGGATTTGAAGCTAACTCGTTTGTTTCGCCTCCAGTTGAATCCATATCACTTACATAGCAAGTATTTGAAGCTAAATCATTTGTTCCGCATGGATTTGAAGCTAAGCCTTCTACTTCGCATTGATTTGAAACTAAATCATGTGTATCGCATGGATTTGATGCTAACTCATTTGTTTCACCTGCATTTGAATCTATATCACTTACATCGCAAGTATTTAAAGCTAAATCATTTCTTTCGCATGGATTTGAAGCCAAACCTTCTACATCGCATTGATTTGAAGCTAAATCATGTGCTTCGCATGGATTTGAAGCTAAGCTTTCTACGTCGCATTGGTGTGAAGCTAAATGATGTGTATCGCATGGATTTTGAAGCTAACTCGTTTGATTCGTCTGCATTTGAAGAAATATCACTTATATCCCAAGTGTTTGAAGCTAAATCATTTGTTTCGCTTGGATTTGAAGCTAAACCTTCTACATCGCATTGATTTTAAGATAAATCATGTGTATCGCACGGATTTTGAAGCTAACTCGTTTGTTTCGTCTTCATTTGAAGCTATATCACTTATATCCCTAGTGTTTGAAGCTAATCCTTCTACTTCGCATTGATTTGATGCTAAATCATGTGTTTCGCATGGAGTTGAAGGTAACTTGTTAGTATCGTCTGCATTTGAAGCTATATCACTTATATCGCTAGTATCTAAAGCTAAATCATTTGTTTCGCATGGATTTGAAGCTAAACTTCCTGCATCGCATTGATTTGAAGCTAAATCATGTCTTTCGCTTGGATTGGAAGCTAACTCGTTTGTTTCGTCTGCATTTGAAGTTATGCCACTTATATCGCAAGTATCTGAAGCTAAATCATTGGTTTCGCATGGATTTGAAGCCAAACCTTCTACATCGCATTGATTTGAAGCTAAATAATGTGCTTCGCATGGATTTGAAGCTAACTCGTTTTTTTCCCCTGCATTTGAAGCTATATCAGTTATATCGCAAGTATCTGAAGCTGAATCATTGGTTTCGCATGGATTTAAAGTTAAACCTTCTACATCACATAGATTTGCTGCTAAAACATGTGTTTCGCATGGATTTGAAGCTAAGCCTTCTACGTCGCATTGGTGTGAAGCCAAATGATGTGTATCGCATGGATTTTGAAGCTAACTCGTTTGATTCGTCTGCATTTGAAGATATATCACTTATATCCCAAGTGTTTGAAGCTAAATCATTTGTTTCGCTAAATCATTTGAAGCTAAGCCTTCTACATCGCATTGATTTGATGCTAAATCATGTGTTTCGCATGGAGTTGAAGCTAACTTGTTAGTCTCGTCTGCATTTGAAGCTATATCACTTATTTCGCTAGTATCTAAAGCTAAATCATTTGTTTCGCATGGATTTGAAGCTAACTCGTTTGTTTCGTGTGCATTTGAAGCTATATCACATATATCCCAAGTGTTTGAATCGTAATCATTTGTTTCGTATGGATTTGAAGCTAAACCATCTACATCGCATTAATTTTAACTAAATCATTTGTTTCGCATGGAATTGAAGCTAACTGGTTTGTTTCGTCTGCATTTGAAGCTATATCACTTATATCGCAAGTATCTGATGCTAAATCATTTGTTTCGCATGGATTTGAAACTAACCCTTCTACATCGCATTGATTTGAAGCTAAATCATGTGTTTCGCTTGGATTTGAAGACAAACATTCTACATCGCATTTATTTGAAGCTAAATCATGTGTTTCGCATGGATTTGAAGCTAACTCGTTTGATTCGTCTGCATTTGAAGCTATATCACTTATATCCCAAGTGTTTGAAGCTAAATCATTTGTTTCGCTAAATCATTTGAAGCTAAACCTTCTACATCGCATTGATTTGAAGATAAATCATGTGTATCGCACGGATGTTGAAGCTAACTCGTTTGTTTCGTCTGCATTTGAAGCTATATCACTTATATCCCAAGTGTTTGTAGCTAATCCTTCTACATCGCATTGATTTGATGCTAAATCATGTGTTTCGCATGGAGTTGAAGCTAACTTGTTAGTCTCGTCTGCATTTGAAGCTATATCACTTATTTCGCTAGTATCTAAAGCTAAATCTTTTGTATCGCATGGATTTGAAGCTAAACCTTCTACATCGCATTGAATTGCTGCTAAATCATGCGTTTCGCTTGGATTTGAAGCTAACTCGTTTGTTTCGCCTGCATTTGAAACTATGCCACTTATATCGCAAGTATCTGAAGCTAAATCATGGGTTTCGCATGGATTTGAAGCTAAACATTCTACATCGCATTGATTTGTTGCTAAATCATGTGTTTCGCTTGGATTGGAAGCTAACTCGTTTGATTCGTCTGCATTTGAAGCTATATCACTTATATCCCAAGTGTTTGAAGCTAAATCATTTGTTTCGCTAAATCATTTGAAGCTAAACCTTCTACATCGCATTGATTTGAAGATAAATCATGTGTATCGCACGGATGTTGAAGCTAACTCGTTTGTTTCGTCTGCATTTGAAGCTATATCACTTATATCCCAAGTGTTTGTAGCTAATCCTTCTACATCGCATTGATTTGATGCTAAATCATGTGTTTCGCATGGAGTTGAAGCTAACTTGTTAGTCTCGTCTGCATTTGAAGCTATATCACTTATTTCGCTAGTATCTAAAGCTAAATCTTTTGTATCGCATGGATTTGAAGCTAAACCTTCTACATCGCATTGAATTGCTGCTAAATCATGCGTTTCGCTTGGATTTGAAGCTAACTCGTTTGTTTCGCCTGCATTTGAAACTATGCCACTTATATCGCAAGTATCTGAAGCTAAATCATGGGTTTCGCATGGATTTGAAGCTAAACATTCTACATCGCATTGATTTGTTGCTAAATCATGTGTTTCGCTTGGATTGGAAGCTAACTCGTTTGTTTCGTCTGCATTTAAAGTTATGCCACTTATATCGCAAGTATCTGAAGCTAAATCATTGGTTTCGCATGGATTTGATGCTAAACCTTCTACATCGCATTGATTCGAAGCTAAATAATGTGTTTCGCATGGATTTGGAGCTAACCCGTTTGTTTCGTCTGCATTTGAAGCTATGTCACTTATATCGCAAGTATTTGAAGCTAAATCATTTGTTTCGCATGGATTTGAAGCCAAACCTTCTACATCGCATTGATTTGAAGCTAAATAATGTGCTTCGCATGGATTTGAAGCTAACTCATTTGTTTCGTCTGTATTTGATGCTATATCACTTATATCGCAAGTATCTGAACCTAAATCATTTGCTTCGCTTCGATTTGATGCTATACCTTCTACATTGCATTGATTTGCATCTAAATCACGTGTTCCGCATGGATTTGAAGCTAACTCGTTTATTTCGTCTGTATTTGAAGATATATCACATATATCGCAAGTATCTGAACCTAAATCATTTGTTTCTTATGGATTTGAAGCTAAACCTTCTAGCTCGCATTGATTTGAAGCTAAATCATTTGTTTCGCATGGATTTGAAGCTAACCCTTCTACATCGCATTGATTTGAAACTAAATCATGTGATTCGCTTGGATTGGAAACTAAGTCGTTTATTTCGTCTACAGTTGAAGCTGTATCACTTATATCGCAAGTATCTGAAGCTAAGTCATTTGTGTCTCATGGATTTGAAGCTAAACCTTCTACATAGCGTTGATTTGCAGCTAAATCATGTATTTCGCATGGATTTGAAGCTAACTCGTTTGTTTCGTCTGCATTTGAAGCTATATCACTTATATCCCAACTGTTTGAAGCTAAATCATTCGATTCGCATGGATTTGATGCTAAACCTTCTACATCGCATTGATTTGAAGCTATATCATGTGATTCGCTTGGATTTGAAGCTAACTCGTTTGTTTCCCCTGCATTTGAAGCTGTATCACTTATATCCCAAGTGTTTGAAGCTAAATCATTTGTTTCGCATGGATTCGAATCTAACTCGTTCGTTTCGTCTGTATTTGATGCTATATCACTTATATCGCAAGTATCTCAAGCTAAATCATTGGTTTCGCATGGATTTGAAGCTAGACCTTCTACATCGCATTGATTTGCTGCTAAATCATGTGTTTCGCATGGAGTTGAAGCTAAACCTTCTACATCGCATTGATTCGATTCTAAATCATTTGTTTAGCATGGACTTGAAGCTAAACTTTCCACACAGCATTGATTTGAGGCTTAAACATGTGTTTTGCATGTATTTGAAGCTAACTCGTTTGTTTCCGATGCATTTGAAGCTATATCACTTATATCACAAGTATCTGATGCTAAATCATTTGCTTCGCTTCGATTTGATGCTATACCATCTACCTCGCATTGATTTGAAGCTAAATCATATGTATCGCATGGATTTTTAAACTAACTCGTTTGGTTCGTCTGCATTTGAAGCTATATGACTTATACCCCAAGTGTTTGAAGCTAAACCATTTGTTTCGCATGAATTTGAAGCTAATCCTTCTACTTCGAATTGATTTGAAGTTAAATCATGTATTTTGCATGGATTTGAAACTAACTCGTTTGTTTCCCCTGCATTTGAAGCTAAACCTTCCACATAGCATTGATTTGAAGTTTAAACATGTGTCTTGCTTGGATTTGAAGCTAACTCGTTTGTTTCCCCAACCATTGAAGCTATATCACTTATATCCCAACTGTTTGAAGATAAATCATTTCTTTCGCATGGATTTGAAGCTAAACCTTATACATCGTATTGATATGAAGCTAAATCATGTGTTTCGCTTGGATTTGAAGCTAAACCTTCCACATCGCACTGATTTGAAGCTAAGTCATGTGTTTCGCTTGGATTGGAAGCTATCTCGTTTGTTTCGTCTGCATTTGGAGCTATATCACTTATATCCCAACTGTTTGCAGCTCAATCATTTGCTTCGCATGGATTGGAAGCTAATCCTTCTACATCGCATTTATTTGAAGCTAAACCATGTGTTTCGCATGGATTTGAATCTAACTCGTTTGTATCCCCTGAATTTGAAACTATAACCCTTATGTCGCAAGTATCATATTCTAAATCATTTGTGTCGCATGGATTTAAAGCTAAAGCTTCTACTTTGGCATTGATTTGAAGCGGACTCGTTTGTTTCGTTCTCATCTGAAGCTATATCACTTATATCCCAAATGTTTGAAGCTAAATCATTTGTTTCGCATGGAATTGAAGCTAACTGGTTTGTTTCGTCTGCATTTGAAGCTATATCAATTATATCGCAAGTATCTGATGCTAAATCATTCGTTTCGCATGGATTTGAATCTAAACCTTCTACATCGCATTGATTTGAAGCTAAATCATGTATTTTGCATGTGTTTGATGCTAATTCGTTTGTTTCGCCTGCATTTGAAGCTATATCACTTATATCGTTAAGCATCTGAAGCTAAATCACTGGTTTCGCATGGATTTGAAGCTAAACCTTCTACATCGCATTGATTTGAAGCTGAATCATGTGTTTCGCGTTTATTTGCAACTAAACCTTCTAAATCGCACGGATTTGAAGCAAAATCATGTGTTTCGCATGGATTCGAATCTAACTCGTTCGTTTCGCCTGCATTTGAAGCTATATCACTTATATCACAAGTATCTGATGCTAAATCATTTGCTTCGCTTCGATTTGATGCTATACCTTCTACATTGCATTGATTTGCATCTAAATCACGTGTTCCGCATGGATTTGAAGCTAACTCGTTTATTTCGTCTGTATTTGAAGATATATCACTTATATCGCAAGTATCTGAACCTAAATCATTTGTTTCTTATGGATTTGAAGCTAAACCTTCTAGCTCGCATTGATTTGAAGCTAAATCATTTGTTTCGCATGGATTTGAAGCTAACCCTTCTACATCGCATTGATTTGAAACTAAATCATGTGATTCGCTTGGATTGGAAACTAAGTCGTTTATTTCGTCTGCAGTTGAAGCTGTATCACATATATCGCAAGTATCTGAAGCTAAGTCATTTGTGTCTCATGGATTTGAAGCTAAACCTTCTACATAGCGTTGATTTGCAGCTAAATCATGTATTTCGCATGGATTTGAAGCTAACTCGTTTGTTTCGTCTGCATTTGAAGCTATATCACTTATATCCCAACTGTTTGAAGCTAAATCATTTTTTTCGCATGGATTTGAACCTAAACCTTCTACATCGCATTGATATGAAGATAGAAACACATGAATTAGTTTCAAATTAATGCGATGTAGAAGGTTTAGCATCAAAACCATGCGAAACAAATGATTTAGATTCAGATACTTGCAATATAAGTGATACAGCTACAAATGCAGGCAAAACGGACGAGTTAGCTTCAAATCCATGCGAAACACATTATTTATCTTCAAATCAATGCGATGTAGAAGGTTTAGCTTCAAATCCATGCGGAACAAATGATTTAGCTTTAAATCCATGCGAAACACATGATTTAGCTTTAAATCCATGCGAAGTAGAAGGCTTAGCTTCAAATCCATGCGAAACAAATGATTTAGGTTCAGATACTTGCGATATATTGATATAGCTTCAAATGCAGGCGAAACTAACGAGTTAGATTTAAATCCATGCGAAACACATGATTTAGCTGCAAATCAATGCGATGTAGAAGGTTTAGCTTCAAATCCATGCGAAACAAATGATTGAGCATCAGATACTTGCGTTATAAGTAATATAGCTTCAAATGCAGGGGAAACAAACGAGTTAGCTTCAAATCCAAGCGAAACACATGATTTAGCTTCAAATCAATGCGATGTAGAAGGTTTAGCCTCAAATCCTAGCGAAACACATGATTTAGCTTCAAATCAATGCAATGTAGAAGGTTTAGCTTCAAATCCAAGCGAAACACATGATTTAGCTTCAAATCAATGCGATGTAGTAGGTTTAGCTTCAAATCCATGCGACACAACTGATTTAGCATCAGATACATGCGATACAAGCGAGATAGCTTCAAATGCAGGGCAAACAAACGAGTTAGCTTCAAATCCATGCGAAAAAGATGATTTAGCCTCAAATAAATGCGATGTAGAAGGTTTAGCTTCAAATCCAAGCGAAACACATGATTTAGCTTCAAACACTTGGGGTATAAGTAATATAGCTGCAAATGCAGACGAATCAAACGGGGTAGGTTCAAAATCCATGCGATACATATCATTTAGCTTCAAATCGATACGAAGTAGAAGGCTTAGCTTCAAATCCATGCGAAACAAATGATTGAGCATCAGATACTTGCGTTGTAAGTGATATAGCTTCAAATGCAGGGGAAACAAACGAGTTAGCTTCAAATCCATGCGAAACACATGATTTAGCTGCAAATCAATGCGATGTAGAAGGTTTAGCTTCAAATCCATGCGAAACAAATGATAGAGCATCAGATTCTTGCGTTATAAGTGATATAGCTTCAAATGCAGGGGAAACAAACGAGTTAGCTTCAAATCCAAGCGAAACACATGATTTAGCTTCAAATCAATGCGATGTAGAAGGTTTAGCTTCAAATCCATGCGAAACAAATGATTTAGCTTCAAACACTTGGGATATAAGTGATATAGCTGCAAATGCAGACGAATCAAACGGGGTAGGTTCAAAATCCTTTCGATACATATCATTTAGCTTCAAATCGATACGAAGTAGAAGGCTTAGCTTCAAATCGATGCGAAACAAATGATTTAGGTTCAGATACTTGCGTTATAAGTGATATAGCTTCAAATGCAGGGGAAACAAACGAGTTAGCTTCAAATCCATGCAACACACGTGATTAAGCTTGAAACCAATACTATGTAGAAGGTATACATTCAAATCCAAGCGAAACACATGATTTAGCTTCAAATCAATGCGATGTAGGAGGTTTAGCTTCAAATCCATGCGGAACAAATGATTTAGCTTCAAACACTTGGGATATAAGTGATATAGCTGCAAATGCAGACGAATCAAACGGGGTAGGTTCAAAATCCATGCGATACATATCATTTAGCTTCAAATCGATACGAAGTAGAAGGCTTAGCTTCAAATCCATGCGAAACAAATGATTTAGCTTCAGATACTTGCGATATAAGTGATATAGCTTCAAATGCTGACGAATCAAGCGAGTTAGCTTCAAAATCCATGCGATACACAACATTTAGCTTCAAATAGATCCGAAAGTATAAGCCTTAGCTTCTAATCCATGCGAAACACATGATTTAGGTTCAGGTACTTGCGATATAAGTGATATAGCTTCAAATGCAGGAGAAACAAACGAGTTAGCTTCAAATCCAAGCGAAACACATGATTTAGCTTCAAATCAATGCGATGTAGAAGGTTTAGCTTCAAATCCATGCGAAACAAATGATTGAGCATCAGATACTTGCGTTATAAGCGATATAGCTTCAAATGCAGGGGAAACAAACGAGTTAGCTTCAAATCCAAGCAAAACACATGATTTAGTTTCGAATCAATGCGATGTAGAAGGTTTAGCTTCAAATCCATGCGAAACAAATGATTTAACTCCAAACACTTGGGGTATAAGTAATATATCTGCAAATGCAGACGAATCAAACGGGGTAGGTTCAAAATCCATGCGATACATATTATTTATCTTCAAATCGATACGAAGTAGAAGGCTTAGCTTCAAATCCATGCGAAACAAATGATTTAGGTTCAGATACTTGCGATATATTGATATAGCTTCAAATGCAGGCGAAACTAACGAGTTAGATTTAAATCCATGCGAAACACATGATTTAGCTGCAAATCAATGCGATGTAGAAGGTTTAGCTTCAAATCCATGCGAAACAAATGATTGAGCATCAGATACTTGCGTTATAAGTAATATAGCTTCAAATGCAGGGGAAACAAACGAGTTAGCTTCAAATCCAAGCGAAACATATGATTTAGCTTCAAATCAATGCGATGTAGAAGGTTTAGCCTCAAATCCAAGCGAAACACATGATTTAGCTTCAAATCAATGCAATGTAGAAGGTTTAGCTTCAAATCCAAGCGAAACATGTGATTTAGCTTCAAATCAATGCGATGTAGTAGGTTTAGCTTCAAATCCATGCGACACAACTGATTTAGCATCAGATACATGCGATATAAGCGAGATAGCTTCAAATGCAGGACAAACAAACGAGTTAGCTTCAAATCCATGCGAAAAAGATGATTTAGCTTCAAATAAATGCGATGTAGAAGGTTTAGCTTCAAATCCAAGCGAAACACATGATTTAGCTTCAAACACTTGGGGTATAAGTAATATAGCTGCAAATGCAGACGAATCAAACGGGGTAGGTTCAAAATCCTTGCGATACATATCATTTAGCTTCAAATCGATACGAAGTAGAAGGCTTAGCTTCAAATCCATGCGAAACAAATGATTGAGCATCAGATACTTGCGTTGTAAGTGATATAGCTTCAAATGCAGGGGAAACAAACGAGTTAGCTTCAAATCCAAGCGAAACACATGATTTAGCTTCAAATCAATGCGATGTAGATGGTTTAGCATCAAATCCAAGCGAGACACATGATTTAGCTTCAAATCAATGCAATGTAGAAGGTTTAGCTTCAAATCCAGGCGAAACAAATGATTTACCTCCAAACACTTGGGATATGAGTGATATAGCTTCAAATGCAAGCGGAACAAACGAGTTAGCTTCAAATCCATGCGAAACACATGATTTAGCTGCAAATCAATGCGATGTAGAAGGTTTAGCTTCAAATCCATGCGAAACGAATGATTTAGCTTCAAACACTTGGGATATAAGTGATGTAGCTGCAAATGCAGACGAATCAAACGGGGTAGGTTCAAAATCCATTCGATACATATCATTTAGCTTCAAATCGATACGAAGTAGAAGGCTTAGCTTCAAATCGATGCGAAACAAATGATTTAGGTTCAGATACTTGCGTTATAAGTGATATAGCTTCAAATGCAGGGGAAACAAACGAGTTAGCTTCAAATCCATGCAAAACACGTGATTAAGCTTGAAACCAATACTATGTAGAAGGTATACATTCAAATCCAAGCGAAACACATGATTTATGTTTAGATACTTGCGATATAAGCGAGATAGCTTCAAATGCAGGACAAACAAACGAGTTAGCTTCAAATCCATGCGAAAAAGATGATTTAGCTTCAAATCAATGCGATGTAGAAAGCTTAGCTTCAAATCCAAGCGAAACACATGATTTAGCTTCAAACACTTGGGGTATAAGTAATCTAGCTGCAAATGCAGACGAATCAAACGGGGTAGGTTCAAAATCCATGCGATACATATCATTTAGCTTCAAATCGATACGAAGTAGAAGGATTAGCTTCAAATCCATGCGAAACAAATGATTGAGCATCAGATACTTGCGTTATAAGTGATATAGCTTCAAATGCAGGGGAAACAAACGAGTTAGCTTCAAATCCAAGCAAAACACGTGATTAAGCTTGAAACCAATACTATGTAGAAGGTATACATTCAAATCCAAGCGAAACACATGATTTAGCTTCAAATCAATGCGATGTAGAAGGTTTAGCTTCAAATCCATGCGAAACAAATGATTTAGCTTCAAACACTTGGGATATAAGTGATATAGATGCAAATGCAGACGAATCAAACGGGGTAGGTTCAAAATCCATTCGATACATATCATTTAGCTTCAAATCGATACGAAGTAGAAGGCTTAGCTTCAAATCGATGCGAAACAAATGATTTAGGTTCAGATACTTGCGATATAAGTGATATAGATTCAAATGCTGACGAATCAATCGAGTTACCTACAAAATCCATGCGATACACAACATTTAGCTTCAAATAGATCCGAAGTATAAGCCTTAGCTTCTAATCCATGCGAAACACATGTTTTAGCTTCAAATCAATGCGAATTAGAAGTCTTAGCTACAGATCCTTGCGGAACAAATGATTTAGCTTCAGATACTTGCGATATAAGTGATATAGCATAAAATGCAGGCGAAACGAACGAGTTAGCTTCAAATCCATGCGAAACACATGATTTAGCTGCAAATCAATGCGATGTAGAAGGTTTAGACTCAAATCCATGCGAAACAAATGATTTAGCTTCAAATCAATGCGATGTAGAAGGTTTAGCTTCAAATTCATGCGCAACAAATGATTTAGCTTCAGATACTTGCGATATAAGTGATATAGCATCAAATGCAGGCGAAACGAACGAGTTAGCTTCAAATCCATGCGAAACACATGATTTAGCTGCAAATCAATGCGATGTAGAAGGTTTAGACTCAAATCCATGCGAAACAAATGATTTAGCATCAGATTCTTGCGATATAACACATATAGCTTCAAATGCGGAAGGCACAAACGAGTTAGCTTCTTATCCAAGCGAAACACATGATATAGCTTCAAATCAATGCGATTTAGTAGGTTTAGCTTCAAATCCATGCGGAACACATGAATTAGCTTCAAATCAGTGCGATGTAGAAGGTTTAGCTTGAAAACAATGCGATGCGGAAGGTTTAGCTTCAAATCAATGCGACACAAATGACTTAGCATCAGATACATGCGATATATGTGATATAGCTTCAAATGCAGGATAAACAAAGGAGTTAGGTTCAAATCCATGCAAAACACATGATTAAGCTTCAAATCGATGCGAAGTAGAAGGCTTAGCTTCAAATCCATGCGAAACCAATGATTTAGCTTCAGATATTTGCGATATAAGTGATATAGCTTCAAATGCAGGGAAATAAACGAGTTAGCCTGAAAACCTTGCAAAACACATGATTAAGCCTCAAATCAATGCTGTGTGGAAGGTCTAGATTCAAGTCCACGCGAAACAAATGATGTAGCTTCAAACACTTGGGATATAAGTGATATAGATTCAATTGCAGACGAAACAAACGAGTTAGCTTCAAATCCATGCGAAACACATGAATTAGCTTCAAATCAATGGGAAGTAGAAGCCTTAGCTTCAAATACATGCGGAACAAATGATTTAGATTCAAACGCTTGGGTTATAAGTGATATAGCTTCATTTGCAGACGCAACAAACGAGCTAGCTTCAACTCCATGCAAATCAGATGATTTATATTAAAAATCATGCGAAACACATGGATTAGCTTCAAATTCGTGCGAAACAAATGATTTAGCCTCAAATCCATGCGAAATACATGTTTTAGCCTTAAATCAATGCGATGTGGCAGGTTTAGCTTCAAATCCAAGCGACAAACATGATTTAGCATCATATACTTGCGATATAAGTGATACAGCTTCAAATGCAGGGGAAACAAACGAGCTAGCTTCAAATCCAGGCGAAACACATGATTTAGCTGCAAATCAATGCGATGTAGAAGGTTTTGCTTCAAATCCAAGCGAAACGAATGATTTAGCTTCAAACACTTGGGATTTAAGTGATATAGCTTCAAATACAGACGAATCAACGAGTTAGCTTCAAAATCCATGTGATACATATCAATTTAGCGACAAATCGGTACGAATTAGAAGGCTTAGCTTCAAATCCATGCTAAACAAATGATTTAGGTTCAGATACTTGCGATATAAGTGATATAGCTTCAAATGCAGGCGAAACTAACGAGTTGGATTCAAATCGATGCGAAACACATGATTAAGCTTCAAATCAATGCTATGTAGAAGGTTTTGCTTCAAATCCATGCGAAACAAATGATTTAGGTTCTGATACTTGCGATATAAGTGATATAGCTTCAAAAGAAGGAGAAATAACGAGTTAGCTCAAAATCCATGCGAAACAAGCGATATAGCATCAAATCAATGCGAAGTAGAAGGCTTGGCTTCAAAACCATGCGGCACAAATGATTTAGGTTCAGATACTTGCGATTTAAGTGATACAGCTTCAAATGGAGGAGAAATAAACGAGTTAGCTCCATATCCAGGCGAAACACATTGATTTAGCTTCAAATCAATGCGATGTAGAAGGTTTAGCTTCAAATTCATGCGCAACAAAATGATTTAGCTTCAGATACTTGCGATATAAGTGATATAGCATCAAATGCAGGCGAAACGAACGAGTTAGCTTCAAATCCATGCGAAACACATGATTTAGCTGCAAATCAATGCGATGCGGAAGGCTTAGCTTCAAATCAATGCGACACAAATGACTTAGCATCAGATACATGCGATATATGTGATATAGCTTCAAATGCAGGAGAAACAAAGGAGTTAGGTTCAAATCCATGCAAAACACATGATTAAGCTTCAAATCGATGCGAAGTAGAAGGCATGGCTTCAAATCCATGCGAAACCAATGATTTAGCTTCAGATATTTGCGATATAAGTGATATAGCTTCAAATGCAGGGAAATAACGAGTTAGCCTGAAAACCTTGAAAAACACATGATTAAGCCCCAAATCAATGCTGTGTGGAAGGTTTAGATTCAAGTCCACGCGAAACAAATGATGTAGCTTCAAACACTTGGGATATAAGTGATATAGATTCAATTGCAGACGAAACAAACGAGTTAGCTTCAAATCCATGCGAAACACATGAATTAGCTTCAAATCAATGGGAAGTAGAAGCCTTAGCTTCAAATACATGCGGAACAAATGATTTAGATTCAAACGCTTGGGTTATAAGTGATATAGCTTCATTTTGCAGACGCAACAAACGAGCTAGCTTCAACTCCATGCAAATCAGATGATTTATATTAAAAATCATGCGAAACACATGGATTAGCTTCAAATTCGTGCGAAACAAATGAATTAGCCTCAAATCCATGCGAAATACATGTTTTAGCCTTAAATCAATGCGATGTGGCAGGTTTAGCTTCAATCCAAGCGACAAACATGATTTAGCATCATATACTTGCGATATAAGTGATACAGCTTCAAATGCAGGGGAAACAAAGGAGCTAGCTTCAAATCCATGCGAAATACATGATTAGGCTTCAGATGAATGCGATGTAGAAGGTTTAGCTTCAAGTCCATGCGAAACAAATCAATTAGTTTCAAACACATGGGATATAAGTGATATAGCTTCAAATGCAGATGATTCAAACGAGTTAGCTTCAAAACCATGCGGAACACATGATTTAGCTGCAAATCAATGCAATGTAGAAGGTATAGCTTCAAATCGAAGCGAAACAAATGATTTAGCATCAGATACTTGCGATATAACTGAAATAGCTTCAAATGCAGGGGAAACAGACTAGTTAGCATCAAATCAATGCAAAACACATGATTTAGCAGCAAATCATTGTGATCTAGAAGGTTTAGCTTCAAATCCATGCGAAACCAATGATTTAGCTTGAGATACTTGCGATATAAGTGACATAGCTTCAAAAACAGACGAACAAACGAGTTAGAATCAATCCATGCGAAACACCCGATTTAGCAGCAAATCAATGCGAGGTAGAAGGCTTAGCTGCGAATCCATGCGACACAAATGATTTAGCTTTAGATACTTGCGATATATGTGATATAGCTTCAATTGTAGGGGAAACAAACGAGTTAGCTTCATTTCCATGCGAAACACATGATTTAGCTTCAAATCAATGCGATGTAGAAGGATTAGCTTCAAATCATGCGAAGCAAATGATTGAGCTTCAAACACTTGGGATAAATGTGATATAGCTTCAAATGGAGACGAAACAATCGAGTTAGCTTCAAATCCATGCGAAGCACATGATTTAGCATTAAATCAATGCGATGTAGAAGGTTTAGCTTGAAATCCATGCGAAACAAATGATTTATCTCCAAACACTTGGGATATAAGTGATATATCTTCAAATGCAGACAAATCAAACGGGGTAGGTTCAAAATCCATGCGATACATATCATTTAGCTTCAAATCGATACGAAGTAGAAGGCTTAGATTCAAATCCATGCGAAACAAATGATTTAGCTTCAGATACTTGCGATATAAGTGATATAGCTTCAAATGCTGACGAATCAATCGAGTTAGCTTCAAAATCCATGCGATACACAACATTTAGCTTCAAATAGATCCGAAGTATAAGCCTTAGCTTCTAATCCATGCGAAACACATGATTTAGGTTCAAATCAATGCGAATTAGAAGTCTTAGCTAAAGATCCATGCGGAACAAATGATTTAGCTTCAAGTACTTGCGATATAAGTGATATAGCTACAAATGCAGGCGAAACAAACGAGTTAGCTTCAAATCCAAGCGAAACACATGATTTAGCTTCAAATCAATGCGATGTAGATGGTTTAGCATCAAATCCAAGCGAGACACATGATTTAGCTTTAAATCAATGCGATGTAGAAGGTTTAGCTTCAAATCCATGCGAAACAAATGATTTACCTCCAAACACTTGGGATATGAGTGATATAGCTTCAAATCCATGCGAAACAAATGATTGTGCATCAGATACTTGCGTTATAAGTGATATAGCTTCAAATGCAGGGGAAACAAACGAGTTAGATTCAAATCCATGCGAAACACATGATTTAGCTGCAAATCAATGCTATGTAGAAGATTTAGCTTCAAATCCATGAGACACAAATGATTTAGCTTCAGATACTTGCAATATAAGTGACAGAGCTTCAAATGCAGACGAAACAAACGAGTTAGCTTCAAATCCATGCGAAACACATGATTTAGCAGCAAATCAATACGATGTAGAAGGTTTAGCTTCAAATCCATGCGAAACCAATGATTCTCCTTCAGATACTTTCGATATAAGTGGCATAGCTTCAAATGCAGGCGAAACAAACGAGTTAGCTTCTAATCCATGCGAAACACATGATTTAGCTTCAAATCAATGCGATGTAGAAGGTTTAGCTTCAAATCCATGCGAAATAAATGATTTAGCTTCAAACACTTGGGATATAAGTGGCATAGCTTCAAATGCAGGCGAAACAAACGAGTTAGCTTCTAATCCATGCGAACCACATGATTTAGCTTCAAATCAATGCGATGTAGAAGGATTAGCTTCTAATCCATGCGAAATAAACGAATGAGCATCAAACACTACGGATATAAGTGATCTAGCTTCAAATGCAGACGAAATAACCGAGTTAGCTTCAAAATCGTGCGATACACATCATTTAGCTTCAAATCGATGCGAAGTAGAAGGGCTTAGCTTCAAATCCATGCGAAACAAATGATTTAGGTTCAGATACTTGCGATATAAGTGATATAGCTACAAATGCAGGCGAAACAAACGTGTTAGCTTCAAATCCATGCAAAACACATGATTAAGTTTCAAATTCATGCGACGGAAAAGATTTAGGTTCAAATTCATGCGAAACACACGGCTTAGATTCAAATTCATGCGAAACACATGGTTTACCTTCAAATGCATGCGAAACAAATGATTTAGCATCAGATACTTGTGATATAAGTGGTGTAGCTTCAAATGCAGACGAAACAAACAAGTTAGCTTCAAATCCATGCGAAACAAATGATTTAGCTTCAGATACTAGCGACATAAGTGATATAGCTTCAAATGCAGGCGACACTAACGAGTTAGCTTCAAATCCATGCGGGACACATGATTTAGCTGCAAATCAATTCAATGTAGAAGTTATAGCTTCAAATCCAAGCGAAACAAATGTGTTAGCATCAGATACTTGCGATATAATTGATATAGTTTCAAATGCAGGGGAAACAAACGAGTTAGGTTCAAATCCATGCAAAACACATGATTAAGCTTCAAATCGATGCGAAGTAGAAGGCTTAGCTTCAAATCCATGCGAAACCAATGATTTAGCTTCAGATATTTGCGATATAAGTGATATAGCTTCAAATGCAGGGAAATAAACGAGTTAGCCTGAAAACCTTGCAAAAACACATGATTAAGCCTCAAATCAATGCTGTGTGTGAAGGTCTAGATTCAAGTCCACGCGAAACAAATGATGTAGCTTCAAACACTTGGGATATAAGTGATATAGATTCAATTGCAGACGAAACAAACGAGTTAGCTTCAAATCCATGCGAAACACATGAATTAGCTTCAAATCAATGGGAAGTAGAAGCCTTAGCTTCAATACATGCGGAACAAATGATTTAGATTCAAACGCTTGGGTTATAAGTGATATAGCTTCATTTGCAGACGCAACAAACGAGCTAGCTTCAACTCCATGCTAATCAGATGATTTATATTAAAAATCATGCGAAACACATGGATTAGCTTCAAATTCGTGCGAAACAAATGATTTAGCCTCAAATCCATGCGAAATACATGTTTTAGCCTTAAATCAATGCGATGTGGCAGGTTTAGCTTCAAATCCAAGCGACAAACATGATTTAGCATCATATACTTGCGATATAAGTGATACAGCTTCAAATGCAGGGGAAACAAAGGAGCTAGCTTCAAATCCAGGCGAAACACATGATTTAGCTGCAAATCAATGCGATGTAGAAGGTTTTGCTTCAAATCCAAGCGAAACGAATGATTTAGCTTCAAACACTTGGGATTTAAGTGATATAGCTTCAAATACAGACGAATCAAACGAGTTAGCTTCAAAATCCATGTGATACATATCATTTAGCGACAAATCGGTACGAATTAGAAGGCTTAGCTTCAAATCAATGCTAAACAAATGATTTAGGTTCAGATACTTGCGATATAAGTGATATAGCTTCAAATGCAGGCGAAACTAACGAGTTGGCTTCAAATCGATGCGAAACACATGATTAAGCTTCAAATCAATGCTATGTAGAAGGTTTTGCTTCAAATCCATGCGAAACAAATGATTTAGGTTCTGATACTTGCGATATAAGTGATATAGCTTCAAAAGAAGGAGAAATAACGAGTTAGCTCAAAATCCATGCGAAACAAGCGATATAGCATCAAATCAATGCGAAGTAGAAGGCTTGGCTTCAAAACCATGCGGCACAAATGATTTAGGTTCAGATACTTGCGATTTAAGTGATATAGCTTCAAATGGAGGAGAAATAAACGAGTTAGCTCCATATCCAGGCGAAACACATGATTTAGCTGCAAATCAATGCGATGTAGAAGGTTTAGCTTCAAATCCATGCGACACAAGTGATTTAGCTTCAAATAATTGCGATATAAGTGATATAGCTTCAAATGCAGACGAACAAACGAGTTAGCTTCAAATCCAAGCGAAACACATGATTAGCTTCAAATCTATGCGGTGTAGAAGGTTTAGCTACAAATCCAAGCGAAACACATGATTTAGCTTGAAATGCATGCGAAAGACAACTTTTAAGTTCAAATTCAAGCGAAACACATGTCTTAGATTCAAATTAAGGGAAACAAATCGTTTAGACTCAGATTCTTGTGACATATATTATTTAGCATCAACTGCATGCGAAACAAACGAGTTAGTTTCAAATACATGCAAAACACAAGATTAAGCTTCAAATGCATGCGACGGACAAGATAGAGGTTCAAATTCATGCGAAACACATGGCTTAGATTCAAATTCATGCGAAACAAATGGTTTAGCTTCAGATACTTCTGATATATATGATTTAGCATCTACTGCATGCGAAACAAACGAGTTAGCTTCAAATACATGCGAAACACATGATTTAGCCTCAAATCAATACGATGTAGAAGGTTTAGCTTCAAATCCATGCGCAACACATGAATTAGGTGCAAATTAATGCGATGTAGAAGATTTAGCTTCAAATCCATGCGATACACAAGATTTATCTGCAAATCAATGCGATGTAGAAGGTTTAGCTTCAAATTAATGCGATGTAGAAGGTTTAGCTTCAAATCCATGCGCAACACATGAATTAGCTGCAAATTAATGCGATGTAGAATGTTTAGCTTCAAATCCATGCGAAACAAATGATATAGCTTCAGGTACATGCGATATAAGTGATATAGCATCAAATGCAGGCGAAACAAACGTGTTAGCTTCAAATCCATGCAAAACACATGATTTAGATTCAAATGCATGCAACGGACAAGATTCAGGTTCAAATTCATGCGAAACACATGGTTTAGCTTCAAATCCAAGCGAAACACATGATTTAGCTTCAAATCAATGCGATGTAGAAGGTTTTGCTTCAAATCCAAGCGAAACAAATGATTTAGCTTCAAACACTTAGGATATAAGTGATATAGCATCAAATGCAGGCGAAATGAACGAGTTGGCTTCAAATTCATGCGAAACACATGATTTAGCTGCAAATCAATGCGATGTAGAAAGCTTAGCTTCAAATCCATGCGAAGCAAACGATTTAGCAGCAGATACTTGCGATATGACTGATATGGCTTCAAATGCAGGGGAAACAAAGGAGTTAGCATCAAATCCATGCAAAACACATGATTTAGCTTCAAATCAACGCGATGTAGAAGGTTAGCTTCTAATCCAAGCGAAACACATGATTTAGATTCAAATTTATGCGGTGTAGAAGATTTAGCTTCAAATCCATGCGAAACAAATGATTTAGGTTCAAATCTATGCGGTGTAGAATGTTTAGCTTCAAATCCATGCGAAACAAATGATTGAGCTTCAAATCAATGCGATGTAGCAGGTTTTGCTTCAAATCCAAGCGAAACATATGATTTAGCTTCAAACACTTAGGATATAAGTGATATAGCATCAAATGCAGGCGAAACGAACGAGTTAGCTTCAAATCCAAGCGAAACACATGATCTATATTCAAATCAATGCGATGTAGAAGGTATAGCTTCAAATCCATGCGAAAACAATGATTTTGCTTCAGATACTTGCGATATAAGTGGCATAGCTTCAAATGCAGACGAAACAAACGAGTTAGCTGCAAATCCAAACGAAACACATGATTGAGCTTCAAATGCATGCGACGGACAAGATTTAGGTTCAAATTCATGCGAAACACATGGCTTAGATTCAAATTCATGCGAAACAAATGGTTTAGCTTCAGATACTTGATATATATATGATTAGCATCAACTGCATGCGAAACAAACGAGTCAGCTTCAAAACCAAGCGAAACACATGATTTAGATTCAAATCAATGCGATGTAGAAGGTTTAGCTTCAAATCCAAGCGAAACACATGATTTCCCCTCAAATCATTGCGATGTAGAAGGTTTAGCTTCAAATCCAAGCGAAACAAACGAATTAGCTTCAAACACTTGGGATATAAGTGATATAGCAACAAATTCAGGCGAAACTAACGAGTTAGATTCAAATCCGTGCGAAACACATGATCTAGATTCAAATCAATGCGATGTAGAAGGTTTAGCTTCAAATCCATGCGACACAAGGGATTTAGCTTCAAATAATTGCGATATAAGTGATATAGCTTCAACTGCATGCGAAACAAACGAGTTAGTTTCAAATCCATGCGAAACACATGATTTAGCTTCAAATCAATCCGAAGTAGAAGGCTTAGCATCAAATCCATGCGAAGCAAATGGTTCAGCTTCAATATTTGTGATATACATGATTTAGCTTCAACTGCATGCGAAACAATCGAGTTAGCATCAAATCCACGCGAATCACATGATTTAGCTTCAAATTAATGCGAAGTAGAAGGCTTAGCATCAAGTCCAAACGAATCAAATGGTTTAGCTTCACTTAATAGATAGGTATTGTATACATGTATACAATACTAGTATACATGTATATCGCAAGTATTGTAACTAATTCATCAATTTGAAGCTAACTCGTTTGTTTCCCCTGCATTTGAAGCTATATTACTAATATCGCACTTATCTGAATCTAAATCATGTGATTCGTTTGGATTTGAAGCTTACCCTCCACCTTCGCAATTGATTTGAAGCTAAATCGTGTGTTTCGCATGGATTTGAAGCTAACTCGTTTGATTCGTCTGCATTTGAAGCTATATCACTTATATCGCAAGTGTCTGAAGCTAAATCATTTGTTTCGCATGGATTTGAAGCTAAACCTTCTACTTTTGCATTGATTTGAAGCTGACTCGTTTGTTTAGTCCGCATTTGAAGCTATATCACTTATATCCCAACTGTTTGAAGCTAAATCATTTGTTTCGCATGGATTTGAAGCTAACTCGTTCGTTCCGCCTGCTATTGAAGTTGTATCACTTATATTGCAAGTATATAAAGCTAAATCATTTGTTTTGCATGGATTTGAAGCTAAACCTTCTACGTAGCATTGATTTGAAGCTTAATCATGTGTTTTGCATGGATTTGAAGCTAACTCGTGTGTTTCTCCTGCATTTGAAGCTGTATCACTTATATTGCAAGTATCTGAAGCTAATCATTTGTGTTGCATGGATTTGAAGCTAAACCTTCCACATAACATTGACTTGAATCTAAATCATCTGTTTCGTATGGAGTTGAAGCTAGCTCGTTTGTTTCGTCTGCATTTGAAGATAAATAACATATATCGCAAGTATCTGAAGCTAAATCATTTGTTTCGCATGGATTTGAAGCTAACTCGTTTGTTTCCCCTGCATTTCAAGCTATATTACTAATATCGCAATTATCTGAAGCTAAATCATGTGATTCGCTTGGATTTGAAGCTTAGCCTTCACCTTCGCAATTGATTTGAAGCTAAATCATTTGTGGCGCATGGATTTGAAGCAATCACGTTTGTTTCTCCTACATTTGAAGCTATATCACTTATATCGCATGTATCTGATGCTATGTCATATGTGTTGCATTGATTTGAAGCTAAATCTTCCACATCGCATTGGTTTCAAGCTAAACCTTCTACATCGAATTGATTTGAAGCTAAATCATGTGTTTCGTATAGAGTTGAAGCTAGCTCGCTTGTTTCCCCTGCATTTGAAGCTATATCATATATATCGCAAGTATCTGATGCTAAATCATTTGTTTCGCACAGATTTGAAGCTAAACCTTCCACATCGCATTGATTTGCAGCTAAGTCATGTGTTTCGCATGGATTTGAAGCTAACTCCTTTGATTCGTCTGTATTTGGAGGTATATCACTTATATCGCAAGTATCTGAAACTAAATCATTTGTGTCGCATGATTTGAAGCTGAACATTCTACATCGCATAGATTTGAAGCTAAATCATGTGTTTCGCACGGATTTGCAGCTAAACCTTCTACATCGCATTGATTTGCAGCTAAGTCATGTGTTTCGCATGGATTTGAAGCTAACTCCTTTGATTCGTCTGCATTTGAAGCTATATCACTTATATCCCAAGTATTTGAAGCTGAATCATTTGTTTCGCATGGATTTGAAGCTAAACCTTCTACATCGCATGGACTTAAAGCTAACTCGATTGTTTCGCATGCAGCTGAAGTTATATCACCCATATCCCAAGTGTTTGCAGCTCTATCATTTGTTTCGCATGGATTTGAAGCTAAACCATCTAAATCGCATGAATTTTAAGCTAAATCATGTGTTCCGCATGGATTTGAAGCTAACTCGTTTGTTTCGTCTGCACTTGAAGCAATATCACTAATATCGCTAGTATCTGAAGCTAAATCATTTGTTTCGCATGGATTTGAAGCTAAACCTTCAACATCGCTTTGATTTGCAGCTATATCATGTGTTTCGCATGGATTTGCAGCTAACTCGTTCGTTTCGCCTGCATTTGATGCTATATCACTTATATCGCAAGTATCTAAAGCTAAATCACTTGTTTCGCATGGCTTTGAAGCTAAACCTTCTACGTAGCATTAATTTGAAGCTTAATCATGTGTTTTGCATGGATTTGAAGCTAACTCGTTTGGTTCCTCTGCATTTGAAGCTATATGACTTCTATCCCAAGTGTTTGCAGCTAAATCATTTGTTTCGCATGGAATTGAAGCTAACTTGTTTGTTTCGTCTGCATTTGAAGCTATGCCACTTATATCGCAAGTATCTGAAGCTGAATGATTGGTTTCGCATGCATTTGAAGCTAAACCTTCTACACAGCATTGATTCGAAGCTAAATCATATGATTCGCATAGATTTGAAGCTAACTCATTTGTTTCGTCTGTATTTGAAGATATATCACTTATATCGCAAGTATCTGATGCTAAATCATTTGCTTCGATCCGATTTGAAGCTGTACCAGCTACATCGCATTAATTTTAGCTAAATCATTTGTTTCGCATGGAATTGAAGCTAACTGGTTTGTTCCGTCTGCATTTGAAGCTATGCCACTTATAACGCAAGTATCTGAAGCTGAATGATTGGTTTCGCATGGATTTGAAGCTAGACCATCTACATCGCATTGATTCGAAGCTAAATCATTTGCTTCGCTTAGATTTGAAGCTAACTCGTTTGTTTCTCCTGCATTTGAAGCAATATCGCTTATATCGCAAGTATCTGAACCTAAATCATTTGTTTCGGATGGATTTGAAGCTAAACCATCTACATCGCATTGATTTGAAGCTAAATCTTGTGTATCGCATGGATTTGAAGCTAACTCGTTTGTTTCGCCTGCATTTGAAGATATATCACGTATATCGCAAGTATCTGTACCTAAATCATTTGTTTCTTATGGATTTGAAACTAAGCCTTCTACCTCCCATTGATTTGAAGCTAAATCATGTGTATCGCATGGATTTTTAAACTAACTCGTTTGGTTCGTCTGCATTTGAAGCTATATGAATATATCCCAAGTGTTTGAAGCTAAATCATTTGTTTCGCATGAGTTTGAAGCGAATCCTTCTTCTTCGAATTGATTTGAAGCTAAATCATGTATTTTGCATAGATTTGAAGCTAACTCATTTGTTTCGTCTGTATTTGAAGATATATCACTTATATCGCAAGTATCTGCACCTAAATCATTTGTTTCTTATTGATTTGAAGCTAAGCCTTCCACATAGCATTGATTTGAAGTTTAAACATGTTTTTTGCTTGGATTTGAAGCTAACTCGTTTGTTTCCCCAACAATTGAAGCTATATCACTAATATCGCAATTATCTAATGCTAAATCATTTGCGTCGCATGGATTTGGAACTAAACCGTCTACATCGCATTGATTTGAAGCTAAATCTTGTGTATCGCATGGATTTTTAAACTAACCCGTTTGGTTCATCTGCATTTGAAGCTATATGACTTATATCCCAACTGTTTGAAGCTAAATCATTTGTTTCGCATGAGTTTGAAGCTAATTATTCTTCTTCGAATTGATTTGAAGCTAAATCATGTATTTTGCATGGATTTGAAGCTAACACGTTTGTTTCCCCTGCATTTGAAGCTATATCACTTATATCGATTAGTATCTGAAGCTAAATCATTGGTTTCGCATGGATTTGAAGCTAAACCTTCTAAATCGTATTGATTTGCTGCTGAATCATGTGTTTTGCTTGGATTTGAAGCTAACTCGTTTGTTTCCCCAACAATTGAAGCTATATCACTTATATCGCAATTATCTAATGCTAAATCATTTGCGTCGCATGGATTTGAAGCTAAACCTTCTACATCGCATTGATTTGAAGCTAAATCTTGTTTATCGCATGGATTTTTAAACTAACCCGTTTGGTTCGTCTGCATTTGAAGCTATATGACTTATATCCCAAGTGTTTGAAGCTAAATCATTTGTTTCGCATAAGTTTGAAGCTAATCCTTCTTCTTCGAATTGATTTGAAGCTAAATCATGTATTTTGCATGGATTTGAAGCTAACTCGTTTGTTTCCCCTGCATTTGAAGCTATATCACTTATATCGATTAGTAGCTGAAGCTAAATCATTGGTTTCGCATGGATTTGAAGCTAAACCTTCTAAATCGTATTGATTTGCTGCTGAATCATGTGTTTTGCATGGAATTGAAGCTAACTCGTTTGTTTCCCCTGCATTTGAAGCTATATCACTTATATCGCAAGTATCTGATGCTAAATCATTTGCTTCGATTCGATTTGAAGCTATACCATCTACATCGCATCGATTTGAATCTAAATCGTGTGTTTCGCTTGGATATGAAGCTAACTCGTTTGTTTCGTCTGTAATTGATGTTATAACACTTATATCGCAAGAATCTGAAGCTAAATTATTTGTTTCGCATGGATTTGAAGCTAACTCGTATGTTTCGCCTGCATTTGAAGCTATATCATTTATATCGCAAGTATCTGAACCTAAATAATTTGTTTCGCTTCGATTTGAAGCTATATCTTGTACATTGCATTTATTTGCAGCTAAATCATGTGTTCGGCATGGATTTGAAGCTAACTCGTTTGTTTCGTCTGCATTTGAAGCTACGACACTTATATCGCAAGTATCTGAAGCTAAATCATTTGGTTCGCATGGATTTGAAGCTAAACCTTCTACATCGCATTTATTTGAAGCTAAATCATGTGATTCGCTTGGATTGGAATCTAACTCATTTATTTCGTCTGCATATGAAGCTGTAGCACTTATGTCGCAAGAATCTGATGCTAAATCATTTGTGTCGCATGGATTTGAAGCTAAACCTTCCACATAGCATTGATTTGAGGCTTAATCGTGTGTTTTGCATGGATTTGAAGCTAGCTCGTTTGTTTCCCCTGCATTTGAAGCTATATCACTTATATCGATAAGTATCTGAAACTAAATCATTAGTTTCGCATGGCTTTGTAGCTAAACCTTCTACATCGCATTGATTTTCAGTTTAATCATGTGTTTCGCATGGATTTGAAGCTATCTCGTTTGTTTCGTCTGCAGTTGAATCAATATCACTTATATCGCAAGCATTTGAAGCTAAATCATTTGTTCCGCATGGATTTGAAGCTCAGCCTTCTACTTCGCATTGATTTTAAGCTAAATCATGTGTATCGCATGCATTTTGAAGCTAACTCGTTTGATTTGTCTGCATTTGAAGCTATATCACTTATATCCCGAGTGTTTGATGCTAAATCATTTGTTTCGCATAGATTTGTATCTAAACCTTCTACATCGCATTGATTTGATGCTAAATCATGTGTTTCGCTTGGATGTGAAGCTAACTCATTTGTTTCGTCTGCATTTGAAGCTATATCACTTATATCCCAAGTGTTTGAAGCTAAATCATTTGTTTCGCATCAATTTGAAGCTAAACCCTCTACATCCCATTGATTTGAAGCTTAATCATGTGTTTCGCATGGATTTGAAGCTAATTCGTTTGTATCCCCTGCATTTGAAGCTATATCATTTATATCGCAAGTATCTGATACTAAATCATTTGTTTCGCATGGATTTGAAGCTAAACCTTCAACATCGCTTTGATTTGCAGCTATATCATGTGTTTCCCATGGATTTGCAGCTAACTCGTTCGTTTCGCCTGCATTTGATGCTATATCACTTATATCGCAAGTATCTAAAGCTAAATCACTTGTTTCGCATGGCTTTGAAGCTAAACCTTCTACATCGCATGGACTTGAAGCTAACTCGTTTGTTTCGCATGCAGCTGAAGCTATATCACCCATATCTCAAGTGTTTGCAGCTCTATCATTTGTTTCGCATGGATTTGAAGCTAAACCATCTAAATCGCATGAATTTTAAGCTAATTCATGTGTTCCGCATGGATTTGAAGCTAACTCGTTTGTTTCGTCTGCACTTAAAGCAATATCACATATATCGCTAGTATCTGAAGCTAAATAATTTGTTTCGCATGGATTTGAAGCTAAACCTTCAACATCGCTTTGATTTGCAGCTATATCATGTGTTTCGCATGGATTTGCAGCTAACTCGTTCGTTTCGCCTGTATTTGATGCTATATCACTTATATCACAAGTATCTGAAGCTAAATCATTTGTTTCGCATGGATTTGAAGCCAAACCTTCTATATCGCATTGATTTGATGTTAAATCATGTGTTTTGCATGGATTTGAAGCTAACTCGTTTGTTTCCCTTGCATTTGAAGCTATATCACTTATATCGGAAGTATCTGATGCTAAGTCATTTATTACGCATGGATTTGAAGCTAACTCGTTTGTTTGGCCTGCAGTTGAATCTATATCACTTATATCGCAAGTATTTGAAGCAAAATCATTTGTTCCGCATCGATTTGAAGCTAAGCCTTCTACTTCGAATTGATTTGAAGCTAAATCATTTGTTTCGCTTGAATGTGAAGCTAGCTCGTTTGTTTCGTCTGCATTTGAAGCTATATCACTTATATCACAAATGTGTGAAGCTACATCATTTGTTTCGCTTGGATGTAAAGCTAAACGATCTACATCGCATTGATTTGAAGCTAAATCATGTGTTTTGCATGCATTTGAAGCTAACTCGTTTGTTTCCCCTGCATTTGAAGCTATATCACTTATATCGCAAGTTCATGTGCTAAATCATGTGTTTCGCTTTGACTTGAAGCTATACCTTCTACATCGCATTGATTTGCATCTAAATTATGTGTTTCGCATGGATTTGAATCTTACTCGTTTGTTTCGCCTGCATTTGAAGCTATATCACTTATATCGCAAGCATTTGAAGCTAAATCATTTGTTCCGCACGGATTTGAAACTAAGCCTTCTACATCGCATTTATTTGAATCTTAATCATGTGTGTCGCATGGAGTTGAAGCCAGCTCGTTTGTTTCGTCTGTATTTGAACGTATATCGCTTATAACGCAATTATCTGAAGATAAATCATTTGTTCCGCATGGATTTGAAGCTAAGCCTTCAACTTCGCATTGATTTGAAGCTAAATCATGACTATCGCATGCATTTTGAAGCTAACTGGTTTGATTCGTCTGCATTTGAAGCTATCTCACTTATATCCCGAGTGTTTGATGCTAAATCATTTGTTTCGCATGGATTTGTATCTAAACCTTCTACATCGCATTGATTTAATGCTAAATCATGTGTTTCGCTTGGATGTGAAGCTAACTCATTTGTTTCGTCTGCATTCGAAGCTATATCACTTATATCCAAAGTGTTTGAAGCTAAATCATTTGTTTCGCATGAATTTGAAGCTAAACCTTCTACATCGCATTGATTTGAAGCTTAATCATGTGTTTCACATGGATTTGAAGCTAATTCGTTTCTATCCCCTGCATTTGAAGCTAAATAATTTATATCGCAAGTATCTGATACTAAATCATTTGTTTCGCATGGATTTGAAGCTAAACCTTCTACATCGCATTGCTTTGCATCTAAATGATGTTTTTCGCAAGGATTTGAACTAACTCGTTTGTTTCGTCTGCATTTGATGCTATATCACTTATATCCCAAGTGTTTGAAGCTAAATCATTTGTTTCGCATGGATTTGAAGCTAACTCGTTTGTTGCGTCTGCATTTGAAGCTATATCACTTATATCGCAAGTATCTGATGCTAAGTCATTTATTTCGCATGGATTTGAAGCTAACTCGTTTGTTTGGCCTGCAGTTGAATCTATATCACTTATATCGCAAGTATTTGAAGCAAAATCATTTGTTCCGCATCGATTTGAAGCTAAGCCTTCTACTTCGAATTGATTTGAAGCTAAATCATTTGTTTCGCTTGAATGTGAAGCCAGCTCGTTTGTTTCGTCTGCATTTGAAGCTATATCACTTATATCACGAATGTGTGAAGCTACATCATTTGTTTCGCTTGGATGTAAAGCTAAACGATCTACATCGCATTGATTTGAAGCTAAATCATGTGTTTTGCATGCATTTGAAGCTAACTCGTTTGTTTCCCCTGCATTTGAAGCTATATCACTTATATCGCAAGTTCATGTGCTAAATCATGTGTTTCGCTTTGACTTGAAGCTATACCTTCTACATCGCATTGATTTGCAGCTAAATTATGTGTTTCGCATGGATTTGAATCTTACTCGTTTGTTTCGCCTGCATTTGAAGCTATATCACTTATATCGCAAGCATTTGAAGCTAAATCATTTGTTCCGCATGGATTTGAAACTAAGCCTTCTACATCGCATTTATTTGAATCTTAATCATGTGTGTCGCATGGAGTTGAAGCCAGCTCGTTTGTTTCGTCTGTATTTGAACGTATATCGCTTATAACGCAATTATCTGAAGATAAATCATTTGTTCCGCATGGATTTGAAGCTAAGCCTTCTACTTCGCATTGATTTGAAGCTAAATCATGAGTATCGCATGCATTTTGAAGCTAACTGGTTTGATTCGTCTGCATTTGAAGCTATCTCACTTATATCCCGAGTGTTTGATGCTAAATCATTTGTTTCGCATGGATTTGTATCTAAACCTTCTACATCGCATTGATTTAATGCTAAATCATGTGTTTCGCTTGGATGTGAAGCTAACTCATTTGTTTCGTCTGCATTTGAAGCTATATCACTTATATCCAAAGTGTTTGAAGCTAAATCATTTGTTTCGCATGAATTTGAAGCTAAACCTTCTACATCGCATTGATTTGAAGCTTAATCATGTGTTTCACATGCATTTGAAGCTAATTCGTTTCTATCCCCTGCATTTGAAGCTAAATAATTTATATCGCAAGTATCTGATACTAAATCATTTGTTTCGCATGGATTTGAAGCTAAACCTTCTACATCGCATTGCTTTGCATCTAAATGATGTTTTTCGCAAGGATTTGAACTAACTCGTTTGTTTCGTCTGCATTTGAAGCTATATCACTTATATCCCAAGTGTTTGAAGCTAAATCATTTGTTTCGCATGGATTTGAAGCTAACTCGTTTGTTGCGTCTGCATTTGGAGGTATATCACTTATATCGCATGTATCTGAAACTAAATCATTTGTTTCGCGTGGATTTGAAGCTAAACCTTCTACATCGCATGGACTTGAAGCTAACTCGTTTGTTTCGCATGCAGCTGAAACTATATCACCCATATCCCAAGTGTTTGCAGCTCTATCATTTGTTTCGCATGGATTTGAAGCTAAACCTTCAACATCGCTTTGATTTGCAGCTATATCATGTGTTTCGCATGGATTTGCAGCTAACTCGTTCGTTTCGCCTGCATTTGATGCTATATCACTTATATCGCAAGTATCTGAAGCTAAATCATTTGTTTCGCATGGATTTGAAGCCAAACCTTCTATATCGCATTGATTTGATGTTAAATCATGTGTTTTGTATGGATTTGAAGCTAACTCGTTTGTTTCCCTTGCATTTGAAGCTATATCACTTATATCGCAAGTATCTGATGCTAAGTCATTTATTTCGCATGGATTTGAAGCTAACTCGTTTGTTTGGCCTGCAGTTGAATCTATATCACTTATATCGCAAGTATTTGAAGCAAAATCATTTGTTCCGCATCGATTTGAAGCTAAGCCTTCTACTTCGAATTGATTTGAAGCTAAATCATTTGATTCGCTTGGATGTGAAGCTAGCTCGTTTGTTCCGTCTGCATTTGAAGCTATATCACTTATATCCCAAATGTGTGACGCTACATCATTTGATTCGCTTGGATTTAAAGCTAAACGATCTACATCGCATTGATTTGAAGCTGAATCATGTGTTTTGCATGCATTTGAAGCTAACTCGTTTGTTTCCCCTGCATTTGAAGCTATATCACTTATATCGCAAGTCCATGTGCTAAATCATGTGTTTCGCTTTGACTTGAAGCTATACCTTCTACATCGCATTGATTTGCAGCTAAATTATGTGTTTCGCATGGATTTGAATCTTACTCGTTTGTTTCGCCTGCATTTGAAGCTATATCACTTATATCGCAAGCATTTGAAGCTAAATCATTTGTTCCGCATGGATTTGAAGCTAAGCCTTCTACATCGCATTTATTTGAATCTTAATCATGTGTGTCGCATGGAGTTGAAGCCTGCTCGTTTGTTTCGTCTGTATTTGAACGTATATCGCTTATAACGCAATTATCTGAAGATAAATCATTTGTTCCGCATGGATTTGAAGCTAAGCCTTCTACTTCGCATTGATTTGAAGCTAAATCATGAGTATCGCATGCATTTTGAAGCTAACTCGTTTGATTCGTCTGCATTTGAAGCTATCTCACTTATATCCCGAGTGTTTGATGCTAAATCATTTGTTTCGCATGGATTTGTATCTAAACCTTCTACATCGCATTGATTTAATGCTAAATCATGTGTTTCGCTTGGATGTGAAGCTAACTCATTTGTTTCGTCTGCATTTGAAGCTATATCACTTATATCCAAAGTGTTTGAAGCTAAATCATTTGTTTCGCATGAATTTGAAGCTAAACCATCTACATCGCATTGATTTGAAGCTTAATCATGTGTTTCACATGGATTTGAAGCTAATTCGTTTCTATCCCCTGCATTTGAAGCTAAATAATTTATATCGCAAGTATCTGATACTAAATCATTTGTTTCGCATGGATTTGAAGCTAAACCTTCTACATCGCATTGCTTTGCATCTAAATGATGTTTTTCGCAAGGATTTGAACTAACTCGTTTGTTTCGTCTGCATTTGAAGCTATATCACTTATATCCCAAGTGTTTGAAGCTAAATCATTTGTTTCGCATGGATTTGAAGCTAACTCGTTTGTTGCGTCTGCATTTGGAGGTATATCACTTATATCGCATGTATCTGAAACTAAATCATTTGTTTCGCGTGGATTTGAAGCTAAACCTTCTACATCGCATGGACTTGAAGCTAACTCGTTTGTTTCGCATGCAGCTGAAACTATATCACCCATATCCCAAGTGTTTGCAGCTCTATCATTTGTTTCGCATGGATTTGAAGCTAAACCTTCAACATCGCTTTGATTTGCAGCTATATCATGTGTTTCGCATGGATTTGCAGCTAACTCGTTCGTTTCGCCTGCATTTGATGCTATATCACTTATATCGCAAGTATCTGAAGCTAAATCATTTGTTTCGCATGGATTTGAAGCCAAACCTTCTATATCGCATTGATTTGATGTTAAATCATGTGTTTTGTATGTATTTGAAGCTAACTCGTTTGTTTCCCTTGCATTTGAAGCTATATCACTTATATCGCAAGTATCTGATGCTAAGTCATTTATTTCGCATGGATTTGAAGCTAACTCGTTTGTTTGGCCTGCAGTTGAATCTATATCACTTATATCGCAAGTATTTGAAGCAAAATCATTTGTTCCGCATCGATTTGAAGCTAAGCCTTCTACTTCGAATTGATTTGAAGCTAAATCATTTGATTCGCTTGGATGTGAAGCTAGCTCGTTTGTTCCGTCTGCATTTGAAGCTATATCACTTATATCCCAAATGTGTGACGCTACATCATTTGATTCGCTTGGATTTAAAGCCAAACGATCTACATCGCATTGATTTGAAGCTGAATCATGTGTTTTGCATGCATTTGAAGCTAACTCGTTTGTTTCCCCTGCATTTGAAGCTATATCACTTATATCGCAAGTTCATGTGCTAAATCATGTGTTTCGCTTTGACTTGAAGCTATACCTTCTACATCGCATTGATTTGCATCTAAATTATGTGTTTCGCATGGATTTGAATCTTACTCGTTTGTTTCGCCTGCATTTGAAGCTATATCACTTATATCGCAAGCATTTGAAGCTAAATCATTTGTTCCGCATGGATTTGAAGCTAAGCCTTCTACATCGCATTTATTTGAATCTTAATCATGTGTGTCGCATGGAGTTGAAGCCTGCTCGTTTGTTTCGTCTGTATTTGAACGTATATCGCTTATAACGCAATTATCTGAAGATAAATCATTTGTTCCGCATGGATTTGAAGCTAAGCCTTCTACTTCGCATTGATTTGAAGCTAAATCATGAGTATCGCATGCATTTTGAAGCTAACTCGTTTGATTCGTCTGCATTTGAAGCTATCTCACTTATATCCCGAGTGTTTGATGCTAAATCATTTGTTTCGCATGGATTTGTATCTAAACCTTCTACATCGCATTGATTTAATGCTAAATCATGTGTTTCGCTTGGATGTGAAGCTAACTCATTTGTTTCGTCTGCATTTGAAGCTATATCACTTATATCCAAAGTGTTTGAAGCTAAATCATTTGTTTCGCATGAATTTGAAGCTAAACCTTCTACATCGCATTGATTTGAAGCTTAATCATGTGTTTCACATGGATTTGAAGCTAATTCGTTTCTATCCCCTGCATTTGAAGCTAAATAATTTATATCGCAAGTATCTGATACTAAATCATTTGTTTCGCATGGATTTGAAGCTAAACCTCCAACATCGCTTTGATTTGCAGCTATATCATGTGTTTCGCATGGATTTGCAGCTAACTCGTTCGTTTCGCCCGCATTTGATGCTATATCACTTATATCGCAAGTATCTGAAGCTAAATCATTTGTTTCGCATGGATTTGAAGCTAAACCATCTAAATCGCATGAATTTTAAGCTAAATCATGTGTTCCGCATGGATTTGAAGCTAACTCGTTTGTTTCGTCTGCACTTAAAGCAATATCACATATATCGCTAGTATCTGAAGCTAAATCATTTGTTTCGCATGGATTTGAAGCTAAACCTTCAACATCGCTTTGATTTGCAGCTATATCATGTGTTTCGCATGGATTTGCAGCTAACTCGTTCGTTTCGCCTGCATTTGATGCTATATCACTTATATCGCAAGTATCTGAAGCTAAATCATTTGTTTCGCATGGATTTGAAGCCAAACCTTCTATATCGCATTGATTTGATGTTAAATCATGTGTTTTGTATGGATTTGAAACTAACTCGTTTGTTTCCCTTGCATTTGAAGCTATATCACTTATATCGCAAGTATCTGATGCTAAGTCATTTATTTCGCATGGATTTGAAGCTAACTCGTTTGTTTGGCCTGCAGTTGAATCTATATCACTTATATCGCAAGTATTTGAAGCAAAATCATTTGTTCCGCATCGATTTGAAGCTAAGCCTTCTACTTCGAATTGATTTGAAGCTAAATCATTTGATTCGCTTGGATGTGAAGCTAGCTCGTTTGTTTCGTCTGCATTTGAAGCTATATCACTTATATCCCAAATGTGTGACGCTACATCATTTGATTCGCTTGGATTTAAAGCTAAACGATCTACATCGCATTGATTTGAAGCTGAATCATGTGTTTTGCATGCATTTGAAGCTAACTCGTTTGTTTCCCCTGCATTTGAAGCTATATCACTTATATCGCAAGTTCATGTGCTAAATCATGTGTTTCGCTTTGACTTGAAGCTATACCTTCTACATCGCATTGATTTGCAGCTAAATTATGTGTTTCGCATGGATTTGAATCTTACTCGTTTGTTTCGCCTGCATTTGAAGCTATATCACTTATATCGCAAGCATTTGAAGCTAAATCATTTGTTCCGCATGGATTTGAAGCTAAGCCTTCTACATCGCATTTATTTGAATCTTAATCATGTGTGTCGCATGGAGTTGAAGCCTGCTCGTTTGTTTCGTCTGTATTTGAACGTATATCGCTTATAACGCAATTATCTGAAGATAAATCATTTGTTCCGCATGGATTTGAAGCTAAGCCTTCTACTTCGCATTGATTTGAAGCTAAATCATGAGTATCGCATGCATTTTGAAGCTAACTCGTTTGATTCGTCTGCATTTGAAGCTATCTCACTTATATCCCGAGTGTTTGATGCTAAATCATTTGTTTCGCATGGATTTGTATCTAAACCTTCTACATCGCATTGATTTAATGCTAAATCATGTGTTTCGCTTGGATGTGAAGCTAACTCATTTGTTTCGTCTGCATTTGAAGCTATATCACTTATATCCAAAGTGTTTGAAGCTAAATCATTTGTTTCGCATGAATTTGAAGCTAAACCTTCTACATCGCATTGATTTGAAGCTTAATCATGTGTTTCACATGGATTTGAAGCTAATTCGTTTCTATCCCCTGCATTTGAAGCTAAATAATTTATATCGCAAGTATCTGATACTAAATCATTTGTTTCGCATGGATTTGAAGCTAAACCTTCTACATCGCATTGCTTTGCATCTAAATGATGTTTTTCGCAAGGATTTGAACTAACTCGTTTGTTTCGTCTGCATTTGAAGCTATATCACTTATATCCCAAGTGTTTGAAGCTAAATCATTTGTTTCGCATGGATTTGAAGCTAACTCGTTTGTTTCGCATGCAGCTAAAACTATATCACCCATATCCCAAGTGTTTGCAGCTCTATCATTTGTTTCGCATGGATTTGAAGCTAAACCATCTAAATCGCATGAATTTCAAGCTAAATCATATGTTCCGCATGGATTTGAAGCTAACTCGTTTGTTTCGTCTGCACTTAAAGCAATATCACATATATCGCTAGTATCTGAAGCTAAATCATTTGTTTCGCATGGATTTGAAGCTAAACCTCCAACATCGCTTTGATTTGCAGCTATATCATGTGTTTCGCATGGATTTGCAGCTAACTCGTTCGTTTCGCCCGCATTTGATGCTATATCACTTATATCGCAAGTATCTGAAGCTAAATCATTTGTTTCGCATGGATTTGAAGCTAAACCATCTAAATCGCATGAATTTCAAGCTAAATCATGTGTTCCGCATGGATTTGAAGCTAACTCGTTTGTTTCGTCTGCATTTGAAGCTATATCACTTATATCCCAAATGTGTGACGCTACATCATTTGATTCGCTTGGATTTAAAGCTAAACGATCTACATCACATTGATTTGAAGCTGAATCATGTGTTTTGCATGCATTTGAAGCTAACTCGTTTGTTTCCCCTGCATTTGAAGCTATATCACTTATATCGCAAGTTCATGTGCTAAATCATGTGTTTCGCTTTGACTTGAAGCTATACCTTCTACATCGCATTGATTTGCAGCTAAATTATGTGTTTCGCATGGATTTGAATCTTACTTATTTGTTTCGCCTGCATTTGAAGCTATATCACTTAAATCGCAAGCATTTGAAGCTAAATCATTTGTTTCGCTTGGATTTTAAGCTAAGCGATCTACATCGCATTGATTTGAAGCTTAATCATGTGTGACGCATGGAGTTGAAGCCAGCTCGTTTGTTTCGTCTGCATTTGAACGTATATCGCTTATAACGCAATTATCTGAAGATAAATCATTTGTTCCGCATGGATTTGAAGCTAAGCCTTCTACTTCGCATTGATTTGAAGCTAAATCATGTGTATCGCATGCATTTTGAAGCTAACTCGTTTGATTCGTCTGCATTTGAAGCTATATCACTTATATCCCGAGTGATTGATGCTAAAGCATTTGTTTCGCATGGATTTGTATCTAAACCTTCTACATCGCATTGATTTGATGCTAAATCATGTGTTTCGTTTGGATGTGAAGCTAACTCATTTGTTTCGTCTGCATTTGATGCTATATCACTTATATCCCAAGTGTTTGAAGCTAAATCATTTGTTTCGCATGAATTTGAAGCTAAACCTTCTACATCGCATTGATTTGAAGCTTAATCATGTGTTTCACGTGGATTTGAAGCTAATTCGTTTCTATCCCCTGCATTTGAAGCTATATCATTTATATCGCAAGTATCTGATACTAAATCATTTGTTTCGCATGGATTTGAAGCTAAACCTTCTACATCGCATTGCTTTGCATCTAAATGATGTTTTTCGCAAGGATTTGAACTAACTCGTTTGTTTCGTCTGCATTTGAAGCTATATCACTTATATCCCAAGTGTTTGAAGCTAAATCATTTGTTTCGCATGGATTTGAAGCTAACTCGTTTCTTTCGTCTGCATTTGAAGCTATATCACATATATCGCAAGTATCTGAAGCTAAATCATTTGTGTCGTATGGATTTGGAGCTAAGCCTTCTACTACGCATTGATTTGGAGCTAAATCATTCGTTTCGCATGGATTTGGAGCTAACTAGTTGGTTTCTCCTGCATTTGTAGCTATATCACTTCTATCGCAAGTATCTGGACCTAAATCATTTGTGTCGCATTGATTTAAAGCTAAACCTTCTTCTTCGCATTGATTTGAAGCTATATCATGTGTATCGCATGCATTTTGAGACTGACTCGTTTGATTCGTCTGCATTTGAAGCTATATCACTTATATCCCGAGTGTTTGATGCTAAATCATTTGTTTCGCATGGATTTGTAGCTAAACCTTCTACATCGTATAGATTTGAAGCTAAATCATGTGTTCCGCTTGGTTGTGAAGCTAAGTCGTTTGTTTCGTCTGCATTTGAATCTATATCACTTATATCCCAAGTGTTTGAAGCTAAATCATTTGTTTCGCATGGATTTGAAGCTAAACCTTCTACATCGCATTGCTTTGCATCTAAATGATGTTTTTCGCAAGGATTTGAACTAACTCGTTAGTTTCGTCTGCATTTGAAGCTATATCATTTATATCGCAAGTATTTGAAGCTAAATCATTTGTTCCGCATGGATTTGAAGCTGAGCCTTCTACATCGCATTGATTTGAAGCTTAATCATGCGTTTCGCATGGATTTGAAGCTAAACCTTCAACATCGCTTTGATTTGCAGCTATATCATGTGTTTCGCAAGGATTTGCAGCTAACTCGTTCGTTTCGCCTGCATTTGATGCTATATCACTTATATCGCAAGTATCTGAAGCTAAATCACTTGTTTCGCATGGCTTTGAAGCTAAACCTTCTACATCGCATTGATTTTCAGTTTAATCATGTGTTTCGCATGGATTTGAAGCTAACTCGTTTGTTTCGTCTGCATTTGAAGCTATATCACTTATATCCCAAGTGTTTGAAGCTAAATCATTTGTTTCGCATGGATTTGAAGCTAACTCGTTTGCTTAGCCTGCAGTTGAATCTATATCACTTATATCGCAAGTATTTTAAGCAAAATCATTTGTTCCGCATCGATATGAAGCTAAGCCTTCTACTTCGCATTGATTTGAAGCTAAATCATTTGTTTCGCTTGAATGTGAAACTAACTCGTTTGTTTCGTCTGCAGTTGAAACTATATCATTTATATCGCAAGTATTTGAAGCTAAATCATTTGTTCCGCATGGATTTGAAGCTGAGCCTTCTACATCGCATTGATTTGAAGCTTAATCATGCGTGTCGCATGGAGTTGAAGCTAGCTTGTTTGTTTCGTCTGCATTTGAACGTATATCGCTTATAACGCAATTATCTGAAGATAAATCATTTGTTCCACATGGCTTTGAAGCTAAACCTTCTACATCGCATTGATTTTCTGTTTAATCTTGTGTTTCGCATGGATTTGAAGCTAACTCGTTTGTTTCGTCTGCATTCGAAGCTATATCACTTATATCCCAAGTGTTTGAAGTTAAATCATTTGTTTCGCATGGATTTGAAGCTAATTCGTTTGTTTCGTCTGCATTTGGAGGTATATCACTTATATCGCAAGTATCTGAACCTAAATCATTGGTTTCGCATGGATTTGTAGCTAAACCTTCTACTTCCCATAGATTTGAAGCTAAATCATGTGTTTCGCATGGATTTGCAGCTAACTCGTTCGTTTCGCCTGCATTTGATGCTATATCACTTATATCGTAAGTATCTGAAGCTAAATCATTTGTTTCGCACGGATTTGAAGCTAAACCTTCTACATCGCATTGATTTTCAGTTTAATCATGTGTTTCGCATGGATTTGAAGCTAACTTGTTTGTTTCGTCTGCATTTGAAGCTATATCACTTATATCCCAAGTATTTGAAGCTAAATCATTTGTTTCGCATGGATTTGAAGCTAAACCTTCTACATCGCATGGACTTGAAGCTAATTCGTTTGTTTCGCATGCAGCTGAAGCTATATCACCCATATCCCAAGTGTTTGCAGCTCTATCATTTGTTTCGCATGGATTTGAAGCTAAAACTTCTAAATCGCATGAATTTTAAGCTAAATCATGTGTTCCGCATGGATTTGAAGCTAACTCGTTTGTTTCGTCTGCACTTGAAGCAATATCACATAAATCGCTAGTATCTGAAGCTAAATCATTTGTTTCGCATGGATTTGAAGCTTAACCTTCAACATCGCTTTGATTTGCAGCTATATCATGTGTTTCGCAAGGATTTGCAGCTAACTCGTTCGTTTCGCCTGCATTTGAAGCTATATTATTTATATCCCAAGTGTTTGAAGCTAAATCATTTATATCGCAAGTATTTGAAGCTAAATCATTTGTTCCGCATGGATTTGAAGCTAAATCATTTGTTCCGCATGGATTTGAAGCTGAGCCTTCTATATCGCATTGATTGGAAGCTTAATCATGCGTGTCGCATGGAGTTGAAGCTAGCTTGTTTGTTTCGTCTGCATTTGAACGTATATCGCTTATAACGCAATTATCTGAAGATAAATCATTTGTTCCACATGGATTTGTAGCTAAACCTTCTTCACCGTATTGATTTGAAGCTAAATCATGTGTTTCGCTTGGATGTGAAGCTAACTAGTTTGTTTCGTCTGCATTTGAAGCTATATCACTTATATCCCAAGTGTTTGAAGCTAAATCATTTGTTTCGCATGAATTTGAAGCTAAACCTTCTAAATCGCATTGACTTGAAGCTTAATCATGTGTTTTGCATGGATTTGAAGCTAAATCGTTTGTATCCCCTGCATTTGAAGCTATATCATTTATATCGCAAGTATCTGATACTAAATCATTTGTTTCGCATGGATTTGAAGATAAACCTTCTACATCGCATTGATTTTCATTTTAATCATGTGTTTCGCATGGATTTGAAGCTAACTCGTTTGTTTCGTCGGCATTTGAAGCTATATCACTTATATCCCAAGTGTTTGCAGCTAAATCATGTGTTCCGCATGGATTTGAAGCCAACTCGTTTGTTTCGTCTGCACTTGAAACTATATCACTTATATCGCAAGTATCTGAAGGTATATCATTTGTTTCGCATAGATTTGAAGCTAACTCGTTTGTTTCGTCTGCAATTGAAGATATATCACTTATATCTCATTGTTTGAAGCTAAATCATTTGTTTCGCATGGACTTGAAGCTAAACCTTCCACACAGCATTGATTTGAGGCTTAATCACGTGTTTTGCATGGTTTTCAGGCTAACTCGTTTATTTCCCCTGCATTTGAAGCTATATCACTTATATCGCAAGTATCTGATGCTAAATCATTTGTTTCGCCTGGATTTGAAGCTAAACCTTCTACTTTCGCATTGATTTGAAGCTGACTCGTTTGCTTCGTGCGCATTTGAAGCTATATCACTTATATCCCAACTGTTTGAAGATAAATCATTTCATTCGCATGGATTTGAAGCTAGCTTGTTTCTTTCGTCTGCATTTGAAGCTATATCACATATATCGCAAGTATCTGAAGCTAAATCATTTGTGTCGTATGGATTTGGAGCTAAGCATTCTACTACGCATTGATTTGGAGCTAAATAATTCGTTTCGCATGGATTTGGAGCTAACTAGTTTGTTTCTCCTGCATTTGTAGCTATATCACTTCTATCGCAAGTATCTGGACCTAAATAATTTTTGTCGCATTGATTTGAAGCTAAACCTTCTACTACGCATTGATTTTCAGCTATATCATGTGTATCGCATGCATTTTGAAGCTGACTCGTTTGATTCGTCTGCATTTGAAGCTATATCAATTATATCCCGAGTGTTTGATGCTAAATCATTTGTTTCGCATGGATTTGTAGCTAAACCTTCTACATCGTATTGATTTGAAGCTAAATCATGTGTTCCGCTTGGATGTGAAGCTAAGTCGTTTGTTTCGTCTGCATTTGAAGCTATATCACTTATATCCCAAGTGTTTGAAGCTAAATCATTTGTTTCGCATGAATTTGAAGCTAAACCTTCTACACCGCATTGACTTGAAGCTTAATCATGTGTTTCGCATGGATTTGAAGCTAATTCGTTTGTATCCCCTGTATGTCAAGCTATATCATTTATATCGCAAGTATCTGATACTAAATCATTTGTTTTGCATGGATTTGAAGCTAAACCTTCTACATCGCATTGATTTGCATCTAAATGATGTGTTTCTACAGCATTTGAAGCTATATCACTTATATCCCAAGTGTTTGAAACTAAATCATTTGTGTCGCATGGATTTGCAGCTAACTCGTTCGTTTCGCCTGCATTTGATGCTATATCACTTATATCGTAAGTATCTGAAGCTAAATCATTTGTTTCGCACGGATTTGTAGCTAAACCTTCTACATCGCTTTGATTTTCGGTTTAATCATGTGTTTCGCATGGATTTGAAACTAACTTGTTTGTTTCGTCTGCATTTGAAGCTATATCACTTATATCGCAAGTATCTGAAGGTATATCATTTGATTCGCATAGATATGAAGCTAAGCCTTCTACATCGCATGGACTTGAAGCTAACTCGTTTGTTTCGCATGCAGCTGAAGCTATATCACCCATATCCCAAGTGTTTGCAGCTCTATCATTTGTTTCGCATGGATTTGAAGCTAAACCATCTAAATCGCATGAATTTTAAGCTAAATCATGTGTTCGGCATTGATTTGAAGCTAACTCGTTTGTTTCGTCTGCACTTGAAGCAATATCACATATATCGCTACTATCTGAAGCTAAATCACTTGTTTCGCATGGATTTGAAGCTAAACCTTCAACATCGCTTTGATTTGCAGCTATATCATGTGTTTCGCATGGATTTGCAGCTAACTCGTTCGTTTCGCCTGCATTTGATGCTATATCACTTATATCGCAAGTATCTGAAGCTAAATCACTTGTTTCGCATGGCTTTGAAGCTAAACCTTCTCCATCGCATGGACTTGAAGCTAACTCGTTTGTTTCGCATGCAGCTGAAACTATATCACCCATATCCCAAGTGTTTGCAGCTCTATCATTTGTTTCGCATGGATTTGAAGCTAAACCATCTAAATCGCATGAATTTTAAGCTAAATCATGTGTTCCGCATGGATTTGAAGCTAACTCGTTTGTTTCGTCTGCACTTGAAGCAATATCACATAAATCGCTAGTATCTGAAGCTAAATCATTTGTTTCGCATGGATTTGAAGCTTAACCTTCAACATCGCTTTGATTTGCAGCTATATCATGTGTTTCGCAAGGATTTGCAGCTAACTCGTTCGTTTCGCCTGCATTTGAAGCTATATTATTTATATCCCAAGTGTTTGAAGCTAAATCATTTATATCGCAAGTATTTGAAGCTAAATCATTTGTTCCGCATGGATTTGAAGCTAAACCTTCTAAATCGCATTGACTTGAAGCTTAATCATGTGTTTTGCATGGATTTGAAGCTAAATCGTTTGTATCCCCTGCATTTGAAGCTATATCATTTATATCGCAAGTATCTGATACTAAATCATTTGTTTCGCATGGATTTGAAGATAAACCTTCTACATCGCATTGATTTTCAGTTTAATCATGTGTTTCGCATGGATTTGAAGCTAACTCGTTTGTTTCGTCGGCATTTGAAGCTATATCACTTATATCCCAAGTGTTTGAAGCTAAATCATTTGTTTCGCATGGATTTGAAGCTAACTCGTTTGTTTGGCCTGCAGTTGAATCTATATCACTTATATCGCAAGTATTTTAAGCAAAATCATTTGTTCCGCATCGATTTGAAGCTGAGCCTTCTACATCGCATTGATTTGAAGCTTAATCATGCGTGTCGCGTGGAGTTGAAGCTACCTCGTTTGTTTCGACTGCATTTGAACGAATATCGCTTATAACGCAATTATCTGAAGATAAATCATTTGCTCCGCATGGATTTGAAGCTAAGCCTTCTACTTCGCATTGATTTGAAGCTAAATCATGTGTATCGCATGCATTTTGATGCTAACTCCTTTGATTCGTCTGCATTTGAAGCTATATCACTTACATCCCGAGTGTTTGATGCTAAATCAGTTGTTTCGCATGGATTTGTATCTAAACCTTCTACATCGCATTGATTTGAGGCTAAATCATGTGTTTCGCTTGGATGTGAAGCTAACTCATTTATTTCGTCTGCATTTGAAGCTATATCACTCATATCCCAAGTGTTTGAAGCTAAATCATTTGTTTCGCATGAATTTGAAGCTAAACCTTCTACATCGCATTGATTTGAAGCTTAATCATGTGTTTCACATGGATATGAAGCTAATTCGTTTCTATCCCCTGCATTTGAAGCTATATCATTTATATCGTAAGTATCTGAAACTAAATCATTTGTTTCGCACGGATTTGAAGCTAAACCTTCTACATCGCATTGATTTTCGGTTTAATCATGTGTTTCGCATGGATTTGAAACTAACTTGTTTGTTTCGTCTGCATTTGAAGCTATATCACTTATATCCCAAGTATTTGAAGCTAAATCATTTGTTTCGCTTGGATTTGAAGCTAAACCTACTCCATCGCATGGACTTGAAGCTAACTCGTTTGTTTCGCATGCAGCTGAAGCTATATCACCCATATCCCAAGTGTTTGCAGCTCTATCATTTGTTTCGCATGGATTTGAAGCTAAACCATCTAAATCGCATGAATTTTAAGCTAAATCATGTGTTCGGCATTGATTTGAAGCTTACTCGTTTGTTTCGTCTGCACTTGAAGCAATATCACATATATCGCTAGTATCTGAAGCTAAATCACTTGTTTCGCATGGATTTGAAGCTAAACCTTCAACATCGCTTTGATTTGCAGCTATATCATGTGTTTCGCATGGATTTGCAGCTAACTCGTTCGTTTCGCCTGCATTTGATGCTAAATCACTTATATCGCAAGTATCTGAAGCTAAATCACTTGTTTCGCATGGCTTTGAAGCTAAACCTTCTCCATCGCATGGACTTGAAGCTAACTCGTTTGTTTCGCATGCAGCTGAAACTATATCACCCATATCCCAAGTGTTTGCAGCTCTATCATTTGTTTCGCATGGATTTGAAGCTAAACCATCTAAATCGCATGAATTTTAAGCTAAATCATGTGTTCCGCATGGATTTGAAGCTAACTCGTTTGTTTCGTCTGCTCTTGAAGCAATATCACATAAATCGCTAGTATCTGAAGCTAAATCATTTGTTTCGCATGGATTTGAAGCTTAACCTTCAACATCGCTTTGATTTGCAGCTATATCATGTGTTTCGCAAGGATTTGCAGCTAACTCGTTCGTTTCGCCTGCATTTGAAGCTATATTATTTATATCCCAAGTGTTTGAAGCTAAATCATTTATATCGCAAGTATTTGAAGCTAAATCATTTGTTCCGCATGGATTTGAAGCTGAGCCTTCTATATCGCATTGATTGGAAGCTTAATCATGCGTGTCGCATGGAGTTGAAGCTAGCTTGTTTGTTTCGTCTGCATTTGAACGTATATCGCTTATAACGCAATTATCTGAAGATAAATCATTTGTTCCACATGGATTTGTAGCTAAACCTTCTTCACCGTATTGATTTGAAGCTAAATCATGTGTTTCGCTTGGATGTGAAGCTAACTAGTTTGTTTCGTCTACATTTGAAGCTATATCACTTATATCCCAAGTGTTTGAATCTAAATCATTTGTTTCGCATGAATTTGAAGCTAAACCTTCTAAATCGCATTGACTTGAAGCTTAATCATGTGTTTTGCATGGATTTGAAGCTAAATCGTTTGTATCCCCTGCATTTGAAGCTATATCATTTATATCGCAAGTATCTGATACTAAATCATTTGTTTCGCATGGATTTGAAGATAAACCTTCTACATCGCATTGATTTTCAGTTTAATCATGTGTTTCGCATGGATTTGAAGCTAACTCGTTTGTTTCGTCGGCATTTGAAGCTATATCACTTATATCCCAAGTGTTTGAAGCTAAATCATTTGTTTCGCATGGATTTGAAGCTAACTCGTTTGTTTGGCCTGCAGTTGAATCTATATCACTTATATCGCAAGTATTTTAAGCAAAATCATTTGTTCCGCATCGATTTGAAGCTAAGCCTTCTACTTCGCATTGATTTGAAGCTAAATCATTTGTTTCGCTTGGATGTGAAGCTAACTCGTTTGTTTCGTCTGCAGTCGAAGCTATATCACTTATATCCCAAATTTGTGAAGCTACATCATTTGTTTCGCTTGGATTTAAAGCTAAACGTTCTACATTGCATTGATTTGAAGCTAAATCATGTGTTTTGCATGGATTTGAAGCTAACTCGTTTGTTCCCCCTGCATTTGAAGCTATATCACTTATATCGCAAGTTCATGTGCTAAATCATGTGTTTCGCTTTGACTTGAATCTATACCTTCTACATCGCATTGATTTGCAGCTAAATTATGTGTTTCGCATGGATTTGAATCTTACTCGTTTGTTTCGCCTGCATTTGAAACTATATCATTTATATCGCAAGTATTTGAAGCTAAATCATTTGTTCCGCATGGATTTGAAGCTGAGCCTTCTACATCGCATTGATTTGAAGCTTAATCATGTGTTTCACATGGATATGAAGCTAATTCGTTTCTATCCCCTGCATTTGAAGCTATATCATTTATATCGTAAGTATCTGAAACTAAATCATTTGTTTCGCACGGATTTGAAGCTAAACCTTCTACATCGCATTGATTTTCGGTTTAATCATGTGTTTCGCATGGATTTGAAACTAACTTGTTTGTTTCGTCTGCATTTGAAGCTATATCACTTACATCCCAAGTATTTGAAGCTAAATCATTTGTTTCGCTTGGATTTGAAGCTAAACCTACTCCATCGCATGGACTTGAAGCTAACTCGTTTGTTTCGCATGCAGCTGAAGCTATATCACCCATATCCCAAGTGTTTGCAGCTCTATCATTTGTTTCGCATGGATTTGAAGCTAAACCATCGAAATCGCATGAATTTTAAGCTAAATCATGTGTTCGGCATTGATTTGAAGCTAACTCGTTTGTTTCGTCTGCACTTGAAGCAATATCACATATATCGCTAGTATCTGAAGCTAAATCACTTGTTTCGCATGGATTTGAAGCTAAACCTTCAACATCGCTTTGATTTGCAGCTATATCATGTGTTTCGCATGGATTTGCAGCTAACTCGTTCGTTTCGCCTGCATTTGATGCTATATCACTTATATCGCAAGTATCTGAAGCTAAATCACTTGTTTCGCATGGCTTTGAAGCTAAACCTTCTACATCGCATTGATTTTCAGTTTAATCATGTGTATCGCATGGATTTGAAGCTAACTCGTTTGTTTCGTCTGCATTTGAAGCTATATCATTTATATCCCAAGTGTTTGAAGCTAAATCATTTGTTTCGCATGGATTTGAATCTAACTCGTTTGTTTGGCCTGCAGTTGAATCTATATCACTTATATCGCAAGTATTTTAAGCAAAATCATTTGTTCCGCATCGATACGAAGCTAAGCCTTCTACTTCGCATTGATTTGAAGCTAAATCATTTGTTTCGCTTGGATGTGAAGCTAACTCGTTTGTTTCGTCTGCATTTGAAACTATATCATTTATATCGCAAGTATTTGAAGCTAAATCATTTGTTCCGCATGGATTTGAAGCTGAGCCTTCTATATCGCATTGATTTGAAGCTTAATCATGCGTGTCGCATGCAGTTGAAGCTAGCTTGTTTGTTTCGTCTGCATTTGAACGTATACCGCTTATAACGCAATTATCTGAAGATAAATCATTTGTTCCACATGGATTTGTAGCTAAACCTTCTACATCGTATTGATTTGAAGCTAAATCATGTGTTTCGCTTGGATGTGAAGCTAACTCGTTTGTTTCGTCTGCATTTGAAGCTATATCACTTATATCCCAAGTGTTTGAAACTAAATCATTTGTTTCGCATGAATTTGAAGCTAAACCTTCTACATCGCATTGACTTGAAGCTTAATCATGTGTCTTGCATGGATTTGAAGCTAAATCGTTTGTATCCCCTGCATTTGAAGCTATATCATTTATATCGCAAGTATCTGATGCTAAATCATTTGTTTCGCCTGGATTTGAAGCTAAACCTTCTACTTTCGCATTGATTTGAAGCTGACTCGTTTGCTTCGTGCGCATATGAAGCTATATCACTTATATCCCAACTGTTTGAAGCTAAATCATTTGATTCGCATGGATTTGAAGCTAGCTTGTTTCTTTCGTCTGCATTTGAAGCTATATCACATATATCGCAAGTATTTGAAGCTGAATCATTTGCGTCGCATGAATTTTATGCTTAACCTTCTACATCTCATTGATTTGCAGCTAAACCACGTGTTTCGCATGGATTTGAAGCAAACTCGTTTGTTCCGCCTGCATTTGGAGCTATATCACTTATATCGCAAGTGTTTGAAGCTAAATCAGTTGTTTTGCATGGATTTGAAGCTAAACCTTCTACATAGCATTGATTTGAAGCTTAATCATGTGTTTGGCTTGAATTTGAAGCTAACTCGTTTGTTTCGTCTGCATTTGAAGCTATATCACTTATATCGCATGTATCTGAAGCGAAATCATTTGTGTCGCATGGGTTTGAAGCTATACCATCTACATCGCATGGACTTGAAGCTAACTCGTTTGTTTCGCATGCAGCTGAATCTATATCACTTATATCGCAAGTATCTGAAGGTATATCATTTTTTCGCATGGATTTGAAGCTAAACCTTCTACATCGCATTGATTTGATGCTAAATCATGTGTTTCGCATGGATTTGAAGCTAACTCGTTTGTTCCGCCTGCAGTAGCATCTATATTACTTATATCGCAAGTATTTGAAGCTAAATCATTTGATGCGCATGGATTTGAATCTAACTCGTTTGTTTCGTCTGCATTTAAAACTATAGCACTTATATCGCAAGTGTTTGAAGTTAAATCATTTGTTTTGCATGGATTTGAAGCTATCTCGTTTGTTTCGCCTGCAGTTGAAACTATATCACTTATATCGCAAGCGTTTGAAGGTAAATCAATTGTTTCGCATGGATTTGAAGCTAATCCTTCTACGTCGCATTAATTTGAAGCTAAATCATGTGTTGGGCTTGGATTTGAAGATAACTCGTTCGTTTCGCCTGCATTTGTAGCTATATCATTTATATCGCAAGTATTTGAAGCTGAATCATTTGTGCCGCATGGATTTGAATCTAAACCTTCTACGTCGCATTGATTTGAAACTAAATCATGTGTTTTGCATGGATTTGATGCTAACTCGTTTGGTTCTCCTGCATTTGTAGCTATATCACTTATATCGCAAGTATCTGAAGCTAAATCATTTGTTTCGCATGGATTTGAAGCTAAGCGTTCTACTTCGCATGGATTTAAAGCTAAATGATGTGTATCGCACGAATTTTGAAGCTACGTCGTCTGATTCGTCTGCATTTCAAGCTATATCACTTATATCCCAAGCGTTTGATGATAAATCATTTGTTTCGCATGGATTTGTAGTTAAACCTTCTACATCACATTGATTTGAAGCTAAATCATTTGTTCCGCATGAATTTGTAGCTATACCTTCTACATCGCATTGATTTGAAGCTAAATCATGTGTTTCGTATGGATTTGAAGCTAACTCGTTTGTTTCGCCTGCAGTTGAATCTATATCACGTACATCGCAAGTAACTGAAGCTAAATCATATGTTTCGATTGGATATGAAGCTAAACCTTCTGCATCGCATTGATTAGATGCTAAATCATGTGTTTCGCATGGATTTTGAAGCTATCTCGTTTGATTCGTCTGCATTTGAAGCAATATCACTTATATCCCAAGTATCTGAAGCTAACTCATTTGTTTCGAATGGATTTGAAGCTAAACCTTCAACATCGCATTGATTTGCAGCTAAATCATGTGTTCCGAATGGATTTGAAGCTAACTCGTTCGTTTCGCCTGCATTTGATGCTATATCACTTATATCGCAAGTATCTGAAGCTAAATCAGTTGTTTCGCATGGATTTGAAGCTAAACCTTCAACATCGCATTGATTTGCAGCTAAATCATGTGTTCCGCATGGATTTGAAGCTAACTCGTTTGTTTCGTCTGCACTTGAAACTATATCATCTATATCGCAAGTATCTGATGCTAAATTATTTGTTTCGCCTGGATTTGAAGCTAAACCTTCTAGTTTCGCATTGATTTGAGGCTGACTCGTTTGCTTCGTGCGCATTTGAAGCTATATCACTTATATCCCAACTGTTTGAAGATAAATCATTTGATTCGCATGGATTTGAGGCTAACTCGTTTGTTTCGCATGCAGTTGGAGCTAAATCATGTATTTCACAAGTACTTGAAGCGAACCATTTGATTTGCATGGATTTGAAGCTAAACCTTCTACATCGCATTGATTTTCATTTTAATCATGTGTTTCGCATGGAATTGAAGCTAACTCGTTCGTTTCGCCTGCATTTGATGCTATATCACTTATATCGCAAGTATCTGAAGCTAAATCAGTTGTTTCGCATGGATTTGAAGCTAAACCTTCAACATCGCATTGATTTGCAGCTAAATCATGTGTTCCGCATGGATTTGAAGCTAACTCGTTTGTTTCGTCTGCACTTGAAACTATATCATCTATATCGCAAGTATCTGATGCTAAATTATTTGTTTCGCCTGGATTTGAAGCTAAACCTTCTAGTTTCGCATTGATTTGAAGCTGACTCGTTTGCTTCGTGCGCATTTGAAGCTATATCACTTATATCCCAACTGTTTGAAGATAAATCATTTGATTCGCATGGATTTGAGGCTAACTCGTTTGTTTCGCATGCAGTTGGAGCTAAATCATGTATTTCACAAGTACTTGAAGCGAACCATTTGATTTGCATGGATTTGAAGCTAAACCTTCTACATCGCATTGATTTTCATTTTAATCATGTGTTTCGCATGGAATTGAAGCTAACTCGTTTGTTTGGCTTGCAGTTGAATCTATATCACTTATATCGCAAGTATTTGGAGCTAAATCATTTGTTCCGCATGGATTTGAAGCTGAGCCTTCTACATCGTATTGATTTGAAGCTTAATCATGCGTGTCGCATGGAGTTGAAGATAGCTCGCGTGTTTCGTCTGCATTTGAACGTATATCGCTTATAACGCAATTATCTGATGATAAATCATTTGTTCCGCACGGATTTGAAGCTAAGCCTTCTACTTCGCATTGATTTGAATCTAAATCATGTGTATCGCATGCATTTTGAAGCTAACTCCTTTGATTCGTCTGCATTTGAAGCTATATCACTTATATCCCATGTGTTTGAAGCTAAATCATTTGTTTCGCATGGATTTGAAGCTAACTCGTTTGTTTCGTCTGCATTTGGAGGTATATCACTTATATCGCAAGTATCTGAAACTAAATCATTTGTGTCGCATGGATTTGAAGCTAAACCTTCTACATCGCATAGATTTGAAGCTAAATCATGTGTTTCGCATGGATTTGCAGCTAACTCGTTCGTTTAGCCTGCAGTTGAATCTATATCACTTATATCGCAAGTATTTGGAGCTAAATCATTTATTCCGCATTGATTTGAAGCTGAGCCTTCTACATCGCATTGATTTGTAGCTTAATCATGTGTGTCGCATGGATTTGAAGCTAACTCGTTTGTTTGGCCTGCAGTTGAATCTATATTACTTATATCGCAAGTATTTGGAGCTAAATCATTTGTTCCGCATGGATTTGAAGCTGAGCCTTCTACATCGCATTGATTTGAAGCTTAATCATGCGTGTCGCATGGAGTTGAAGCTAGCTCGTTTGTTTCGTCTGCATTTGAACGTATATCGCTTATAACGCAATTATCTCAAGATAAATCATTTTTTCTGCATTGATTTGAAGCTAAGCCTTCTACTTCGCATTGATTTGAGGCTAAATAATGTGTATCGCATGCATTTTGAAGCTAACTCCTTTGATTCGTCTGCATTTGAAGCTATATCACTTATATCCCATGTGTTTGAAGCTAAATCATTTGTTTCGCATGGATTTGAAGCTAACTCGTTTGTTTCGTCTGCATTTGGAGGTATATCACTTATATCGCAAGTATCTGAAGCTAAATCATTTGTTTCGCATGGATTTGAAGCTAAACCTTCAACATCGCTTTGATTTGCAGCTATATCATGTGTTTCGCATGGATTTGCAGCTAACTCGTTCGTTTCGCCTGCATTTGATGCTATATCACTTATATCGCAAGTATCTGAAGCTAAATCACTTGTTTGGCATGGCTTTGAAGCTAAACCTTCTACATCGCATTGATTTTCAGTTTAATCATGTGTTTCGCATGGATTTGAAGCTAACTCGTTTGTTTGGCCTGCAGTTGAATCTATATCACTTATATCGCAAGTATTTGGAGCTAAATCATTTGTTCCGCATGGATTTGAAGCTGAGCCTTCTACATCGCATTGATTTGAAGCTTAATCATGCGTGTCGCATGGAGTTGAAGCTAGCTCGTTTGTTTCGTCTGCATTTGAACGTATATCGCTTATAACGCAATTATCTCAAGATAAATCATTTGTTCCGCATGGATTTGAAGCTAAACCTTCTACATCGCATTGATTTGAAGCTTAATCATTTGTTTCTCATGGATTTGAAGCTAATTCGTTTGTATCCCCCTGCATTTGAAGCTATATCATTTATATCGCAAGTATCTGATACTAAATCATTTGTTTCGCATGGATTTGAAGCTAAACCTTCTACATCGCATTGATTTGCATTTAAATGATGTGTTTCGCAAGGATTTGAACTAACTCGTTTGTTTCGTCTGCATTTGAAGCTATATCACTTATATCCCAAGTGTTTGAAGCTAAATCATTTGTTTCGCATAGATTTGAAGCTAACTCGTTTGTTTTGTCTGCATTTGAACGTATATCGCTTATAACGCAATTATCTCAAGATAAATCATTTGTTTCGCATGGATTTGAAGCTAAACCTTCTACATCGCATTGATTTGCATTTAAATGATGTGTTTCGCAAGGATTTGAACTAACTCGTTTGTTTCGTCTGCATTTGAAGCTATATCACTTATATCCCAAGTGTTTGAAGTTAAATCATTTGTTTCGCATAGATTTGAAGCTAACTCGTTTGTTTTGTCTGCATTTGGAGGTATATCACTTATATCGCAAGTATCTGAAACTAAATCATTGGTTTCGCATGGATTTGAAGCTAAACCTTCTACATCCTATAGATTTGAAACTAAATCATGTGTTTCGCATGGATTTGCAGCTAACTCGTTCGCTTCGCCTGCATTTGATGCTATATCACTTATATCGCAAGCATCTGAAGCTAAATCATTTGTTTCGCATGGATTTGAGGCTAAACCTTCTACATCGCATTGATTTTCAGTTTAAGCATGTGTTTTGCATGGATTTGAAGCTAACTCGTTTGTTTCGCATGCAGCTGAAGCTATATCACTTATATCCCAAGTGTTTGAAGCTAAATCATTTGTTTCGCATGGATTTGAAGCTAACTCGTTTGTTTCGTCTGCATTTGAATCTATATCACTTATATCGCAAGTATCTGAATCTAAATCCTTGGTTTCGCATGGATTTGATGCTAAACCTTCTACATCGCATTGATTTGCTGCTAAATCACAGGTTTCGCATGGATTTGAATCTAACTCGTTTGTTGCGCATGCAGTTGAATCAAAATAACGTACATCGCAAGTATTTGTAGCTCAACCATTTGTTTCGCATGGATTTGTAGCTAAACCTTCTACATCGCATTGATTTGAAGCTAAATCATGTGTTTCGCTTGGATGTGAAGCTAACTCGTTTGTTTCGTCTGCATTTGAAGCTATATCACATATATCCCAAGTGTTTGAAGCTGAATCATTTGTTTCGCATGAATTTGAAGCTAAACCTTCTACATCGCATTGATTTTCATTTTAATCATGTGTTTCGCATGGATTTGAAGCTAACTCGTTTGTTTGGCTTGCAGTTGAATCTATATCACTTATATCGCAAGTATTTGGAGCTAAATCATTTGTTCCGCATGGATTTGAAGCTGAGCCTTCTACATCGTATTGATTTGAAGCTTAATCATGCGTGTCGCATGGAGTTGAAGCTAGCTCGTTTGTTTCGTCTGCATTTGGACGTATATCGCTTATAACGCAATTATCTGATGATAAATCATTTGTTCCGCACGGATTTGAAGCTAAGCCTTCTACTTCGCATTGATTTGAAGCTAAATCATGTGTATCGCATGCATTTTGAAGCTAACTCCTTCGATTCGTCTGCATTTGAAGCTATATCACTTATATCCCAAGTGTTTGAAGCTGAATCATTTGTTTCGCATGAATTTGAAGCTAAACCTTCTACATCGCATTGATTTTCATTTTAATCATGTGTTTCGCATGGATTTGAAGCTAACTCGTTTGTTTGGCTTGCAGTTGAATCTATATCACTTATATCGCAAGTATTTGGAGCTAAATCATTTGTTCCGCATGGATTTGAAGCTGAGCCTTCTACATCGTATTGATTTGAAGCTTAATCATGCGTGTCGCATGGAGTTGAAGCTAGCTCGTTTGTTTCGTCTGCATTTGGACGTATATCGCTTATAACGCAATTATCTGATGATAAATCATTTGTTCCGCACGGATTTGAAGCTAAGCCTTCTACTTCGCATTGATTTGAAGCTAAATCATGTGTATCGCATGCATTTTGAAGCTAACTCCTTCGATTCGTCTGCATTTGAAGCTATATCACTTATATCCCATGTGTTTGAAGCTAAATCATTTGTTTCGCATGGATGTGAAGCTAACTCGTTTGTTTCGTCTGCATTTGGAGGTATATCACTTATATCGCAAGTATCTGAAACTAAATCAATTGTGTCGCATGGATTAGCTAAACCTTCTTCATCGCATAGATTTGAAGCTAAATCATGTGTTTCACATGGATTTGCAGCTAACTCGTTCGTTTAGCCTGCATTTGATGCTATATCACTTAAATCGTAAGTATCTGAATCTAAATCATTTGTTTCGCACGGATTTGGAGCTAAAACTTCTACATCGCATTGATTTTCAGTTTAATCATGTGTTCCGCATGGATTTGAAGCTAACTCGTTTGTTTCGTCTGCACTTGAAGCAATATCACATATACCGCTAGTATCTGAAGCTAAATCATTTGTTTCGCATGATTTGAAGCTAAACCTTCAACATCGCTTTCATTTGCAGCTATATCATGTGTTTCGCATGGATTTGTAGCTAACTCGTTTGTTTCGTCTGCATTTGGAGGTATATCACTTATATCGCAAGTATCTGAAACTAAATCATTTGTGTCGCATGGATTTGAAGCTAAACCTTCTACATCGCATAGATTTGAAGCTAAATCATGTGTTTCGCATGGATTTGAAGCTAACTCGTTTGTTTCCCCAGCATTTGAAGCTATATCAATTATATCGCAAGTATCTGATGCTAAATCATTTTTGTGGCATGGATTTGAAGCTAAACCTTCTACATCGCATTGATTTGAAGCTAATTCATGTGTTTCTCATGGATTTGAAGCTAACTCGTTTGCTTCCGTGCATTAGAAGCTATATCACTTATATCGCAAGTATCTGAAGCTAAATAATTTTTTTCGCATGAATTTGAAGCTGAACCTTCAACATCGCATTGACTTGCAGCTAAATCATGTGTTCCGCATGGATTTGAAGCTAACTCGTTTGTTTCGTCTGCACTTGATACTATATCACTTATATCGCAAGTATCTGATGCTAAATCATTTGTGATACATGGATTTGAAGCTACACCTTCTACATCGCATTGATTTGCTGCTAAATCATGTGTTTCGCATGGATTTGAAAGCTAAGCCTTCTACTTCGCTCGATTTGCAGCTAAATCATGTGTTTCGCATGGATTTGAAGCTAACTCGTTTGTTTTCCCCTGCATTTGAAGCTATATCACTTATATCGCAAGTATCTGAAGGTATATCATCTGATTCGCATAGATGTGAAGCTAAACCTTCTACATCGCTTTGATTTGCAGCTAAATCATGAGTTTCGCATCGATTTGAAGCTAACTCGTTTGTTTCCCCTGCATTTGAATCTATATTACCTTATATCGCAAGTATCAGAAGGTAAATCATTTCTTTCGCATGGATTTGAAGCTAAACATTCTACATCGCTTTGATTTGCAGCTAAATCATGTGTTTTCGCATGGATTTGAAGCCTAACTCGTTTGTTTCCCCTGCATTTGAAGCTATATCAATTGTATCGCAAGTATCTGATGCTAAATCATTTTTGTCGCATGGATTTGAAGCTAAACCTTCTACATCGCTTTGATTTGCAGCTAAATCATGTGTTCCGCATGGATTTGAAGCTAACTCGTTTGTTTCGTCTGCATTTGATACTATATCACTTATATCGCAAGTATCTGATGCTAAATCATTTTTGTGGCATGGATTTGAAGCTAACACCTTCTACATCGCATTGATTTGCTGCTAAATCATGTGTTTCGCATGGATTTGAAGCTAAGCCTTCTACTTCGCTTCGATTTGAAGCTAATTCATGTGTTTCTCATGGATTTGAAGCTAACTCGTGTTTTTCCCCTGCATTAGAAGCTGTATCACTTATATCGCAAGTACCTGAAGCTAAATAATTTGTTTCGCATGAATTTGAAGCTGAACCTTCAACATCGCATTGACTTGCAGCTAAATCATGTGTTCCGCATGGATTTGAAGCTAACTCCCTTTGTTTCGTCTGCACTGATTATATCACTTATATCGCAAGTATCTGATGCTAAATCATTTGTGATACATGGATTTGAAGCTACACCTTCTACATCGCATTGATTTGCTGCTAAATCATGTGTTTCGCATGATTTGAAGCTAAGCCTTCTACTTCGCTTCGATTTGCAGCTAAATCATGTGTTTCGCATGGATTTGAAGCTAACTCGTTTGTTTCCCCTGCATTTGAAGCTATACCACTTATATCGCAAGTATCTGAAGGTATATTCATATATGAGTAGCTCATACATTGAAGCTAAACCTCTAATTCATTGTTTGCAGCTAAATCATGTGTTTCGCATGGATTGAAGCTAACTGGTTGTTTCGTCTGCAATTGAAGCTATTCACTTAAATCCCATTGTTTGAAGCTAAATCATTCTTGTTTCGCATCGGACTTGAATATACCATCCACCAGCACATTGATTGAGGCTTAATCATGTGTTTTGCATGGTTTTCAGGCTAACTCGCGTTTATTTCCCCTGCATTTAAAGCTATATCACTCATATCGCAAATAACTGGAGCTAAATCATTGGTTTCGCATGATTTGAAGCTAAACCTTCTACATCGCACTGATTTGCTGCCTAAATCATGTGTTCGCATGGATCTAAAGCTAAGCCTTCTAATTCGCATCGATTTGAAGCTTAATCATGTCGTTATTCGCCATGGCCAATCAGATCACTACTCGTTTGTATCCCCTGAATTGAAACTATATCACTTATATCGCATGTATGTTAATGCTAAATCATTTGTGTCGCATTGATTTGAAGCTAAACTTTCCACATCGCATTGGTTCAAGCTAAACCTTGTGTGTCCGCATGGATATGAAGCTAACTCGTTTGTTTCGTCTGCATTTGAAGCTAAATCATGTATGTCACATGTATTTGAAGCTATACCATTAGATTCGCATGGATTGACTTTGAGCCTTACTACTTCGCATTGATTTGAAGCTGAATCATGTGTTCCGCTTGTATTTGAAGCTATCACGTTTGTTTCACATGCAGTTGAAGCTAAATCATGTTATACACAAGCAATTGAAGCTGAACCATTTGTTTCGCATGAATATTAAGTATAAACCATGTGTTTCGAATGAATTTGAAGTAAATCATGTGTTTCGCAAGCATTGAAGCTAACTCGTTTGTTTCGAATGCAGTGAATCTAAATCATAGTATATCACAAGTGTTTGACTCGAAAACATTTGATTTGCATGGATTTGATGCTAAGCCTCTACTTCGCATCGATTGAACGCATCATCATGAGTTTGCATGATTAATCATCGTTTGTATCCCCTGCATTTGAAACTATATCATTATATCGCAAGTATCTGAAGCTAAATCACTTTGTGATGCATGGATTGAAGCTACAACCTTCTAACATTCGCTTCTGCCATGATTTGAAGCTAAATCATATTCTCGCACTGATTTGAAGCTAAATCATGTGTTTCGCTTGGGGAGCTAACTCGTTTGAATCGACTGCATTGAAGCTAAATCCTACCCAAACATCCCTAATTTGAAGCTCTAATCATTATCTCGCAATGATTGAAGCTAATCCTTCTACATCGAAGCAATCTTGACATCTAAATCATGTGTTTCGCATGGATTTGTAGCTAACTCGTTTGTATCCCCTGAATTTGAATCTATATCACTTATATCGCAAGTATCTGAAGCTAAATCATTTGTGATGCATGGATTGAAGCTACAACTTCTACAATCGCATTGATTTGCTGCTAAATCATGTGTTTCGCAGTGATTTGAAGCTAACTCGTTTGTTACCCCTGCAGTTGAATCTATATCACTTATATCGCAAGTATTTGAAGCTAAATCAATTGTTTCGCATGGATTTGAAGCTAAGCCTTCCACGTCGCTTTAATTTGAAGCTTAATCACGTGTATCGCATGGATTTTGGAGAAAACTCGTTTGTTTCGTCTGCATTTGAAGCTATATTACTTATATCCAAAGCGTTTGAAGGTAAATCAATTGTTTCGCATTTGAAGCTAATCCTACTACGTCGCATTAATTTGAAGCTAAATCATGTGTTTGGCTTGGATTTGAAGATAACTCTTTGTTACGTCTGCATTGAAGCTATATCACTTATATCGCAGTAATATATATCCAATCTGATGCTAATCACTTGTGTCGCATGGATTTGAAGGTAAACCTTCTACATCGCAGTGATTTGCAGCTCAATCATTGATTCGCATAGATTTGAAGCTAACTCGTTCGTTTCGCCTGCATTTGTAATTAGCATTTACATATCATCTATCGCAAGATTGAAGCTAAATCATTTGTTCCGCATGGATTGAAGCTAAGCCTTTACTTCGCATGGAATTGAAGCTAAATCATTGTTTAGCATAGATTTGGAGCTAAAACTCTACATCGCTTTGATTTGAAGCTAAAACGTGTGTTTCGCTTGGATATGAAGCTAACTCGTACTCGTTTCGACTGAATTGAAGCTATATCACTTATATCGCAAGTAATCCTGAAGCTTAAATCATATGTTTCGATTGGATATATGAAGCTAAACCTTCTACATCGCATTGATTTGAAGCTAAACCATGTGTGTCGCAATGGAGTTGCAGCTAGCTCGTTTTGTTTTGTCTGCATTTGAACGTATATTGCTTATAACGCAAATATCTGAACCTAAATCATTTGTTCCCGCATGGATTTGAAGCTAAACCTTCTACATCTCATTGATTTGAAGCTAAATCAAGTGTTTTGCATGGATTTTATGCGAACTCGTTTGTTTCCCCTGCATTTGAAGCTATATCAGTTACATCGCAAGTATCTGATGCTAATCATTTTTCTCGCATGGATTTGAATCTAAGCCTTCTACTTCGCATTGATTTGAAGCTAAATCATGTGTATCGCATGGATTTGATGCTAACTCGTTTGTTTCCCCTGCATTTGAAGCTATATCAGTTATATCGAAAGTATCTGATGCTAAATCATTTGTTTCGCATGGATTTGAAACCTAACATTCTACATCGCATTGATTTGAAGCTAAATCATGTGTTTCGCATGGATTGGTTAGCATGGACTAGGAGCTATTCCTACTAAAGCATTGATTTCACTATCATGAAAGATTTTGAAGCTAACTCGTTTGTTTCGCCTGCATTTGAACCTATATCACTTATATCGCAAGTGTATTTGAACCTAAATCATTTTATCGCAATGCTTTTGCAGCTAAACCTTCTAGATCGCTTTGATTCGAAGCAAAATCATGCGTTTCACTTGGATTTAAAGCTAAACCATCTACATCGCATTGATTTGATGCTAAATCATGTGTTTTACATGGATTTGAAGCTAACTCGTTTGTTACCCCTGCATTTGTAGCTATCTCACTTATATCGCAAGTATCTGATGCTAAATCATTTTTTTCGCATGGATTTGAAGCTAAACCTTCTACATCGCATTGATATGAAGATAGAAACAAATGAATTAGTTTCAAATTAATGCGATGTAGAAGGTTTAGCTTCAAATCCATGCGGAACAAATGATTTAGCTTCAATCACTTGTGATATAAGTGATATGGCTGCAAATGTAGACGAATCAAACGGGATAGCTTCAAAATCCATGCGTTACATTTCATTTAGATTCAAATCGATACGATATAGAAGGTTTAGCTTCAAATCCATGCAAAACACATGATTTTTCTTCAAATAATTGCGATGTAGAAGGTATAGCTTCAAATCCAAAAGAAACACATTATTTACCTTCAAATCAATGCGAAATAGAAGGCTTAGCTTCAAATCCATGTAAAACAAATGATTTAGCTTCAAACCAATACGATGTAGAATGTTTAGCTTCAAATCCATGCGAAACAAATGATTTAGCTTCAGATACTTGCGATATAAGTGATAATAGCATCAAATGCAGGCGAAACGAACGAGTTAGCTTCAAATCCATGCGAAACAAATGATTTAGCTTTAAATCCATGCGAAACACATGATTTAGCTTTAAATCCATGCGAAGTAGAAGGCTTAGCTTCAAATCCATGCGAAACAAGTGATTTAGGTTCGGATATTTGCGATGTCAGTGATATAGCTTCAAATGCAGGCGAAATTAACGAGTTATCTTCAAATCCATGCGAAACACACGATTTAGCAGCTAATCAATGCGATGTAGAAGGTTTAGCTTCAACTCCATGCGAAACACATGATTTAGCTTCAAACACTTGGGATATCAGTGATATAGATTCAAATGCAGACGAATCAATCGAGTTAGCTTCAAATCCATGCGAAACACATGATTTATCAGCAATCAATGCGATGTAGAAGGTTAGCTCAAATCCATGCGAAACACGTGATTCAGCTTCAAATCAATACGATGTAGAAGGTTTAGCTTAAAATCCTTGCGAAACACATGATTTAGCTGCAAATCAATGCGATGTAGAAGGTTTAGCTTCAAATCCATGCGAAACAAATGATTTAGCTTCAAACACTTGCGATATAAGCGATATAGCTTCAAATGCAGGGGAAACAAACGAGTTAGCTTCAAATCCAAGCAAAACACATGATTTAGTTTCGAATCAATTCGATGTAGAAGGTTTAGCTTCAAATCCATGCGAAACAAATGATTTGCTTCAAACACTTGGGATATAAGTGAAATAGCTGCAAATGCAGACGAATCAAACGTGGTAGGTTCAAAATCCATGCGATACATATCATTTAGCTTCAAATCGATACGAAGTAGAAAGCTTAGCTTCAAATCGATGCGAAACAAATGATTTAGGTTCAGATACTTGCGATATATTGACATAGCCTCAAATGCAGGCGAAACTAACGAGTTAGATTCAAATCCTTGCGAAACACATGATTTAGCTGCAAATCAATGCGATGTTGAAGGTTAGCTTCAAATCCCATGCGAAACAAATGATTGAGCATCAGATACTTGCGTTATAAGTAATATAGCTTCAAATGCAGGGGAAACAAACGAGTTAGCTTCAAATCCAAGCGAAACACATGATTTAACTTCAAATCAATGCGATGTAGAAGGTTTAGCCTCAAATCCAAGCGAAACACATGATTTTGCTTCAAATCAATGCAATGTAGAAGGTTTAGCTTCAAATCCAAGCGAAACACATGATTTAGCTTCAAATCAATGCGATGTAGTAGGTTTAGCATCAAATCCATGCGACACAACTGATTTAGCATCAGATACATGCGATACAAGCGAGATAGCTTCAAATGCAGGACAAACAAACGAGTTAGCCAAACGAGTTAGCTTCAAATCCATGCGAAAAAGATGATTTAGCTTCAAATAAATGCGATGTAGAAGGTTTAGCTTCAAATCCAAGCGAAACACATGATTTAGCTTCAAACACTTGGGGTATAAGTAATATAGCTGCAAATGCAGACGAATCAAACGGGGTAGGTTCAAAATCCATGCGATACATATCATTTAGCTTCAAATCGATACGAAGTAGAAGGCTTAGCTTCAAATCCATGCGAAACAAATGATTGAGCATCAGATACTTGCGTTGTAAGTGATATAGCTTCAAATGCAGGGGAAACAAACGAGTTAGCTTCAAATCCAAGCGAGACACATGATTTAGCTTCAAATCAATGCAATGTAGAAGGTTTAGCTTCAAATCCAGGCGAAACAAATGATTTACCTCCAAACACTTGGGATATGAGTGATATAGCTTCAAATGCAAGCGGAACAAACTAGTTAGCTTCAAATCCATGCGAAACACATGATTTAGCTGCAAATCAATGCGATGTAGAGGTTTAGCTTCAAATCCATGCGAAACAAATGATTTAGCTTCAAACACTTGGGATATAAGTGATATAGCTGCAAATGCAGACGAATCAAACGTGGTAGGTTCAAAATCCATGCGATACATATCATTTAGCTTCAAATCGATACAAAGTAGAAAGCTTAGCTTCAAATCGATGCGAAACAAATGATTTAGGTTCAGATACTTGCGATATATTGACATAGCCTCAAATGCAGGCGAAACTAACGAGTTAGATTCAAATCCTTGCGAAACACATGTTTTTGCTGCAAATCAATGCGATGTTGAAGGCTTAGCTTCAAATCCATGCGAAACAAATGATTTAGGTTCAGATACTTGCGATATATTGATATAGCTTCAAATGCAGGCGAAACTAACGAGTTAGATTTAAATCCATGCGAAACACATGATTTAGCTGCAAATCAATGCGATGTAGAAGGTTTAGCTTCAAATCCATGCGAAACAAATGATTGAGCATCAGATTCTTGCGTTATAAGTGATATAGCTTCAAATGCAGGGGAAACAAACGAGTTAGCTTCAAATCCAAGCGAAACACATGATTTAGCTTCAAATCAATGCGATGTAGAAGGTTTAGCTTCAAATCCATGCGAAACAAATGATTTAGCTTCAAACACTTGGGATATAAGTGATATAGCTGCAAATGCAGACGAATCAAACGGGGTAGGTTCAAAATCCATTCGATACATATCATTTAGCTTCAAATCGATACGAAGTAGAAGGCTTAGCTTCAAATCGATGCGAAACAAATGATTTAGGTTCAGATACTTGCGTTATAAGTGATATAGCTTCAAATGCAGGGGAAACAAACGAGTTAGCTTCAAATCCAAGCGAAACACATGATTTAGCTTCAAATCAATGCGATGTAGAAGGTTTAGCTTCAAATCCATGCGAAACAAATGATT